>NW_028270182.1:4518949-4823949 GCF_037043375.1 Chiloscyllium plagiosum
AATTCAGTAAGATTCTCTATTGTTTCGATTTCAAGAGGCTTCACCTTTATAAGGCAAAGGCATTATTTCACAAGAACTAATGATAGTTTGTTCTTTTTACAAAAAAAAATCAATTTAATGATACTCAACATGAGAAAATGTGAGGGCCCAGCACAGCTGGAGAATTCCTGGTTTTAAAACCACTATATTCAGTGAAGGTAAAGGATAATTCAACTGTTTAAATTGCAGTCCTGCATCTTCAAAGTGGGCAGATAACATCAAACCACAGGACTGTAGTTTCAACTGTTTAGTAGACAATGCCCAAAAGCACTTACACCTAGATTGGATTTCATTTGTTACTGGTTAACAACTCCTTTTCAAACAACACCCAACTCAACACTGGCTGGGAAGCAAATGCTGACAGAACTGGTTTGGAAAACAAAATATTTTTGCACTTGGAGGGGGCCAAAAATAAATCTTTCAGAAGCTCTGAACCCTGTTCAAGTTCTCTTCCCTAATCACAAAGGGTTTTTAAAAAAAAAATTCAGAAGGAAGCAAACACACCATCTCCCAGAAAAACACCCTATAACTATAATCCAGGGGCAATCTCTCATTCAGCAATGCGTTAACTTCAATGCAAATGAAAAATAATCCATGAAACTTCACAACCCATCACTGAGTTGCAGCATTACAGAAGTTATCCGGAGTGTCTAATAGCAAAATTAGAAATAGCAAAATAGCAAATTTCTTTCCGTTCGGAGAACAGCTTTACGGGTGATGTCAATGTAGCACATCATGAAATTGGATTCAAGAAAGAGGACCACAAAGGGCTTAACCCTTTCACCAGCAAAAGCCTAATTTTAGCTTCAAAATGGCCCTTTAGGTGCATGGGGTGCAGTGCTCAACAGTAAGTTATTCTTATTTCTTGATTCATAGGGTGAGGGCGTTGTTGGCTGAGCCAGCATTTGCTGCACATCCCAGAGGGCAGTTGAGAGTCAACTATGTTGCTATGGGTCCGGAGTTCCATGTAGGGACAGGCCAGGTAAGGATTGGCAGTATCCCTCCCTAAAGGACATCAGTGAACCAGATGAGTTTCCAGAGATTGATTCATGGTCATCATTGGGCCTATTCTAGCTTTAAGAAATTGCATTCAAATATCACCATCTGCCATGGCAGAATTTGAACCCAGGTCCCCAGCACATTCCTTGGGTCTCCAGATTAACAGTCTAGCAATAATACTGCTAGGCCTTCGCTCCCCCCACCCTGGATGGGGAAGCTCCACACTGGTTGGAACTCTGCCCAGACCAAGCCTCAGCTCTTGTCTGTTGGCTAAAAATATAGGCCCATCGACAAATTCTGCTCAAAAATATGCAGGGACACTCGTTCTGTTCGCACTCTTACATCAGACGTTATCCGGTAAGGATCTGTACACGTTGTGGAACAAGAAGCCACTGGCAGCAGAAACAAGGCTGGGGTTTGTTTAAATGACTGGGCTGTTTGAGCTCTGCATCACTGAGCTTCAGGGACATTAATGACATGGCCCATAGTTAGGAAACGTGTGCACAAACGTTCATGTCATAGCACAAAGAATGAGGTGGGCTTTCTGGAAACCTCTCGTGGGCCCCAAACACAATATTCACTAAGAGACGGAAGAAAATATCACAATAGCAACATTAGGGAGCCAGCCACGCAGTAAAACGTAATTATTCTCTAAGGGCCCAGGCAGCCTCTGGCTTGACTCCAAATCCACACCTTCCAGCCGTGTAAATGCTGTGTATGCAGGGGCCACTAATACCATGGTTTACAGCTTAACTTTCACTAGTCCCTTTTGCCGGTCACACAAGCCCCTGTCTTCAAGATGTTCATCATGGGTTTTCAATCCGTCCATAACCTCAACCTCACCACATCCATAAATTCACCCTCAGCACCTACGACCCTCCCCACGCCCAATTACCCCACCCCGACAACTCTCCTAATGTCCATAACCCCACCACAGCCCCAACAACCCTCCCCGCGTCCCATAACCCCCCTCCCTCTCCAGCCCCTACAACCCACCCCACGTCCATAACCCCCCCTTCCCCTCCAGCCCCTACAACCCACCCCCACGTCCATAACCCCCCCTCCCCCCTCCAGCCCCTACAACCCACCCCCACATCCATAACCCCCTCCCCCTTCTGCCCCTACAACCCACCCCATGGCCCAAAACCCTACCCCCCTCAGCACATACAACCCACCCCACAACCCCCTCCCCCTCCAACCCTCCCCCGCGCCCCACAACCCCCCCTCCCTCAGCCCCTCCCAACCCTCCCCGCGCCCACAACCCCCCTCCCTCAGCCCCTCCAACCCTCCCCGCGCCCACAACCCCCCTCCCTCAGCCCCTCCAACCCTCCCCCGCGCCCACAACCCCCCCTCCCTCAGCCCCTCCAACCCTCCCCCGCGCCCACAACCCCCCCTCCCTCAGTCCCCAACAACCCTCCCCGCGCCCACAACCCCCCTCCCTCAGCCCCAAACAACCCCTCCCCGCGCCCTACAACCCCAACACCCCTCCCTGCGTACACAACCCCCCCCCTCCCTCAGCCCCCAACACCCCCCTCCCTGCGTCGACAACACACCCTCCCTCAGCCCCTACAACTCTCCCCCGCGTCCACAACCCTCCTCCACTCAGCACCTCCAACCCTCCCTGCGTCCACAACCCCCCCTCCCTCAGGCTCAACAACCCACCCCCGCGCCCATAACTCTCCCTCCCCCAGCCCACATCCATAACCCCCCTCCCTCAGCCCCTACCCCTGCCTCAGCCCCTACAACCTTTGCCATTTCCATAACCCCTCCCCACATCCATAACCCCCTCCAACCTTCCCAGTGTCCATAACCCGCTCCCAACCCCTATAACCTTTCCCATGTCCATAATCACCTACCTCTCCTCCCCTCAGCCCCAATAACCTCCCCCATGTCTATAACCTCATCCAGGATGTTAAAGATGTCAGCTCTTCCAATTGTGTCCCCTTCAGCATCCCAATTCCCAGCTGATCCAGTCTGAAGAGGTGCCAAGCTGCACTGATCAGCAGTCAGTGTGGTACATTAAACACTCATGGTAGTAGAGAACATGGTTTCCTGAGCAATGCACCAAATTTCAGAATACGCACAACGCGATCAATGACCTCTTTCTGTACTGTGATGGGGTTGTGGCATATGCCAGCTTCCAGGAGCAGAACTGATTTAAGGTGGTGAAAACATGGATCAGTACAGAAGACTCTCCCCTTTCACTGAAGCAAGAAAGAAATTGTATTTCACAAAAAGGCATCAGAAAAACATGGCCCTTTAACAGTGGGACTATGCACCCTGTAAGAGTGCACTACAACAACTCACCAATCCTTGTCCAACAGCATCTTCCAAAGCCATGGTGTCTACCCGCCTTAAAGACTCCAGGTAGCAGATACGGGTACACCACCACGTGCAAATTCCTCCCCCAAACCACTCACCATCCTGGCTTGCTCCATTGTGGCCATTGCTTCATGATCAATTGGTCAAAATACTGGAAATCACTCATTAACAACAGTGTAGGGACCCCCTTTATGACACGCACACGACAGACTACAGCAGTACAAAGGCAGCAGCTCTCCAAGGCCAACTAGGGCTGGTAAATAAATGCTGGCCTAGTCAGCAACACCCACATGCCTTGAAAGAATACAAACATTCCAGCAAACAATTCTAATTTAAATGTAATCACCTAAGCATACTGCTATATCCTGGTAATGGTACCGAACTAAAGCTATGACTAGTAATCTAAGGACCCAAGCAATGTGGATCTGAATCCTACCAAGACAGATGGCAAAGTGAATTCAAAGAATCTGGAATTAAAATTGTTGCAGAAACCCATCTGCTTTGTAATGTCCTTTAGGGGAAGGAAATCTGCCATCCTTATCCAGTCTGGCCGACATGCAACACCAGACTCAAGGTCAACATGGTTGCCTTCTCAAATCAAACTAAAATGTTTCAAAAGAAATTAAACCAGACAGACAGTTGGCATTGTCTAAGGGACGAGCAATCTCAACCCTGTTAATGCTACAAAGTTGTCCTTACGAACATCTGGGAGTCAGCACCAACACTGGGAGAACCACTTCAGACTAGTATAAGCAACTGCCTGACATTCTCAAAATCATTACAGGCAGTGCCTCAGATAACACCACAGGTACACCCTAACTAACCCAGAGATGATGGAACAATGGTGTACAGTCACAAGAGACTTGCCTTATGAACTCTGGACCCTGAACCCTCCCAATTACCAGCAAGCCAAGAGGATATCTACCCGTGGCTCAATGAGTGCAAGAGTACATACTAGGAACAGTACCAGGCATAGCTAAAAATGGAAGTGCTAACCTGTGAAGCTACAACACTGGGACACTACTGTGCCAACAGCATAGGTAACAAGTCATATTAAATTATTCCACAGCCAGTTTAGATTCAAGCCCTTCAGTTCTGCCACAGATAGTGAATCCTGGTGGACAAGTGGACAACTCATTAGATGAGGCACCTTCACAGAAATGCCTATCCATAAATATTGGGGAAGCCCAGTACATCAGTGTTCAAGATAAGGATGCAACAATCTTCAAATGAATGATATCTCAGTCTCCAAATGCTCCAAGCATCACTGATGCCAGTCTTCAGCCCATTCAACACACACAAAAAGGCTGAAGACACAGGATCTTGCAAACACTATGGGTCCTGACAATATGCTAGCAATAGTACTGAAGAACACAATGTGCTAGAACTAGCCAAGCCGTTCCAATACAAATTCACTCAGCTCATGACCACCCCACCACAATGTACTCCTAATTATCAGGAGAGTGATGAAAGGGGTCATCAACAGTGCTCTCGAGCACTTGGTTAGCATTAACCAGTCCATTAGTGCTCAGTTTGGGTTCAGCCAAGATCACCCAGCTGATCAAACACAGAGGTGAGGGAAGGGTGACGCGAAACTCCATCAAGTTTGAGATATAAGACCTTCCCCTGCATAAAGCCATGCTGATGATGCATGAGAAGTCCATTCTTCTTCAGATGCAAATAAATCCTGAGAATCTTCTCAAATAACCTCCCTACCACTGATGTGAGACTCACCAGTTTAAAACATCCTGGATTATTCCTGCCACCCTTAAAGCAATATAGCTATTTGCCAGGCTCCTGTGACCTTGCCTGTGGCTAAAGAATATACAAAGATTATCAATGCCCCAGTAATCTCCCCCCCTTATCTCCATTAGTATCCTGGGATAGATCTCATTCGGGCCCTAGGGACTTATCATGCCCCTCCCTAATCTTGCCACCAACCATGTCCTTCTCCTTGGTGAAGACCGTGAAGTACTCATTCAGGACCTCACCCATTTGGCTTGACACATTCCCACTTTTGTCCTTGAATGGATCTAGCCTTTCTTGATCCACCCTCCGGTTCCTACTATAAAGTGCCTTGGGATTCTCCTTAATCCTTTTTGTCAAAGACATTGCTCACGGTCCATGCTCGCTCTAATTTCTTTTCCAATAAATTTTCTGCTTCCTTTCTTATCAAGGGGCTTGTTTGATATCAGTTTCCTAAGCCTTACATATGCTTCCATTTCATTTTCTGATCAACCTTTTATGGCTTGTCATCCAAGATTTCTGAAGCTTGCCATCTTGTCTTTCATCCCAACAGGAACATTCCAGCCAATTGGATTTGTCTCCTGTGAATTTACCTCAACTGCCATCCCAATCTAATTTCTCTGGCTCCTGTCCAATGTTGTCACGATAACCCTTCCCCCACCTGTGCCTCAGTGTAGACTTAGTCCCAACCATCTTCAATTGCTTCAATGATCTTCCCTGAATCAGAAAGATGAGATGTAGGGATATTCGCTGATGATTGCACAGTGTTCAGCACCACTCAACTCTTCAGATACTGAAGAGTCCATAGTAAATGCAGCAAGATCTGGAAGCTATCAAGCTTGGGCTGACAAGTGGAAAATAACATTCACACCACCTCAAAACAAAAACAAAGCTAACGTTACTTTGAAGTGTAATGGCATTGCCATCACTAAATCCCTCACAACAACCTGGGGCTACTGCTGACCAGCAAGTGAACGCTAGCTACAGAAAGGGTGGCTACAAGAGCAGGTCAAAGTTGGCGACCTTGAAAGTAAGTTGCTTCCCAAGTCTCCACTATTTCAAAAAGGCTCCATGGAGTTTGATGGAATACTCCCCACTTACCTGGATGAGTGCAGCTCCAACAAAAGCATCCGCTTGACTGGCACCACATCCACACCCTTCACTTCCAATGTATAACAACAGAGTGCACCATCCACTGATACACTATAAATTAACCAAACCTTCTTAGACAATCCTATAACCATACCAGTAAGGACAAGGGCAGTAGGACAGATGGAAATACCCAACTTCAGGCCTCCCACTATCCTGACTTGGAAATATATTGCATTCTCAGAGGGTGGTATGGAATGAGCTGCCCAGAGGAAGTGGTGGAGGCTGGTACAACTACAGCATTTAAAAGACATTTGGATGGGTATATGAATAGGAAGGGTTTGGAGGGATATGGGCCGGGTGCTGGCAGGCGGGACTAGATTCAGTTGGGAATATCTGGTTGGCATGGACGGGTTGGACCGAAGGGTCTGTTTCCATGCTGTACATCTCTGACTCTTGCAGTGTGGCTGGGTCAAAATCCTGAACTGCACTTACAGTACTGTACTATGTATTCCTACATCTCAGACTGCAGCAATTCAGGATGACAAATCAGCAACTAAGGGTCAAACATTTAGACATTGAAGAGCAGAAACCCAGTGTTGTATAAAGTTTAGTTCTGCCTCAGGTGCTGGCAAAGTCGTTAAAATATCTTGGAGATAGATTCCTGTTAAGCAGGAGAATCTAACATTACCAAGGTACATGGAATGTGGAATCTGAAACAGGCAGATGACTCATGATCTTCCTGAAAAATCATAAAAGACCCAAATGGCCTCCTCCTGCTTATAATATTGTATGATCCATCAACCTCCAACCATTACAGAAACCAGTAATTACTTCAGCTAACTTAATTCACGCATGGCATCAAGTAATGTCTGAATCCATTGGATTCAGTAAACACTGGAGGACTCGACTACCATCTGTTATACCCAACAGAACTAGTGAAACCTCTAGCAGAGCTGTACTAGAGCCGAACCAACATTAACTTTATCAGGTAGATGTCAAAAAGCATCTGGGTATGTCCTATCGAGGAAACAAACAGAACAAAACCAACCCAGCCATTCCAGTCTCCTGCTTGCCAAATCCTTCCCACAAGGTACATGTTGAGGAGACAAAGTATTCAACGATCTAACACAAACAGCTTGGTTCCATAAAGCAGGATAAAACAGGCCCACTTGAATGACATCCCACCACAACTTACAACATCCATTCTTTCCACCCCCACTCAGTAATAGTAGTAGTAGTAGTAGTGCATACCCAGCTACAGACAAGGATACTTAGACTGCATCTTCTATCTGCACAAACTCTACTATTGAGAAGGATTGGGACTGCATTTAAATGGGAACATCACCTCCAGCAAATTCCCCACCAAGGTTCTCACAATCCTGACCTGGAAATAGCACCAGCCCTTCAGTACCACTGGGTCAAAATCCCTCCCTAACCACATTGTGGGTGCAGCCACTCCTCATGGACTGCAGCGATTCAAAGCAGCAACTCAACACTTCTCAAGGGCAACTAGGGATGGGCAAGAAATGTTGGCCCAGCCAATGATTCCACATCCCAATAAGGAACAAAGTCAATGGTGATTTGGTACTGCACTTCCCCCATGTCTTTACACCCTTAGCAAGGGCTGGTGCCTCCAATGAGATGTGGGGGGGGGGGGGGGGGTGAGGGTTGAGGTGGGTGGGGGGTATGAGGGATGGGTGAGGTGAGGGGTGTGAGGGTTGAGGTGGGTGGGGGAGGGATGTGGGGTGGTGATGGTGGGGTATGTGGGAGGGGTGGGGGTTGAGGAGGGTGAGGGTTGGGGTGGGGGGTTGGGTGGAGGGGGTGAGGGTGGGTGGGGTGAGGGTGGGTGGGAGGTGGGGGTTGAGGAGGGTGAGGGGGACGAGTGGGTGAGGGTTGGGGTGGGGGGGGTGGGGGGTTGGGTGGAGGGAGTGTGTGGGGTGAGGGGGTGGGTGGAGGGGGTGAGGGTGGGTGGGAGGTGGGGGTTGAGGAGGGTGAGGGGGACGAGTGGGTGAGGGTTGGGGTGGGGGGGGTGGGGGGTTGGGTGGAGGGAGTGTGTGGGGTGAGGGGGTGGGTGGAGGGGGTGAGGGTGGGTGGGGTGGGGGTGGGTGGGAGGTGGGGGTTGAGGAGGGTGAGGGGGACGAGTGGGTGAGGGTTGGGGTGGGGGGTGGGGTGGGGGGTTGGGTGGAGGGAGTGTGTGGGGGGTGAGGGGTCCAAGGGGCCCGTCGATCCCAACAGCCACCGCATTGCCCCCCGCCGCCCCTCCCCCGAGCCGGGTGTGAACACGAGCGGCGTGCCCCGTCCCCGGCCCGGCCCGGCCCGGCCCTGCCCTCAGACACTAGGCCGCAGCCTGAGCCTGGAGTCCGCTCCGCCGGCAGCTCGCCTCACCTTGTAGAAAGCGCCATTCGAGCCGCGCACCTCCACGGCCAGCCCGTCCATGGCGCTGCCTGCCCGCCTTCCAGCCAGGCGGCCGGGCTCGGGGTGGGGGTGGGGGTGACGGGGACCGGGGGAAGGGAGAGCCCTCACCGACGGGACAGCGACGGACGAGAGAAAAAAAAACCCTCGCGGCCGCTCGGCTCCGGTTATTAAAAAAAACCGCCCCGCCCCCTCCACCAGTCTCCGACCCGCCCCCCGGTCTCTTGCCTCTCATTGGACGCCATGTCCGACCAATCGCTTACCGCTTTGCTCATCCCGTCGCGCCCGTTGGTCGCTATCCGCCATCCATCACACACAAACGCCCTTTCCACTGGTCCGTATGGCCGTCGATCGTACCCGAACGCCCGCCCTCCCCAGGTAGCGCCCCGCCGATTGGACGCGACGCCCTGTGCCCCTCCCCCATTGGTCGCTGGGCGAATTCCTGGAAAGTCCGTTGGTGCGGACCGGACAGGGTGGATGTTTGTTCGTAAATGGGGGGAGGCGCGCGGGTGCTGGAGGACCCGCCTCCTCTCGACGACGATTGGTTGACCTCCGCCCACTCCGCCGTCCCCGGACTCTATGAATGGACTGAGGTGCTGTCAATTGCAGTTAACGGCCCGGTCGCGCGGCGCCTCTGCCCATGACCACTCCCGATTGGATGGTCTGACCGACATTCAAACCATTGGACCCACCCTGGCCGTTTCCGATTGGACAGACGGCCAAGCTAATGACCAATCTGTGCCCATCGGGCTCTGATTGGTCTGTCAGCACGTCGTTTCTCACCTCCCCAGCGATGAAAGGATTTATGAATGGCCCTGTCTCAGGTGGAGAGTCTCCATTAAGTTTCTATTGAAGCTGCTCTGGTGTTCTGAGTTTGGTCTCCCTTTCTGCACCCACCCACCCACTCACCGGTTCCACAATTACCGTGGTAGCCTTAGGGAATAGTCGCAATGAGTGTGGAGCTTCCATTCCCTCCCCTATTTGAGCAACTTGGCTTGAGCTACTCTCCCACCTTTATTCCGGAAATCCTTTCTCTTCAGATAATTAGCCAATTCCCTGTTGAAGTTCCCGCCTCTGCCACACTCCTAAGTTATGGCATTGCTGAATGCGACTTCAGATCACTAATATCCATCTCCAGCCTGGCCTACGTGTGACTGCAGGCCAACAATAATGTGGTTGGCTCTTCAGTTCAAGAGCAATGGGGATGGGCAACAAATATTGGCCAGGCCAAAGGGTCTGTTTCCGTGGTACACAGCTTTATGACTCTAATAAACTTGCATCAGTGTTCCCTACCCCTCTGCCCAATATAAAATATATTTCTCTCAGTCCAGTCAGCTTAAATGTCTCTATAGGACTGTCCCTATCGCTATGACATTGTCCAGTTCTACAACCCTTCCAGATCTCCTTTCTCCTTCAATTCTGTCCGCTACAGCACCCTCAGATTTTCATTGGTGACCGTGTGTGCCCGTAGCTATAGGAATCCCACTCTAAACCTCTCACTCCTCTGAGACGCTCCTGAAAACTTATTCAACACAGCTTTCAGCCACCTGTCTAAATATTGCTTACGTGGCTCAGTGTCAAATGTTTTGATAATGTACCAATTATGTTCTTAAAATGTCCTCATAAAGTGGTTGGGAAGGTTCAACAATGGTAAAGGTGTTATTTGAGTTTTGTTATGGTAACTAACAAAATCAAATCACACTGAGATTCCGTATAGATTGCTTTTAATCAGCACTTTTAAGAACACATACCATCTCATTTCTCCACAGAAACAATGACTGTTTTTTCACATGTTTCCAGACCTGCTGTATTTCTCCAGCCATTTTTGTTGTGACTGGGCTGTGAGAGTACATCAAATTCTATTGTTTTTTTTTAATTGAAAAACATCAAATGCAGAGACTGGTGGAAGATGGGCTTCAACTGGGTAGGTAAATTAGTCCAAATACTGAGGTTTGGAAAGTTTCTTAGGTTCTGAAGAACTTCAACTGAGCAAGAGTGTGTCTTACTGTATCGAGTTTCTGTTTCTTTTGAGTTCCTAGGTTTGTAAAACAGAAACCAAGTACAGAGAGGGTTGCTTGGTAACCATTAGTACAAGTTCCACACAGTCGATTCTAAATGCAGGATTTCCATCAATTAAGGACTTTTGACAGTGCCGAACTCCCTCAGCACTGACCCTCTGATAGTGCAGCACTCCCTCAGCACTGACCCTCCAACAGTGCCCACTCCCTCAACACTGATCATCTAACAGTACCAGCTCCAATGAACCCTCCAAAACTGCAGCACTCCACAGCACTGAACCTCTGACAGTGCAGCACTCCCTCAGCACTGATCCTCCAACAGTGCCCACTCCTTCAGCACTAACCCTCTGACACTGCCTGCTCTCTCAGCACTAATCCTCCGATAGTGCCCATTTCCTCAGCACTGACCCTCTGACAGTGCTCACTCCCTCAGCACTGACCCTCTGATAGTGCCCACTCCCTCAGCACTAACCCTCTGACAGTGCTCACTCCCTCAGCACTAACCCTCCGACAGTACCCACTCCCTCAGCGCTGACTGTCCGACAGTGCCCGCTCCATTAGCGCTGACCCTCTGACAGTGCCTGCTCCCTCAGCGCTGACCCTTCAGCATGCAGCCCTCCATCAGCACTGACCCTTCAACAGTGCCCGCTCCCTCAGCGCTGACCCTCCAACAGTGCGGTCCTCCCTCAGCACTGACCTTCTGAATGGTGCCTGCGCTCTCAGCACTAACCCTCTGACAGTGCAGCCCTCCCTCAGCACTGACCCTCTGATGGTGCCTGCGCTCTCAGCACTAACTCTCTGACCAGGACCCACTCCCTCAGCATTGACCCTCTGACAATGCAGCACTCTCTCACCTCTGACCCTCCAACAGTGCGGCCATCCCTCAGCGCTGACCCTCTGACAGTGCCTGCTCCCTCAGCGCTGACCCTCCGACAGTGCCCACTCCCTCAGCGCTGACCCTCTGACAGTGCCCGCTCCCTCAGTGCTAATCCTCTGACAGTGCCTGCTCCCTCAGCGCTGATCCTCTGACATTGCCCACTCCCTCAGGACTAACCCTCCAACAGTAATTCAAAAGGTGTCTGTTCCAGTCAATCATGACTTATCAATGGAGCAATTGATGTTAATTCCAGCTAAATAAGGGGAAAATATATGAATCACCATTTATTAAAAAATCAACAGTTTGAAATAAAATCTGAACTTGTTTTTCTGTTGTAATGCTCCTGGGGAATGTTTGTTTTAATCACACTTAAACTCTCAGGATGTCTTTTAGCTTTCAGTTTCATTTCCCAAGTCGTCCACTCGAAACCAGAGCTTCTCTGTTCTTGCTTGTCAAAAATGTTTGTGCCTCATGTTTGGTGACAAATACATCCGCTCCTGTGGCTGTAAAATTCAACACAATTATCGGGGAGCTTGTTGAACGTGAATGAACCAGAGAGACCGACAAATGAATTCCCTTGCCCCACTGCGTCTCGTCTCTCAGACCAACAAGATCGCACTTGCTCGATCTATCCTTCGGTTCCCACCCTCCTCTGTCCCTGCCGTCATAGGCTGCTGGGCCGAGAGGGTCTGCAGGATGTTTCCTGCATCTCCCTGGAGATTCTAAACCAAAATATGAGACCGCAGTGGGATCAGTGTTAATGGAAAAGGTTGCTATTCACCCTCGATGGTCTCCCGCACAGGAACATACTGAATTCATCATGCCTCTGACACAGCCCACTCCTCTTTGCTCAGTTCATTCTCAAGAATTCCCAATGTGGCTGCTTCCAGGCAGTGTATTCCAGACCACAACAACTTGTTGCATTGAGAATCAACTCTCCAAATTGCCCCCTCTGGTTCATGTCTCTTCAACATGTTCTCTGCTGACTGTCCTGCCACTGGAAGGAGTTTAAATCCAGCCCTCATCAACACTTCGGTTAGATTTTCCATTAATCTCCTGTGCTCACAGGAGTCATAGAGTAACACAGAACGGAAACAGACCCTTCGGTCCAACCACTCCACGTCGAACATAATCCCAAACTAAACTAGTCCCACCTGCCTGCTCCTGGCCCAAGACCCTCCAAATGTTTCTTATTCATGAACTTATCCAAAAGTCTTTTCAAAGTTATAACTGTACCAGCATCCAACACTTCCTCTGGAAGTTCATTCCACACATGAACCACCCTCTGTATAAAAGAAATGGTCCCTCGTGTCTTTCTTAAATCTCTCTCCTCTCACCTTAAGAATGTACACCCCAGTCTTGAAATCCCCCACCCTAGGGAAAAGGCACCTGCCATGCACCTTGTCTATACCTCTCAGATCCCTTGGCATCATGGTAGCCCACAAACCCACCAACACACTAAAACAGCAGCTAATGAACTTGGAAGATCCTAGTAAGCAAAACTAATGTAATTTACAAAATACCTTGTAAGGACTGTAACAAACACTACATTGGACAAACAGACAGAAAACTAGCCACCAAGATACATGAACATTAACTAGCCACAGAACGACATGACCCTCTCTCACTACTATCCTTACATACGGACGAGGAAGGACCACACTTCCATCCTCAGACAAGCCGATCAGAGACATGCGCGAGAATTCCTAGAAGCATGGCATTCCAACCGGAACTCCATCAACAAACATATTGACTTGGATCCCATTTACCACCCTCTGAGAAACAGAACAGGAAATTGCACCACCATAGGAAATGATATCACCACAGGAAATGACATCACCAACCCAAGGAAACTCAAACATTAAATAGAAAGCGGGCTACACCACCAGTGCTTTGCCCAGAGGCTCACTGAAGATGTTACCTGGTATGGTGACGAAACGTCTGAAAATGAATCTTCCAACTCAGCAAGCAAACATACATCCAATACCTCTCATTATTTCATAAACCCCTATAAGGTCGCACATCAGCCTCGGATGCTCCAGGGAGAAAAGTAACTGAATGTAACTGAACTCCTCGGTTCTACAACTCTACCCAACTCTCTTGAAAGATTGGTGGTTGAGGGATGACCTTCGGAATGATGCAAAATTAACACCACCCAAGGCCTTACCCTTAATTGTAAAAGTCCTACCGTAATAAATAATAATCAGAATAATCTGGTTTCATTGTGACTGTCCTTATAACAGATGTCTCATTCCTGCGACCACTCCACCCTCACCAAAGTCTCTGTTTAAAGATATAAAAACGGAAATAGCTGGAAAAGCTCAGCAGGTCTGGTAGCATCTCTGGAGAGAAATCAGATGTTCTGGGGGAGAGACATCGGACACAAAATTTCTCTCCACAGATGCTGCCAGACCTGTTCAACGTTTTGCAGCAATTTCTGATGTCCAGCTCTGCAGTTCTTTTGGTTTTCTGTTTCTAGACATGAGAGGTGACCCTATTGAGGGTATAAGATGCCTATGGATCTTGACAGGGTAGATAGGGAACAGTTGTTTCCCCTTGCAGGAGATTCGAGGAGCAGAGGGCATCATTGCCCATTTCAGAGAGGGGCTGTTCAGTATTCAAGGCTGAGACAGACGGGATTTTAATCAGGACAGGAATCAAGGGTTTTGGGGGGGAAAGGCTGGAAAGTGGAGGATTATCAGATCAGCCACAATCTCATTGAAGGACAGGACGGACTGAAATGCATAGCATTGTAAACATGACTACAACTATGGAGTCCAGCAAAGTAGATGCAAAATAATGCACGACCCTACAAGGGTAATTGGTTCCTATTTTCTGATAGGAAGCTACTCAATCAAGTTGTTGGTGGTACGTGTATGGAATGAGCTGCCAGAGGAAGTGGTGGAGGCTGGTACAATTGCAACATTTAAGAGGCATCTGGATGGGTATATGAATAGGAAGGGTTTGGAGGGATATGGGCCGGGTGCTGGCAGGTGGGACTAGATTGGGTTGGGATATCTGGGTCAGCATGGACGGGTTGGACCGAAGGGTCTGTTTCTGTGCTGTACATCTCTATGACTCTACATTATGAATGTGGATATGAATTCTACATTACATGATTTGCCAGGCTCAAATGATCAAACTGCATTTCTTACAGCTACTATACTGAGACAGATACAGCAATATCTGGAGGTACGCAACTAAATCCAAACAAACTTGTAAAATCAAAGTTTTTCTTCCCAAGAGCCCGCTGCAATGTGTAATGCAGGCTGGGACCCAGGGCAGAACAGATGGTTGAAGTAATATATGGAAGATGTGGGGTCAAACAGACAGAATATAGTGTCTCATGAACAGGTCCAGGATTTTATTTCAAAATAGGAAAAGAACACAGTGATTGGATGATGCATCTAAAACTGAAAAAATGTGTTTTTTAAATTCATTCACAGGATGAGGGTGTCTGAAAAATCAGCATTTATAGAGGGCAGTTAAGAGAGACATGTATTCATTTGGAGTCACATGTAGGCCCAGACCAGGTAAAGTTGGTGGTTTCATGTAGGCCCAGACCAGGTAAGGATGGTGGTTTCATGTAGGCCCAGACCAGGTAAAGATGGCCGTTTCATGTAGGCCCAGACCAGGTAAGGATGGCTGTTTCATGTAGGCCCAGACCAGGTAAGGATGGCTGTTTCATGTAGGCCCAGACCAGGTAAGGATGGCTGTTTCATGTAGGCCCAGACCAGGTAAGGATGGCCGTTTCATGTAGGCCCAGAGCAGGTAAGGATGGTGGTTTCATGTAGGCCCAGACCAGGTAAGGATGGTGGTTTCATTCCCTGGAGGACGTTAGTGAACTGGACAGGGTTTTCTGACAATTGGCAATGGATGCATGGTCATCATTAGACTTTTAATTCAAGGTTTTAAATACTTTAGTGAGGCAATATGGAGGTGATGACCTAGTGGTATTATCATTGGGCTATTATTCCAGTGACTACCCTAAGGTTCTGGGAACTCTGTTTCAATTCCTACCAGAGCAGGGAGTGAAATTCAAATTCAATACAAATCTGGAGTTAAGAATCTAATGGTGACCATGAGTCCATTGTTGATTGTCAGAAAACCCCATCTTGTTCACTAATTCCCATTGTGGTAGGAAACTGCCATCTTTATCCAGCCTGGACTACATGTGACTCCAGACCCACAGCAACGTGGTTGACTCTTACCCACCCTCTGGGCAATAAATGCTGGTCGAGCCAGCAATACCCTCGTCCCATGAATGAATTTTTATTTTAAAAAATTCAAATTCACCACCTGCCACAGCAGGATTTGAACCTGGGTTCCCCAGAACATTAACTGAATTGAATTTATTGTCACGTGTACCGAGGCACAGTGAAAAGTTTTGTCTTGTGAGCAATACAGGCAGATCTGGATTAACAGTCCAGCAATTATACCACTAGGTCATCATCTCCCCTGTGAGCATGTGGTGGATATAACAATTCTTCTGGTGGCAGGACCAAGACAGCAGCATGATCTCCATCATGGGGAAGGTTAAGGAAAGCGCTCCTGAATCCAGTCCTGTGTTGTTAACATCGATCTGACGCGCGCTGGCGGTCCAGGCAATTTAACTGACTAAATCAAAATGGTAGGTGTTTTTGTGCACGCTGCATTCTGGACACATAGGCAGTGATGGTCAAGACTAAGATTTCAATCCACTGTGAATCTCTCCCAATTTTTCCAGACTGCGGCAGACTGTTAATCTGCCTGTTTGGCTGCGTTAACAACGCACCGTCTTTATATTTCAAAAATATGCTTTATTCACACAAAAAAAAATCTTTGTCTACATACATGGTCAGAAATGCAGTTTGGTTCTGTACATTAGCACTGGTTAGCACTGCTGCCTCACAGCGCCAGAAACCCGGGTTCAATTCCCACCTCAGGCGACTGACTGTGTGGAGTTTGCACATTCTCCCCGTGTCTGCGTGGGTTTCCTCCGGGTGCTCCGGTTTCCTCCCACAGTCCAAAGATATGCAGATTAGGTGAATTGGCCATGCTAAATTGTCCGTAGTGTTAGGTAAGGGGTAAATGTAGGGGTATGGGTGGGTTGCGCTTCGGCGGGTCGGTGTGGACTTGTTGGGCCGAAGGGCCTGTTTCCACACTGTAAGTAATCTAATCTAATCTAATTAGCGTATCAAGAAAACAAACAAACCTTGGAGTTTGACTCTATCGAAACAAACCAAAGACATCTCTGGGGTGAACCAGATTATATTTCCATGCACTGAAGCAAGAGGACCTCAGACGGTGGTCTTTCCCCACTGCACTTTGGCAGCAGCTGCCCCAGGCCTAAGTGCATCCCTCAGCACGTAGTCCTGGACCCTGGAATGTGCAACACTTGGTCAGGGTCAGCTCCTTGCTCTGGAAGACCAACAGGTTTCCGGCAGGACCGAAGAACAGCTTTCACCAAGTTGAGATTTCTCCAGATGCAGTCGATGTCTGTCTCAGTGTGCGTCCTGGGGAACAGACGGTACGGCGCAGAGTCTCGGAGCTGCCCAGGATGAACCCCGTCAAGAACCTTCGCTAACAAGTCCTGGAGTGGGTCTCGAATTCAGGGCTCCTAGCGCAGAGTTAGGGATTCTACCACTGCCTCACAAGACTTCCTTAAATTTCAGGTAATCCCAGATACATCCAATGGGGAGAGAGTAAGGAGAACTTAGATCTCGCTCCCATGGGGAGCGGCCAAAGTGAATACTGTTGATACAATTCCAGAGGAAGTTGGATAGACACACAAGGGAGAAAGGAACAGGAGGAATGTTTTGATAGGACGAGATGAAGGAGGGGTGGGAGGAGGGTTGTGCATGGTGAAGAAACACCAGGCCTGTGGGTCTGTGCTGTATTACACAAAACCTCAGGGAATAAAACTTGTCTGGGTTACAATTAGACCGAGTAAAGTGATAGGTCCCACTGTATCATAATACTCTAGTCATTGTGTTCTGTGACTTCTGAAATCAGGAACCACTTCAAATACCACGAGTAACATTATTCAAGGAGTCATTTGCCACTCAGCCATTCTTCTGGCCACGAGTTGACCTTGTGATGCCAGACACCAGGGAAACCAGGTTACCATAAATAGAACCTGCTCCTGCGAAACTCAGACGACAATTTGCAAAGGTGACCTCAGGGTAACACTAGACACTGAAAAATATCTGCCAGTGTTACACACACACACACACTCCACCAAAACACGTGATAACATGACACAGCTCATACCTGATCAACCAAATCACTGCAGACGTGTGGATGTGGAGCGAGAGTCTGTTCAGCCCATCCAATTCCGCCATTCAATTACATCTGTACCTCAATCTCTCGCGCTTGTCTATTTCAATTCAAAAGGGACTAGTTTGATTTCTGTTATGCTTTTCATGGACACAGATCTTCCAAAAACATTTCTCGCCCAATGAAGTAGGTTTTTGAAGTGTGGTTGGAGGAATCTCAGCAGCCATTCAGTGCAAAGCAAGATGTGTAGATTAGGTACATTAGTTAGGGGTAACTATAGGATAGGGGAATGGGTCTGGGTGGGTTACTCTTCAGAGGGCTGGTCTAAACTTGTTGGGCTGAAGGGCCTGTTTCCACACTGTAGAGATTCTAGGATTCTATGACAAAAAGCAGATAGTAAGTTTGTGTTTGTTGGTGGGAGACAGGCATGTTTGCCAGGACATTTCTTGAAAGATTGCTATGGAATCCTTACAGTGCAGATAGAGACCAGTCAGCCCATCGAGTCCACACTGACCCTCCGAAAAGCATCTGAGCCAGACCCATCCCCCTACCCTCATCCCTGTAGTCCTGCATTTCCCATGGCCAACTCACCAAGCCTGTACATCCCTGGACACTACGGGACAATTTAGCACGGCCAATCCATACTAACCTGTACATCTTTGGAATGTGGGAGGAAACCCACACAGACACGGGGAAAATGTGCAAACTCTACACAGTCACCCGAGGCTGGAATCGAACCCGGATCCTTGGCACTGTGAGGCAGCAGCGCTAACCACTGAGTCACTGTGCCCGTGAGGCAGGGTTGCCAACTCTGTCGGAGTGCCTGGGCACCTTTGAAAAGCAACGCAGTGAATTATAAAATGCAAAAGGGTTACGCTTGCGATGGGTGGGGCGGGATTTAGAAAGTCTTCAGTCTGTGAGCCGAGGTCATATACGACCAGTGGGCCTTAATGCCACAGCCACAGGGAGAGAGCCAGGCTCCCCTCACCCCGACTGAGGGGAGAGAGGGAGGGATGGACAGTTCAGAGACCCTGTTTCACCACAGACTCTGGGATCTGCAGACAGAGTTAGGGTGGAACATGTGGCTCTGCTGGTTTGTATTGGAAGGGTGGCTGTGAGATTAAACCAGCCACACAACGCTGCCACTTCAGACACAGGACAGCTTAATGTAATTCCAATGGAGACCAGCCACACAGACAGAGCTTTCTGAATCCAAGCTGGGATCCTCTGCTGATTGAATTATTTACACCATGGAACCCAGAGGGCTGTCCACACACTGTTCATAAACACTTTATCTCACACGGGGAGGTGGTGGTGAATTTGTTACTGGACCAGTAACCCAGACAGACCACGTTTGATGGAAGATGAAACACAAACTCACTAAAAATCTGGAATTACAAGTCTATTGGTGATCACAGAACCACTGTTCAATTGTTGTAAAAGTCTAGCCGCTTCACTGATGTCCTTGAGGGAAGGCAATCTGCTGCTTTTATCTGGTGTGTCCTACATGTGACTCCAGATTCACAGCCAATAACTGCCTTTGGAATTGGCCCCAGCAAGTCACTCAGTCTGAGGGCAATTGGGGATGGGCAACAAATACTGGCATTGCCAAGTGATACCCACCTCACACAAATGAATAATTTAAAAAGATAAGTTGCCATCATTGCCAAATTTGCCACACCAGCAACCCAGTCAGTACAGTGCACCGATACAGTATCTGCTTCCTCCTAATTTTGTGGATGTTGCACACGACTCACGTTGGAATTAAACATCCAGGGCATCCAAGGTGGTTCCTGGAACAGGGTCTGGGGGAAGACACATGATTTGGGGTGGCACAGTGGTTAGCTCACTGCTGCCTCACAGCACCAGGGACCCAGGTTCAATTCCAGCCTCGGGCGACTGCCTGTGTCTGTGTGGGGTTTGCACGTTCTGCCCCTCCGCGGGTATGTGGGTTCCCTCTGGGTGCTCCGGTTTCCTCCCACAATCCAGATGTGTGCAGGTCAGGGTGGATTGGCCATGCTAAATTGCCCATCGTGTTCAGGGATGTATAGGGTAAGTGGGTTAGCTGTGGGAAGTGCAGGGTTACAGGGTAAGGGGGTGGGTCTGTGCGTGTTGCTGTTTGAAGGGTCGGTGTGGACTCAATGGGCTGAGTGGTCAGGTTTCTCACCTTAACTTCCTCAAACACCCCCAGGACTGACTGACACCTACCACCCCAACAGGAAAATGAGTAGCTTTTCAATTAGCCTCTCAAATCTCATCGCTGTAGATGATTCCATGAGAAGTCAACTTGTACTGTTGCAATGCCCTTCCCCACAATGATCTCCATCTGCCACCTGCTGGCCATTCAATACCAATACAGGCCGACTCCAAATCTCGAGTCTACACCCACAGTCCCCCGGGGTATGTTACATACAGCAAGTCTACTCCATGAGCAGATTTTCTTTTCTTCATTCGCAGGAAGAGACCGGCACTGACTGGGGCAGCATTTGCACATCGCTAATTGCCCAGAGGGCAGTTAAGAGTCAACCACATTGACTCTGGGTCTGCAGCCACATGTAGGCCAGACCAGGTAAGGCAGTATCCTTCCCGATAGGATATTAGTGATCCAGGTGGGTTTTTCTGGCAATAGATTCATGGTCATTAGTCTCTTAATTCCAGATTTTTATTGAATTCAAGTTGCGCCATCTACTGCGCTGGATTCAAACCGAGGGCCCCAGCAGGGTTTCTGGGTTACAAGTCCGGCGATAATACCACAACACCATCACCTTCCCATGGCTAAGTGATGAACCAAGCAAAGGCCCCATGAGCCTGGTACAGTGCAGCCTAGACAAGGCTCAAGAGCACATGTAATGGCTTTGCTTCAAAGTGCATGTGTGACTGTGAGAGTGCGCAAGAAGACTGTGCATGAGTGTGTGTGAGAGACTGTGTGTGCGTGAGACAGTGTGTGCATGCAGTGGGTGACTGACAGAGTGTGTGTGTGTTTGTGTGTGTGAGTGAATGTATGCGTGTGTGAGAATGTGTGTGTGAGAGAGAGAATGTGTGCATGAGAATGTGTGTGTCTCAGTGACTGTATGTGTGTGTGTATATGTGAGAATGTGTGTGAGAGAGAGGATAAGTGGGTGTGTGTGAGGGAGAATGTGTGTGAGAGTGTGTGTGTGAGAGAGTGTGTGAGTGCATGTGTGTGAGAATGTGTATGTTAGAGTGAGGATGTGTGTGTGTGTGAGAGTGAGAATGTGTGCGTGTGTGAGAGTGAGAATGTGTATGTGCGTGTGTGAGTGAGAGTGTGTATGTGTGTGAGAATGTGTGTATGTGCATGAGTGAGAATGTGTATGTGCGTGTGTGTACGTGTGAGAGAATGTGTATGTGTGTGAGAATGTGTATGTGAGAATGTGTATGTGCGTGAGAATGTGTATGTGCGTGTGTGAGAGAATGTGTGAGAATGTGCATGTGAGTGAGAATGTATATGTGCGTGTGAGAACGTGTTTGTGCGTGTGAGAATGTGAATATGTGTGAGAATCTGTATGTGCGTGAGTGAGAATGTGTATGTGTGTGACAGTGTATGTGAGTGTGTGAGAATGTGTATGCGTGAGAATGTGAATGCGTGAAAATGTGTATGTGCGTGTGTGAGAACGTGTATGTGTGAGAATGTGAATGTGTGTGTGTGAAAATGTGTGTGTGCGCGAGTGAGAATGTGTATGTGCGTGTGAGAATGTGTAAGTGAGAATGTGAATGTGTGTGTGTGAAAATGCGTATGTGCGTGCGTGTGTTTGTGTGAATGTGTGAGAGAGTGTATTTGCAGATGTAGTCCTGGTCCCAGCTTCATGGTGAACTTCAGGTGGTGAGTTTATAACATAGCCAAACAGACAAGACCATCAACTCGATGACACGTAGCAGCGTGAACAGGAATGTCTCCTGGTCAGTCCTGTGATAAGAGTATAGTTCCCTTCAAGCTGCAGACTTGATTGGCTCATCCCCCATTCCAGGAAAATTCACTACCCAAACTGACGAGGAGGTGCTTTCGACATCTCCTGCCTTGTGGGGAAGTCTCCTGGAGTGCAGGTTCATGGTTCCATGAAAGTGGAGTTGCAGGTAGATAGGATAGTGAAGGCGGCATTTGGTATGCTTTCCGTTATTGGTCAGTGCACAGAGTACAGGAGTTGGGAGGTCATGTTGCAGCTGTACAGGACATTGGTGAAGCCACTTTAGGAATACTGAGTTCAGTTCTGGTCTCCCTGCTAGAAGAATGATGTTGTGAAACTTGAAAGGATGCAGAAAAGATTTACCAGGATGTGGGGTTTAAGCTATGGGAGAGGCAGAACAGGCTGGGGCTGTTTTCCCTGGAGCACCGGAGCCTGATGGGTGACCTTATAGAGGTTTATAAAATGATGAGGAGAATGGATAGGATGTATGGAATGAGCTGCCAGAGGAAATGGTGGAGGCTGGTACAATTACAGCATTTAAAAGGCATCTGGATGGGTAGATGAATAGGAACAGTTTGGAGGGATATGGGCGAAATGCTGGCACATGGGACTAGATTAATTTAGGCTATCTGGTCAGCATGGACGAGTTGAACGGAAGGGTCTATTTCTATGCTGTACATCTCTATGACTCCATTTTGAATCTTGCTAGAAACTGACACATAGTAATTTATATTGGAGGGAAACTCATTTCCCATACACCAGAAATTGTTGTGATGGTTTGAATTTGGGAATCTTGTGTTTGTCCTGATGAACGCAAAATGGAAGGCTTCGCTGAGACGATCCACTATTCAGTGATAACTTCTCAACCATGAGAACTAGAAGCAGGATTAGGCATTCAGTCACTTCACACGACCGCGGCTCCACTTATCTCTGCTTCAACTCCACTTTCCTACCCGCAATCTGTAACCCTTCAACCCCTCACTCATTAAAACTCTATCTCCTCCTTAAGATGACTCAATGTCCGTGTGCCCACTCTGGGGTAATGGATTCCACAGATGCACGACTGTGTGAGAGAACGGTGCTCACCTGTTTTAAATCTACGCCTTATCCTAATCCTATCACCTCCTCTTAGCCCTGGATTGAGGGACCCGTGTTGAAGGTCCCACCTGCTCTAGAGGTGTATAATAACATTTCTGAACAGGTTGATTAGGAAAACAGGTGAAATGAAAAAAAAACCTATTACCTCTCATTCTCAGTTAGCCCCACACAAGGGAACATTCTCTCAACGTACCTGTCAATCCCTTTAGAATCTTATATACCGCAAGTAGGTCTCCTCTTGTTCTTGTTATGACATGGGTTAACCACCACCACCTCCCCCACCCCCCCCCCCCCCCCAACTAATTTAAAGCAGCAACATAGAAAGGATTTACCCCGTGCAGTAATTTGTGAAAATTTGAGAGGCCAAGAACTACTTGAAGTAAAAAATAACAACTTTATTTCTTAAAGTATAATATAGAAAGGAAAGTAAAAGATAGGTTAGAGGAAGGAGTTGTAAATAGTTGTTAGTTAATTATCCTTTAATACTAGTCCGATAAAACCCCTGATTAAGATTTACCAGAAATCCAAATTTCAAAACCAGGCAGCTGTCAAATATTTCCTTTGTATTTTCCTCTGTAGAGTTTCTTCTCCTTTGGGATTTCTGTTTCACAGGTCATTGATAGATAAAGATACCTTTAACAGAGCTGTGTTTCAGGAAGTCTGTACATGCTGGTGGCTTGGCAGCTCTCCCCTAAACTGCTCAATTTTTCCCAGTCTGAGATCCCAAAGCATTGGATTGTTTATTGGTTTTTAATATTGTCAATATACTAAATTCAAACTTGATTTGAGGTTGGTATTTTGGGGCATAATTTAAACTGATTGGCCGAATATGAATGTGTTTTTGCCTCTTGGCAATCCAGGTATTGCTAGCTGCTGGACCAAATGTCACATTGTAAATTCCCCAGCACTCTGTGCTTGCTAAATCCTTCACTCTCTTAAAGGTACAGTATACTTCTACACCTTCATAACACCTCCCCTTAAGAAAAAATGAACCATCATAATGAAAAAATGGCTTCGTTTTTTTCTATTCTTTAAACACATTACCCTAACATACCGATAACTTTAATCTAAGTTCACCTTAACTTCTTCCAATACAACATTAAATAAATACACATCTCATCCAAACCTTATCAGTTAAATCCAAGATAACATGTATGTGAGTACATTCTTGCAACCCACAACATGAACGATTTTTAAATTAAGTCTGCAACGTAAGACTCCAACGAAATAGTCTCATATTCTTGTCTTTAAAGCGTTCTAAGAATGTAAGCGGATTGTGACCCGTGTACACCACTGACTCCAGCACATTGTTCATGACATACACATTAAAATGTTGTAAAACCAAACTCAACAGCTCTCTTTTGACCGTGGAATATTTCCTCTGGCGGATGTTGATCTTCTTCGAAAAGTAACCAACGGGCAGCTCAATCCCATCCTCATCCTCCTGTAGGAGTACAGCTCCAACTCCTGTGTCACTAGCATCGATGGCGATTTTAAAAGGTTTTGAAAAGTTTGGTGTAGCATATCGATTTCAAATGGTCGAATGCCTCCTGACATGGTTCTGTCCACCGAAACTTTGTTCTTCTTCAGCAAATCGGTTAACTGTGCCACTACACTGCTGAAGTTTGGAATAAACTTCCGATAGAATCCGCCGAGCCTGAAGAATCGAAGCACCTCTTTCTTCGAGATTAGTCGTGGAAATTCCTCAATGGCCTTCGTCTTCGCGTTCCTTGGGGTCAACCTTCCATGTCCGATGTTACGTCCCAAGAATGTCACCTCTGCTTTCACGAATTCAGTTTTATTTAAATTTATCACCAGTTTTGCTTTTTGTGGTTGTTCAAAGATCTCTGCCAACTGTACCATGTGATCTTTCCAGGACTTACTAAAGATCACTACATTGTCCAAATAGACTGCAGTTTGTTAACCCAGCCACATACTCTGTTCATGAGGCTTTGGAATGCAGCGGGTGCATTTTTCATTCCAAAGGGCATCACTTTAAACTGATATAAGCCATTCGGGGTTACAAATGCAGAAATTTATTTCGCAGTAACCACGCATTACGTCCAACTTGGTGATGTAACTGGCGTGTCCAACTTTCTCAATATAGCTGTCCAATCGAGGAATTGGATAGGAGTCTGATTCTGCAACAGCGTTGACATTCCAATAATCCAATAGAAGCATTGAGTCCCATCCGGATTAGGAACTAAGACGATCGGTGAACCCCACTCACTCTGGCATGGTTCGATGATGTTCTCGTTGAGCATGGCCTCCACCTCCATCTGGACCTGTCTGGCTTTGAGAGGATTAAGCCGATAGGGGTGTTGTTTTATCGGAGCAGTATTGCCTACGTCTGCTTCATGTACAATAGCATTAGTCCTCCCCATCTGATTCTGACATATGTCCTTAAACCGCAGTAATAAATCTTTCAACTACATTCTATGCTCCTGAGACAGATAGCTCACTAACCTATCCCACTCCTCAAGGACCTCTTCAGTTTCTATCTGGCATCTTTACGAGATAGTTCACCCAACTCAACTTTTTCTCAATTTGATAGGGACCACTAAACCTGGCTCTGAATGTGTCCTATCACTGATAATAGTACTAACACGTCATCCCCTCGGGAAAATGTCTGAGTCTCAGAGCTTTTAACTGCCACCTGCTTCATTCTTATGCTGTGCCCGCTTTTGATGCTGTTTAGCTAACTCACCTACTTGATTTAATCTCTCCCTTATCTCAGATACGTAATCGAAATGTGAGATCTCCGACTTTGGTCCTGTCAGTTTTTCTTTCATTTCAAAGGGCCTCTCACTTCATGACTGAATATTAACTCAAAGGGAGTGAATTGAGTGGATTACTTTGGGGCATCTCTAATGGCAAGCAATACGAATGGGATACCTTTATCCCAATCATTCGGGTAATCCTGACAGTACGCTCTCAACATGGTCTTCAAGTCTGATGCCACCTTTCTAAAGCTCCCTGGGATTCAGGACGACACACACTGAATTTAAAGTGCTGTGTACCTAAGCTATCCACAACCTCCTTCAGCAAACTAGCAGTAAAATATGACTCTAATTCCAACTGAATCTCTCTGGGTAGCCCATACCGTGTGAAGAAAGCTACTAACTCCTCTACCACCCTTTTTGCCTTGATACTCCGGAATGGAATTGACTCCGGAAATCTGGCAAACACATTTATTATGGTTAACAAGTACTGGTTCCCACTTTTAGTTCTCGGGAGGAGACCTACACAATCAATTATAACCCGCGTGAAAGGTTCTTCAAATGTAGGAATTGGCAACAAAGGTGCTGGTTTTATTACCACCTGTGGCTTACCTACCGTTTGGTATGTATGATACATACGGCAAAATTAACCACATTCTTGTGCATTCCAGGCCAACAAAAACGCTTTTGTACCTTAGCCTGAGTCTTTCGTATTGTTCATGTGCTAACCGTAACACCTCCTCTCTGTATGCTACCGGCAACACAACCTGGTGGACTTCGGCCCATTTCTCCTCTGCACTAGCCTGCCGTGGTCTCCATTTCCGTCCTAGGATTTTATCATTCAGATAATAATCCTCTGGAATATTCTCTGCCTCCTTGTCAGAGTATGCATCCACACATATATCTTTTATTGTCTTGTCCTGCTGTTGCAAGTCTCTTAGCCTTTCAGGATTAAACACTTCTATCTGACCCTCTGTCTGTTCATATTTTTCTGGCACCATTACGTCAAACAGGGTATCCGCTAACTGAAACTCAACTCCTTCATCTTTCTCTTTACTTTTCACCTCATGCTGTGTCTTATGATAGTGGGATCTGTTTACCACACAGTCTGGGAAAATACCAGGATATTTCTGTTTTAACTCCTCAATTTCTTGGTCTTCCTTGGGCTACTCCACAACGTGGGGTGTCACTTCCACCTTGGATCCTGCTAAATCATTCCCAAGAACAAACTGTATTCCTGGAACTGACACTCGATCAATCACTCCCACTGTTACTTTAGCGTTTATTGGTTCTGCCCATCTATCCCACAAATGACCACACTCTCGGGTAACAAATCAGTAAGAGTGCCTGTTTGCTCATCCCTTACTATCAGTGACTGGTTAGATCCTGTATCTCTCAAAATTATAATTTCTTGTCCTTCTCCCCCTGTTCTTTCTCAGTAAACTTTACCCACAGAGGTGAAGTCTTTGTAGAGATTGGGCACTAACTCCATACCCTGCCTAGGCTGTGCATTCTCCTGCAGCTCCTCTTGGGGGTCTCCTTTACTACCTTCACTAATGCCACTGGCTTAGCTTTTTTTACCACATCTTTTCCCACAGTGCCTTTTTTAACGACCAGCACTGTGTCTTTACATGTCCCACCTTCTGGAAATGAGCACACCATTTCCCAGTGCTCTTCTGAAACCACTGGCATTGTAACTTTCTGTGTCCCACTCCATTACAGTGAAAACACCTGAGGCCTTTCACCTCCTTTCCGCCCTCTTGGACTTCTTTCACATGTGGTAAATTCTCCCAGCTTCTTTCCCTCACAGGGTGAAATTCTGGCTGGAAGCTTGTCTGATGCACCAATATGTATTCACCTGCTCATCCCACTGCCCTTCTCACTTCCTGAACTTTCTGTTCCTCCATGTGAATTCTTATCATCTTTGGAAGTGAGCTTTTAAACGTCTCCAGCAGAATCTCTTCGAGTCTCAAAGGTCCTACCTATTTTTAAAGCACGCACCCATCGATCAAAATGACTATGTTTAATTCTTTCAAACTCAACATAAGTCTGACCTGGTTCCTTCTTTGCGTTTCTGAACCGCTGTCTGTATGCTTCCAGTATCAATTCATAAGCACTTAAAACAGGCTGCTTAACCTCTTCATAATCTCATGACCCCTCATCTGAGAGCGTGGCAAATACCTCACTAACTCTGCTGACCAGTTTAGTCTGAACTAGTATTACCCACAAGACCTCGGACCACTCGAACTGCCGAGCCAATTTTTCAAATGCAATAAAGAAGGCCTCAACATCTCTCTCATCAAAATGTGGCAGAGTTTTGACATATTTGTATATATCACTACCTTCTCTTTTAATCTCCATCCTATTAACGACTTTGCTGACAAAGTCACAACTTCTCAAGTTCAAATTCTCTTTTTGTCTCTCCCTATCTTTCCTCTCGCTCTCTGATTACCTTCTAACTCCACTTTCCTCAATTGTAATTGAAGTTTGTCTACCTCGACTGCATTTGTCTGTTTCTCTGACACACCTAAGTGTTTGAGTAACTCTCTGACAATTACAGCTTTAGTTTTTTGTCCTTGGTTAAACCCAAATCTGACTTTTTGCTAATTCTAAAAGTATAGCCTTTTTCTTTCCTTCTAAACTTTCTCAGCAAATTTGAGAATCATCTTCAAATACCAGAATGTCTTTGTCAATTTTAAAAGCCATTTCTCTCATTTTTAATGTAGAGTCATAGAGATGTACAGCATGGAAACAGACCCTTCATTCCAACCCGTCCATGCCGACCAGATATCCCAACCCAATCTAGTCCCACCTGCCAGCACCCGGCCCATATCCCTCCAAACCCCTCCTATTCATATACCCATCCAAATGCCTCTTAAATATTGTAATTGTACCAGCCTCCACCACATCCTCTGGCAGCTCATTCCATACACGTACCACCCTCTGCATGAAAAAGTTGCCCCTTAGGTCTCTTTTATATCTTTCCCCTCTCACCCTAAACCTATGCCCTATAGTTCTGGATTCCCTGACCTCAGGGAAAAGACTTGGCCTATTTATCCTATCCATGTCCCTCATAATTTTGTAAACCTCTATAAGGTAACCCCTCAGCCTCCGATGCTCCAGGGAAAACAGCCCCATCCTGTTCAGCCTCTCCCTATAGCTCAAATCCTCCAAACCTGGCAACATCCTTGTAAATCTTTTCTGAACCCTTTCAAGTTTCACAACATCTTCCCGATAGGAAGGAGACCAGAATTGCATGCAATATTCCAACAGTGGCCTAACCAATGTCCTGTACAGCCGCAACATGACCTCCCAACTCCTGTACTCAATACTCTGACCAATAAAGGAAAGCATACCAAACGCCTTCTTCACTATCCTATCTACCTGCGACTCCACTTTCAAGGAGCTATGAACCTGCACTCCAAGGTCTCTTTGTTCAGCAACACTCCCTAGGACCTTACCATTAAGTGTATAAATCCTGCTAAGATTTGCTTTTCCAAAATGCAGCACCTCACATTTATCTGAATTAAACTCCATCTGCCACTTCTCAGCCCATTGGCCCATCTGGTCCAGATCCTGTTGTAATCTGAGGTAACCCTCTTCGCTGTCCACTACACCTCCAATTTTGGTGTCATCTGCAAACTTACTAACTGTACCTCTTATGCTCACACCCAAATCATTTATGTAAATGACAAAAAGTAGAGGACCCAGCACCGATCCTTGTGGCACTCCACTGGTCACAGGCCTCCAGTCTGAAAAACAACCCTCCACCACCACCCTCTGTCTTCTACCTTTGAGCCAGTTCTGTATCTAAATGGCTAGTTCTCCCTGTATTCCATGAGATCTAACCTTGCTAACCAGTCTCCCATGGGGAACCTTGTCGAACGCCTTACTGAAGTCCATATTGATCACATCTACTGCTCTGCCCTCATCAATCCTCTTTGTTACCTCTTCAAAAAACACAATCAAGTTTGTGAGACATGGTTTCCCACACACAAAGCCATGTTGACTATCCCGAATCAGTCCTTGCCTTTCCAAACACATGTATATCCTGTCCCTCAGGATTCCCTCCAACAACTTGCCCACTGCCAAGGTCAGGCTCACTGGTCTACAGTTCCCTGGTTTGTCTTTACCGCCCTTCTTAAACAGTGGCACCACGTTTGCCAACCTCCAGTCTTCCGGCACCTCACCGGTGACTATCGATGATACAAATATCTCAGCAAGAGGCCCAGCAATCACTTCTCTAGCTTCCCACAGAGTTCTCGGGTACACCTGATCAGGTCCTGGGGATTTATCCACCTTTACCCGTTTCAAGACATCCAGCACTTCCTCCTCTGTAATCTGGACATTTTGCAAGCTATCACCATCTAATTCCCTACAGTCTATATCTTCCATATCCTTTTCCCACAGTAAATACTGATGCACAATATTCATTTAGTATCTCCCCCATTTTCTGTGGCTCCACACAAAGGCCGCCTTGCTGATCTTTGTGGGGCCCTATTCTCTCCCTAGTTACCCTTTTGTCCTTAATATATTTGTAAAACCCCTTTGGATTCTCCTTAATTCTATTTGCTAAAGCTATCTCATGTCCCCTTTTTGCCCTCCTGATTTCCCTCTTAAGTATACTCCTACTTCCTTTATACTCTTCTAAGGATTCACTCGATCTATCCTGTCTGTACCTGACATATGCTTCCTTCTTTTTCTTAACCAAACCTTCAATTTCTTTCGTCATCCAGCATTCCCTATACCTACCAGCCTTCCCTTTCACCCTGACAGGAATATACTTTCTCTGGATTCTTGTTATCTCATTTCTGAAGGCTTCCCATTTTCCAGCCGTCCCTTTACCTGCAAACATCTGCCTCCAATCAGCTTTTGAAAGTTCTTGCCTAATACCGTCAAAATTGGCCTTTCTCCAATTTAGAACTTCAACTTTTAGATCTGGTCTATCTTTTTCCATCATTATTTTAAAACGAATAGAATTATGGTCACTGGCCCCAAAGTGCTCCCCCACTGACACCTCAGTCACCTGCCCTGCCTTATTTCCCAAGAGTAGGTCAAGTTTTGCACCTTCTCTACTGGGTACATCCACATACTGAATCAGAAAATTGTCTTGTACACACTTCACAAATTCCTCTCCATCTAAACCTTTAACACTATGGCAGTCCCAGTCTATGTTTGGAAAGTTAAAATCCCCTACCATAACCACCCTAATATTCTTACAGACAGCTGAGATCTCCTTACAAGTTTGTTTCTCAATTTCCCTCTGATTATTGGGGGGTCTATAATACAATCCCAATAAGGTAATCATCCCTTATTTCTCAGTTCCAACCAAATAACTTCCCTGGATGTATTTCCGGGAATATCCTCCCTCAGCACAGCTGTAATGCTATCCCTTATCAAAAACGCCACTCCCCCTCCTCTCTTGCCTCCCTTTCTATCCTTCCTATAGCATTTGTATCCTGGAACATTCAGCTGCCAGTCCTGCCCATCCCTGAGCCATGTTTCTGTAATTGCTATAATATCCCAGTCCCATGTTCCTAACCATGCCCTGAGTTCACCTGCCTTCCCTGATAGGCCCATTGCATTGAAATAAATGCAGTTTAATTTATTAGTCCTACCTTGTCCCTGCCTGCCCTGACTGTTTGACTCACTTCTGTTCTCAGCTGTACCCGTCTCAGATCGATCTCTTTCCTATCTCCCTGGGTCCCATCCCCCCACCCCCACTTACTAGTTTAAATCCTTCCAAGCAGTTCTAGCAAATCTCCCTGCCAGTATATTAGTCCCCTTCCAATTTAGGTGCAAACCATCCTTCTTGTACAGGTCACTTCTACCCCAAAAGAGATTCCAATGATCCAAAAATGTGAATCCTTCTCCCATACACCAGCTCCTCAGCCATGCATTCATCTGCTCTCTCCTCCTATTCCTGCCCTCACTAGCTCATAGCACAGGGAGTAATCCAGATATTACTACCCTTGAGGACCTCCTTTTTAAATTTCTGCCTAACTCTCTGTAATCTCCCTTCAGAATCTCAACCTTTTCCCTTCCTGTGTTGTTGGTTCCAATGTGGACAATGACCTCCTGCTGGCCCCCTCTCCCCCGTGAGAACATTCTGCACCGTCTCTGAGACATCCTTGATCCTGGCACCAGGGAAACAACACACCATTCTGCTTTTCCTCTGCTGGCCACAGAAACGTCTGTCTGTACTTCGGACTAGAGAATCCCCTAACACAATTGATCTCTTGAAACCTGACGTACCCCTCGTTGCATTAGAGCCAGTCTCCATACCAGAAACTTGGCTGTTCGTGTTATGTTCCCCTGAGAATCCATCACCCCCTACATTTTCCACAACAGCATACCTGTTTGAAATGGGTATATCCACAAAAGACTCCTGCCCTAGGTGCCTACCTCTCTTACCCTTCCTGGAGTTAACCCATCTGTGTGACTGTATCTGAGACTTCCCCCCTTCCTATAACTGCCATCCATCACATATTGCTGCTGTTGCAAATTCCTCATCGCTTCTACCTGTCTCTCCAACCGATCCAATTGATCTGATAAGATTCACATCCAACAGCATTTATGGCAGATATAATCTGCAGTAAAGAGAGTTTAGACTCTCTTTAAACTCCCACATCTGACAAGAAGTACATATCACTGCAAAGGCCATTTTTGCTCCTTCACAATCTACAGACCCAGAAAATAACACCGTCTTATTCCTCTACAAACACTGCCCCACGTTAAATTAATAGCTATGGCTTATATTTTAAGTTTAATCAAGAGACTTATCTCCAAAAACATATAAACAAGAAAGAATCCACTATACTCACTACTGCAGCCTTTCTCTTGGACAGACTTAAAACAACAATTAACTTATCGGATTCTGTGCTGTGAACTTCACCCGACAGTTCCTCCAAGATTAGTTGTGAATTTCAGTGTTTGCTAATTTTCCCAGATGTACTCCGATGTCCAGCGATACACGAATTCAAACAGCAAAGGCAGTAACTGTGCAGGTTCTCTCTCTCTCTCCTGCACTGTCCTCACCATGTGTTTCCTTTGTCTGCTCTTCTCCCTTTTAAAACTGCTGCTGTTTTGACTTTTTTTCCCAAAATTCCATAACAATGCAACAGCATATAAAACAGGAATTGCTGCTCCTGGAATTTGAGGAAATCATCTCAAACACCTAAAATACCTCAAAAAAAAAGGAGCAGCTCTTAGAGCCAGAAATTTTTCCCGTCCTCCATCTTGGATTACCCAGAATCCAATTTTAATCAACCACAAGTCACCGAAAGAAAACAAATTGTCTCACCTACATTTTATTTAAAGATCGAGGACACCAACCTATGAGTGTTCAAATCTGCTGGGATCTTTCATATCCCCAAATCTCAACCAGTTCAAATCCTGGATGAGCCCCCAAACTGTTATGACACAGGGTAACCTGTGGGGTATAATTTAAACTGATTGGCCAAATTCAAACTTGCTTTTGTCTCATAGCAACTCAGCCAGTACTAGCTGCTGGACCAAACTCTATATTGTAAATTCTCCAGCACTCTGAGTGCTTGCTGAGTCCTTCACTCTCTTAAAGGTACAGTACACTTCTACACCTTCACAACATTCTTCTGAATTTTTTGAGAGTATTGCTCAATCTCTCTTCATAAGACAAACCCTCATCTCTGAAATCAATTTGGTGAACATCCTCTGAACAACCTTCAATACACCCGTCCTCAGAAAAGGGGGTCAAAATTGTTCACAATGCTCCAGCAGCGACCCTTTCCCAGCTTTTGTCCTCTATCACTTCAGCAGTAAGTGTTAACACTGCCTTCCTCATGACCTACTGTGTATTAGTTTTCTGCAATGCATGCATGAGGACACACAGATCCCTCTGCATCAAAACATTCTTGACGTTTCTCTCCATTTAAAAAGTTGCTTTCCCATTACTCTGATCAAAATGCATAACCTCACAATTACTCACGTTAAACTTCATCTGCCGAACTTTGGCCCATTCACCCAAGCTATTTTCGTGTGAATTTGGCTACAGTAGCTGCTATCCCCATACCCAAGTCATCAGTATAGATTGTAAATAGCTGGGGGTCTGACCGAATCCTATCGCACCCGACAACTAATATCCTGCCAACTAGAAAAAGATGTGACAATCTGCTTTGCTGAAGTTCACCAGTTGGTCCAAGCTACTCTGGAACAATCGAACATCCCAAATGGTGTTGATTGAAGTAGCACATATACTCCAGTAACATTCAATCTCCTGTGCAACTTAACCCCTACCATTTAGCCAAAAACAATCAAAAGCCGTCTGCAGATATTGCCTGCTCCGCACTGGGGTCAAACTCCTCAGGCTACACACCCACTTGACAGATTCTGAATCATCATCAATGGTGGTCCCTTACAGATGAGCATGACTCTTGTCCCCTCTCAGGGGGAGTCCCTAGATGGCTGCACAGACTGATGGGACCACCACAGGCTCTGTTACACTTGGGGCAGATGGTGGTCACGGGAACGGGGGTGGGTGGGGTGTTGGTGCAGCAGCGCGCTACTTGCGTGGCTTCTGCTTTTTCCCCGTCATGAGGTGCTCCACACCTTCCCGGACGCTCCTTCTCCACTTTGGGACGGTCTCAGGCCAGTGATTCCCAGGTGTCAGTGGGAATGCTGCACCTCCCCAGTGAGGCCTTGAGGCATTTCTTCTGTCCACCTGCTGTCTTGGAGGTAAGAGGAGAGCACCTACCGGGGTATCGTGTCAGTCATGCGGACAATGTGCCCAGCCCATTGCAGCTGATCAAGGGCGGTCAGTGCCTCGATGCTGGGGATGTTAGCCTGGTGGAGGACACTGGTGCTGGTGCGTTTTTTGTCTTAGCTGTTTGTAGGATCTTGTGCTGGCTGCATTGGGTGGATGTGGACTGTCTATAACAGACATCTCACGGCACTGGAGCAGCATCACTAACGCTTCCTGCGCAACGTCCTGAATAGCATACCATTGAAGGTTAACCGGTGTCTGCACAGGTTAACGTGTGATGTCAGAGCTCCTACCTCAGCGGGTGCACCAATCCCACTCTCTCTCATCCGGCAACGCTGCCTTAGGGAGGAATGACAGCGCATTTCAAACTGAGAACATACAGCAGACAAATAACTGAGCAGGAGCGAGAAAGGTGTGGAAGAAATATGTTTGGAGATGGGATTAAACTCTCCACCCAGCAAAGCTAACTGAGCAGGAACAAATGAGCGAACGGGAGAAAGCCTAGCGTGTGACAGAAGGAACTTGCAAATCACGCTCTTGTAAAATTGCCCGAACGGGGTCTCAGCTGCTTGAGGAGCTATTGGAATCTTCTCCCTGAAACAAACAGCAAAATGCAGACTTTTTTTTTTAAAATGCCAGCCCTGGATGGAACACTGCTACAAAAGACTAGGATCCCACAGGATCTCCCCAGCAGAAGCCGACGACAAGAGTTGTCACATTGTATGGAAGTGTCGGCTAAAGAATAGAGACTGCATTGGGAATGTGGCGCAGACGCAGGGAATGTAATAGGCCAGCCCGTTAAGGTGAAGAGAAACATAGTGTTAATGAAACTGGCTGGCAAGGAAAGAAGCAGAATCACTGTCGCATGACCACGCTTATCAGACAGGAAAAAAGTTTCAAACACACGCACTTAAAATGTTGGAGGAGCTCAGCTGCTCTGGCAGCATCTGTGGAGAGACAAAAGTTCCCTTTCTAGTCTCGTAGGACTCTTCTTCACAACAGGTTACTTAATTTATTTAAACAGAAGATTGTGTAAACATAAAGTTTAAGCTGCTGGTGCGAAGTCAGATCAGAAATTCCCATTAGGATTGAGACCAGGGGGACCATGTGAAGGAAGTAAGCCTCTTCGACTGTGGCATGGTCAGATCACACCTTGTCAGTGATCTGATTTATTATCACACGTACCTAGGTACAGTAAAAAGCAGATCAGACCATACAAAGGAGCTCGGAATACAATGTGACAGCTGCAGAGAAGGTGCACAGAGAGCGAGATCAACAGTAAATTTAAAATTTGAGAGGTTCATTCCAAAGTCTGATTAACAGCGGGTAGGAAGCTGGTCTTGAATTTGTTGGTATGTGTGTTTCAGCTTTTGTATATTCTGCCTGACAGAAGAGGTTGGAAGAGATTATAACCGGGGTGGGATGGGTCTTTGATGATGTTGGCTGCCTTCCCGAGACAGTGGGAACTGTAGATGGAGTCAGTGGATGGGAGGTTGGCTGTGTGATGGACTGGGCTGTGTTCACAGCTCTCTGTAGTTTCATATGGTCCTGGGCAGGGCAGTTGCCATACCAAGCCGTGATGTATGCAGATAGAATGCTTTCTATGGGGCTCCTATAAAAATCAGTAAGGGACTTAATGGACAATGATTTTTGGTGATCCAACCAACCTTGTTCAACCAGTCGGCAACCTCTGCAAACAGTCTCTTCAAGGGTAGCTCGAGAGAAAAGGGGAATGACTGACTGGAGATAACACTGAAGTCGTGTAGAGGCTCTGATGTTCACAATGCCAGGTAAATGAGTTGTAGAGGCCAGGGACAAGGCACCTGCGTCTGAAGACGATGAAGTGGCTCATATGGATTTTAATACACATTCAGTACGTGTTCTGCTGCTGAGTCATACTCTTTTGTGAAAAGAACCTGAATTAAATGGAATAGGTTTGGACATATTCCTTTTGTTTATGATGATGTACACACGGAACTTATTGAACTATAATACACTACTCCTGGAAGTGGGGCTGGCAGCTGCACCTCCTGTTGGCGGAGGCTGGGATAGCGAGACAGCAGGTTCTTAATCTCGCCAAAATGTTGTTCATGTCAAAGTCAACCTCTGCCAGTTTTCAAATCACAACTTTTACATCACTATACAGAACAACCTCGATCATCCGAACGAGACAGGCGGGGAGTACTTTCTTTGGATAAGATTTTTAATGGGACTTTAAGATCTTGTTCAGTGAATTGACGTTCGAATAACCGAGGTTATTCTGTACACAGTGCCACCATTTGCTCCGGACCCAGTCACCAGTGGGAAGTGGCTCTGCGACACCCGGTCACAGCCCAATGTGACAAATCTGCAGCGTCCCTGCCTCAGAGACAGGGGGACACTGGCTGCAAGGCATGGAGAAGCAGTGATCGATGATACCACACAACACTGCCCATCACAGTCAGGCAAAATGCGTTACAAATCCCTTCAAAATCCTCCCTATCTCTGTAACACCCCAACCCCTACACCCCCTCCCTCCCTCTGTAACACCCTCCAGCCCCTACACTCCTCCCTCCCTCTGTAACCCTCTCCAGCCCCTACACCCCCTCCCTATCTCTGTAATTCCCTTCAAGCCCTATACCCACTCCATATGTCTGTACCCCCTTCAGCTCCTAAACCCGTATCACTGTAACCCCCTCGAGCACCTACACCCCCTCCCTATCTCTGTAATGCCCTTCAACTCCTACACCCCTCCCTATCTCTGTACCCCCTCCAGCACCTACACGCCTCACTCTCTCTGTAACCCCCTCCAGCCCCTACACCCCCTCCCTATCTCCGTACCCCCTCCAGCCCCTACACCCCCTCCCTATCTCCATACCCGCTCCAGGCCCTACACCCCCTCCAGCCCCAACACCCCTCCCTAAGTCTGTACCCCCTCCAGCCCCTACACCCCCTCTCTATCTCTGTAACCCCCTCCAGCCCCTAAACCTCCTCCCTATCTCCGTACCCCCTCCCTATCTCTGTAACCCCCTCCAGTCCCAACACCCTCTCCCTATCTCTGTAACCCCCTCCAGCCCCTCCCTATCTCTGTAACCCCCTCCAGTCCCTACACCCCCTCCCTATCTCGGTAACCCCCTCCAGTCCCAACACCCTCTCCCTATCTCTGTAACCCCCTCCAGCCCCTCCCTATCTCTGTAACCCCCTCCAGCCCCTACACCCCCTCCCTATAACCTCCCCGGAGCCTAAAATCTGTAACTCTGCCCTTTTGTCCAATTCCCTAAACTGTGTTCTAACACCATCACCTCGTCTGGTCCCAATCAGCTGCCCATCTCTGAAGAATTCTCCAGTCCCCTCCAACCCGACTGTTTCTGTATTGTCCTCCAGCTCCTGTCAGCTCGCCCTGACTCCATAACCTCTTCCAGTTCCTGCAATCGCCTCTTCTCAACCCTTCACTCTTCCTTACCTCTTCAACCTCCAAACCAGACGCCTCTCCCTGTCTCTAACCTCCCCATCTCTGTGTAACTGCCTCCATTCTGACAACCCGCCCTATTCTGTAATCTCCTCCAGCCCCTAAAATCCATCGTCTCTGAGCTGCTCTAATTCCTACCTATTGCGAATCCCTTGGTTCCCATCGCTCCACCATTGGTGGCCGTGTCTTCAGCTGCCTGGAATAAAAACTGATTCCCTCCCTAAACTCTCCCATCTTCTCTCCCTCCTCCTTTATGACCTACCTCTTTGAGTGAGCTTCTAGTCACCTGTCCTATTATCTCAGGCAGCTCAGTATCAGGCTCTTTTTGATATTGCTCCCGTGGGGCAACTCAGGAAGGTTTAAGTACAAATACTGCAATTCCTTGCTGGTGAAACTTCAGAAAGAAGCCAGGCCGAGCTCAAAGTGCTCCTTACTTTCAATCATATTGAGACAGTGGCTGCAAAACAGGATGGAAAAAGGCAGTGAGACACAATCGGCTTTACTGCAAAGATTCATAAGACTGTAAAGTTTATTTATGTTTTGTAAAAACTCCAAAAATCGTTGCAATACTGAGCTAACAACTGGATTACCAACGGACGTTCCTTCTGAAAACACTCCAACAAGGTAACCGGGTTACCTTTATTCTACAATTTTTAAAAGAAAACACAAGCCCAGGCTTTGCACTTGGTCCCTGAAATGACACTGCACGGCAATGGAAGGCTGACCGCCAGAACGGCCCTCAACCAAGTACTCCGCAAGGTCGTGATATCGAAACGTCAGGCCCCGGGCAGCTTGTAGGCAGTGGCCACGCAGTTGCTCAAATTGTTACTGTATTTTTTTTTTTGGAGTTTGCAGGTACAAACCCATCAGGGACGTAGTGATTACAGTGGAGGATAATACTCCGTCCTGGTATATAATATATATATAAAAAAAAACAAGAAATAAAAGACTAGAATTGCACTTGTTAATTGGTACTTCAATTAAATTATACTAAAAAAAACGCAGTTCGTTTTGAAATACTTGTCTCGGTTTCGGCTCCAGTGACGGCTGCCTTGTGTTGTCGAGGGTCAGCGGCTGCTTGTGTAGCCAGCCCTCCTTGATTAGTGTTTCAGGATCGTGGGTGTGAAAAGTGACGTTATTTACAATGTCAGCACCAGATTCTTCACCCCCCCCCCCCCCCGCCACTTCTTTGAGACTGATGCGGCGACATAGAAGGGAAGAGAGAAAATGTGTGAGAGAGAGAGAAGATGAGAGAGAGAGAGATGTGTGTGAGAGAGAGAGAGAAGATGTGAGAGAGAGATGTGTGTGTGTGAGAGAGAGAGAGAGAGAAAGAGAATGAACTGGAGAAGTGTCGCTCCGCCGCCTGAGTCACATGACGTCCACGAAGAACTCGCTGGGATTTCCCATGGCCATGTGAAAGGACTGACGGCTGGCAGTGAGCTCAGGGGGCACGGAGGCCAAGTCGCGGACTGGGGGCGCTCCGGGGGGTACGGCAGCAGATGACGGTGGTGGCGGCTGGGGCACCATCATCACCATCAGGGGGTTGTACTGCAGCGGGACCCCTGGCGGCCCGTAGGGGTGGACAGAATGGTGGGAGCGCACGCTGCCCATGACCGAGTGGTGGTGGCTGCGGTGGCTATGCTCACTGTTGGCAGCCGAGCGCTCACTCCCGGTGTGATCACGGCGCACGCTGCTCCGGGTGGAGTACTCCGACTCGCTGCCACTGCCCGACTTGGAGTCCACCGTTTTACTGTCTTTGTCTTTGCCCGTGCGCCTCTCACTCTCGCTGCGGTTGGACCCACTGCTCCGGCTTCCTGCAATGGAAGGAATCACAGCGCTCTAAGGAACAGTGACGATGTTACTGGACAAGGAATCATGCTCAATCCCACCACGGGGGGTTTACATTAATTCATGAAATAAATGAAATGATAGCTCGTGTGTGGAATGTACTTCCTGAGGAAGTAGTAGGTGCGGGTACGGTAACATCATTTAAGAGACATTTGGATAAGGACATGAATAGGAAAGGTTTGGAGGTACACAGGTCAGGAGCAGGCAGGTGGGACTAGTTTAGTTTGGGATTATGGTAGGAATGGACTGGTTGGACCGAAGGGTCTGTTTTTGTGCTATATAACTCTATGGCATCCAAGCTTTCACTCATCAGGACACATACAAGAATGCCAAATTTCAAAAGGATCAACAATTTACACTGCAGGAGATTGGTTGGCAAGTACACTCTGATTGGTTAACATCTTGCCATGGAGCACGCATCCCTGAACTAGTACCCCATAAGCCTTTGTTGAACTGAAAAACAGGCACATTGCCTGTTCACATTCCTTCCTCCCGACAGAGAGCAGGTCACTCCATATGAATTTAGGTCCCTTCTGGTTGGAGACACAGATGTTTGATTAACAAAGTAGTCAGGAATTATTGGGGGGGTGGGGGGGAGGAGACAGACAGGAAAGTCAACTCAAGGCCACAGTCCTAGCAGCCAAATAGCAGAGCAGGATCAAAGGGTCAAATGGCCTCCTCCCAATGTGGGTACACAGCCTTGAATAAGTTATCGATGGGCCACACCATCACTGTCCTTACCTGGTCAGGCTTACACGTGACTCTAGACCCACAGCAATGTGGTTGTTCCTTAACCACCCTCTGAAATGGACAAGCAAGCCACTCATCACAGGGACAACTGTGATTCATGTAAATGACTTGGATGAAAATGTATGGGTGGGTTAGTAAGCTTGTAGCTGACACAAAAAAAGGTGGAGTTGGGGTTGGCAGAGAAGATTGTCAAAGGATATAGTGAGATCAGTTGCAAATATGCGTGGAGAAATGGCAGATGGAGTTTAATCTTGGTAAGTGTGAGGACTGCACTTTGGGAGATCAAATGTTAAGGAAAAGTATCCAGTTAAAGGCAGAACCCTGAACAGAAGGATCTGGGGGTTTAACTCCATAGCCCCCTGAAAGTGGCCACCCACATAGATAGTGGTAAAGGAGGCATATGGCGTACCTGCCTTTATTATCAGGGTTTTGTATACAAGAGTCAGGATGTCATCTTGCAGCTTTGTAAGACTTTGATTAGGCCACACGCAGTGTATTACGTTCAATTCTGGTCACCACATTACAGGAAGGATGTGGGGGCTTTGGAGAGGGTGCAGAAGAGGTTTACCAGGATGCTGCCTGGATTAGAGGGTATGAGCTATAAGGGGACACTAGAAAATCTCTGGTTGCTTTCTCTGGAGCAGCAGAGGCCGAGGGTAGACTTAACAGAGGTTTTAAAAATTATAGATAAATTTGACAGTCAGAATCTTTTTCTCAGAGGTCAAATGCCTAATATGAGAGGGGAAAAGTTCAAAGAAGATGTAAGGGGCAAGTTCTTTTTTTTTTTACATAGTGTGTGGTCGGAGTGTGGACTGAGCTGCCATGGATGGTTGTGTTGGCAGATGTGTTAGGAGCGTTAAACGGATTATTAGATAAGCACATGAATATGCAAGCACTGGAGGGACACAAACCAAGGGCAGAGAGAAGATATTAGTTTGATTTGGCGCCGTGTTCAGCACATGGTGACGGAAGGGCCCATACCTGCGCTGTCCTATTCTATGACACAAAGTGACTCTGTTTCAATGATCCAGCCAAAACCTCCCAACCCAGGCACAACATCGCAAACAGCCTCGGACTTGCACAAATCCCTCGCTCACCTTCACTGTGCTGGCTGCCAGCACTTCCTCCGCCCCCGTAGCTGTAGGTAGTTAGCTCGTGGTAACTGGGTGGCTGTGTGGAGTAGGGATGTGGAGGCGGGTAGGGATACTGGAAGGAATGCATTATCGGCCACGGGGTGGTGCCCGGGTGAGGGAGTGGGGTCAACGTGTCCTGGTCGGAGGCGCCACTTGAACCGTCATTGTCATTCAAGGAGAGATTGGCCAAATCTGCATTGGAAAGAAACATGAACGTTATGCACTTGCTTCCTGATAATTAACCGAGATGTCCCAAAGTAATCCTTGCATCCATAAACTGCAACGGTTTTATTGTTTCATGGACCAAGGGCAGGTGGAAGGGATTAGTTTAATTTGGCATGATTAGATTAGATTAGATTCCCTACAGTGTGGCAACAGACCCTTCGGCCCAACCAGTCCACACCGACCCTCCAAAGACTAACCCACGCAGACCCATTTCCCTCTGACTAGCACCTAACACTGGGTAATTTAGCCTGGCCAATTCACCTGACCTGCACAGCCTTGGACTGTGGAAGGAAACCGGAGCACCCGGAGGGAACCCACGCAGACACGGGGAGAATGTGCAAACTCCACACAGACAGTCTCCCGAGGCTGGAATCGAACCTGGGACCCTGGTGCTGTGAGGCAGCTGTGCTAACCACAGAGCCATCGTGCGACCCTACCCAACATAATGATGTTCAGCACAACATGGTGAGCCAAAGGGCCCATTCCTGTGTTGCACTGTTCTATGAACCAGTTCACCATGCAAGAATATAACCAAATGCTGGAGACCCGAAACAGAAACTGCTGGAGTAACTCAGCAGGCCTGGCAGCATCTGTGGAGAGAAAGCAGAATTAACATTGCAAGTCTGGTGACTTTTTGTCAGAGTTCTGACGGAAGTGTTCGCTCTGCCTCCTCTCCACAAATGTTGCCGAGATTCATCAGCAGTTTCTGTTTTGGTTTCACAATGCAACAAGTCCAGGTGAATCAGCAACACGGGGAAAACAACCATCACATCAAGGCTGGGGAGCAACCATTCCTTTCTCATGTTAGCCTCAAGCTCACCTCCTGAACGCTCCACCCCTCCAGAAACACCCAACAGCTTCCAACCTGCTGTGACATCCTCCCTCCCTCCCTCCTTCATCGTCACCTACACACAAAATCAGGCCAACACCCCCGCCCCCCCACCCGCAGAATTCCCGCGGTTCTCAGTCACATACTTCTAACTCTGACTTTTTCAGACCTGAAGAAGGGCTTATGCCCGAAACGTCAATTCTCCTGCTCCTTGGATGCTGCCTGACCTGCTGCGCTTTTCCAGCAACACATTTTCAGCTCTGATCTCCAGCATCTGCAGTCCTCACTTTCTCGACAATTTAGCATGGCCAATTCACCCTAACGTGCACATCCCTGGACACTATGGGACAATTTCCCATGGCCAATTCACCCTAACGTGCACATCCCTGGACACTATGGGACAATTTCCCATGGCCAATCCACCCTAACCTGCACATCCCTGGGCACTATGGGACAATTTCCCATGGCCAATCCACCCTAACCTGCACATCTTTGTGACTGTGGGAGGAAACTGGAGCACCGGGAGGAAACCCATGCAGACACGGGCGGGGAACGTGCAAACTCCACACAGTCGTCTGAGGGTAGAATTGAACTCAGGTCCCTGGTGCTGTGAGGCAGCAGTGCTAACCACTGAGTCACCGCACTGCCCTCAACAGCGCAAATTGTTTCCATTGATCCAATCAAACCCTTTAATTGTCCTGACTGCTTAAATGAGGTGACTGCTTAATCACCTAACTGCATGGGAAACAAACATAATCTGTGAAACCCTGTCTTTGTAAGTGAACTGTTTGAGCCCAAGTAAGTCTGACAGGCACCCACTCCAAGGCCACTACCAGCCGGAACAAATTCCCCATGTGCCCAAGGAGCAGGAAAGCTGCAGTCCATTATTGGGTAAAGACTTTGCTGAGATGAGCTCCTTGAAATCTTGTTGTCCAAGGTCAGACGGAGGGGATCAGCTCCGTGCACACACACACACTCACAGTTTTCACAACCACTGAAATCCCCAAAGATGTAGTAACACTGCTCGGAAAAGGTGATCTTGTTGACTGTGTGACGGATGAAGCCAGCCTTCAGCAGGTTACTCGCGTACTTCCTCGCCTCCCTGCGATCCTGGAAGCCCTCGATGTGGTGGTACAGCCAGTCCACAACGTCGGAGCCTGCGCGTCAGAAACACAAGATTCAGTCCCATCGCTTCGACAATAACGAGGCTGTGGGCACAGCAAAACAAGAAAGATGGATGGTCTTGGTTCGGGCGTCTCCAAGAGACGGAGAGGACTAAAGCACATTGGTCAACGCACAGAGTCACACAGTGAGCAACCCTCCTTAACCTGTTGAAGAGTGACTCTATATAGTTGCACAATGATTAATGCGTATACTTCAGAATAAATTGTGGCCATGTACAGATAACAAGCAGCCTTAACTCTGGGCTAGTACATTTGTAGCTACACAGCAAAATAACCTCACTCCTCGACAAGCAGGAACCTCATGTAGTTGGACTGTGAATGACCTGTATGCCACTGAAATGTTACGGTTACATGTTCATTCATTTTCACACCCTGATGAATAAAAAGGTGCTCCGTATCTATTTGCAGTGAACACCACTGCTGTGCTTATCGGTGTTGGATGATAAAAGACTGACCAAGAAATAACCCACCTAAGAATGCATTGGGGATTGTAATCTTCAACCACATCCTGTCTCGAACCTCAAGGCCAGACTCTGGGGAAGCCATCGCCTTAGCAACAGACATCATATCCGTGTGGATGGACAGGTTAAAGTCGTCAAAACCTGGAGAAAGATTTTGCAAATTTGTTACAGCACAAGAATCGCCACAGATCCAAACAGAGACCAACACTAACACAATTTTGTTCTGTCCATTTATTCATCCTGAGGTTTATAAAACGACTGGCAGGCGCTGGTAACTGCTCATGAACTGGAGATGGGGTTAAGCTCACTCCTGTTACCACACTGAATGATCAAGGTCAGGAGCTGAACATTTGGAGGTGTGAACCTTTATTCCAGCCTACCGCTCTGCCAGCCGTGGCTCAGCAGCTAGTCTAGTCCCTCAGCCCTCAGAAAGTCCTTGATTCAAATCCCACACCGAGGATGACCCCCCCAGCTCAGTCCCAGGGAGTGCTGCACTGTCAGAAGTGCCTGGGTTAAAATAAGACCTCAAATCAAGGCCCACCTGCTCTGCCTGGTACGTTTTGAAGTGTTATTTTGAAATTGAACCAGGCTGCTCTCCCCAGCATCTTTGGGACAATATTTGACAAAATCAGACACACATTATATCTGGTTACGATCGCACTGCGGTTTGCGGGATCTCCCTGTGCCCAAAGTGGCTGCTGTGTTTCCTATATAACAATAACGACCACCAAAGTGACTTCATAAACGCTTCAGTCGCCTTTGGTCCAGTGGTCACCAAAGACACTTTAAAAACAACTTCTAAAAAACTTAGTTCTGTCCACCGCGTCCCAAAATACTTAATCAACTTGTGGCCATCATCCTGGTGGACTGGGTAGGGACAAAGTCACTTCATGGAACACTGATTCCCTGAACTGATGTCGGGATCAATAGTTTGTAATCAAGTTAATCAATCCTGTGTGACAGAACCAGCAGTCTAATACATAAATGAAAAATTCAGACAATACTCCGAGCACTGCTGGCTACGCGTATGGAAATGAGGAGGAGGATTTTTTGAGGAGAAACCTTTTCTGTTGAGTTCAGGAATGCTGATCCCTTATTGACAGGTTTATTATATGGGAACCAGCGTGAGAAAGCTTGTGACTTCTCTGTAACAGCAGCAGTGTTTTAGCTGCTTAGAATCTGAGAAACGAGAGCATGAAAGCAAGTCTTTTAGCCCATCGAATCCACACCAATCCTCTGAACAGCAACCCACCCAAACCCATCCTATCCCTGTAACCCTGCATTTCTCATGGCTAATCCACCTAGCCGACACATCTCTGGACACTATGGGACAATTTAGCATGAGCCTAGAGTGTGGTGCTGGAAAAGCACAACAGGTCAGGCAGCATCCGAGGGGCAGGAGAATCAACTTTTCAGGCAAGAGCCCTTCATCAGGAATGAAGGGCTCCTGCCAGAAACATCGATTCTCCTACTCCTCGGAAGCTGCCTGACCTGCTGTGCTTTTCCAGTACCACACTCTCGACTCTGACCTGCAGTCCTCACTTTCTCCTAGACAATTTCCCATGGCCAATCCACCCTAACCTGAACACCTCTGGACTGTGGTGGGGGTGGGGGTGTGGGTGGGGAGAGAACCAAAGCACCTGGACGAAACCCGCGCAGACACGGACAGATTGTGCAAACTCCACACAGACAGTCGCCAGAGGTTACAATCATACCCGGCTCCCTGGTGCTGTTTGGCAGCAGCTCTAACCACTGAGCCACTGTGCTGCCCTTAAATACTGGTCATTTGACAGTCTGTGAACACGCAGACCTAGTTCACTCAACATTTATTTACAGCACAGTAAAGATTCACCGGATTTGTCCAGAGGATAATCGTACTGCCTTATGATGAGAGGCTGAGTAAACTGCAATGATGCTCTAGGAGTTTAGGAAAATGAGGGGTGATTCATTGTAACACTCAAGGTTGTGAAAGGGTTACACAGGGTAGACAGTGAGAGATTGTTTCTCGGGCAGGGGGTGGGAGGCAGACTTTCAGGATAATTGGCCAATCTTCTGGGACTGAATCTTTTGAATTCTCTACCCCAGAGGTTTGTGGATCCTCAATTGTTGAATATATTTACAGCTATTATCGACAGACTTTTGGGAACCAAAATGGGGAGCGGTCAGGAGAGTGGAGCTGAATCTCAAGATCAGGCACAAATGCATTGAAAGGAAGAGCAGGTTCAAGGGGTTTGAACAGTCAACTCCTGCTTGTTCACTGGGCCTGACTACGCATAGTACGATCCAACATAGCGGCACGAGACATTCCACAGGGGCTAAGGCATGTAGTAAGCAATAATGCCACCATTTATTAGCAAGTTTCACAGGCGCTATATGCCAGTGACCCAAGACAGACATGAACCCAATTGCTACGTTCAGAGTTCAAGCCTCCTGTCCGATATAGCGGAACCACTGGGAAGGATTCACTTACGTTCAGTTTCGGTAATTGAGCTGCTCGAGGTGATGGTGCTCATGGATGAACTAGCACCATAAGCTGGATATGCACCAGTTAACGCAACAGAGTGAGACACCCAGGCAGCAGGATCAATAGGTCGGATTGGCTCATCTACAGAAAGAGGAACAAAGAATCGCATCAGTGTGCGCAAAAGGACAACAAGAAAATAGAAGCTAGGATACAAATTGGATCATACTGGTCACTCAGATCAAGGTGTGACAAAATGGCAACACATTTCAATTCTTGAGCCATTAAATTCCTGTCTTTTTCTTTTCCTTCAAATTGTTCTCAAAGGCACTAGTTTGGCAGTGGTCCAAGTGGTCACTTTTCCATCTGGACCCGCTTGGGACAATTGATTCAAACATTGGCATACCCTGCTTTGTCCTCAATAGTCCCAGGCTCTGTCCTCAGCATAATTCTCCACTTTCACTTCCCAGGACAGTCATCACCTCGAATCAGGATAGCAGGAGGCCAATCAGCCCAATTAACCGTGCTGTCCCTGTCCGAGAATAGTGTGATGGGAGACAGTGTAGACGGAGCTTTACTCTGTATCTAACCCTATGCTGTCCCTCCCTGGGAGGGTTTGATGGGGGACAGTGTAGAGGGAGTTTTACTCTGTATCTAACCCTGTGCTGTCCCTGTCCTGGGAGGGTTTGATGGGGACTCTGCAGAGGGAGTTTTATTCTGTATCTAACCCCATGCTGCTCCTGTCCTGGAACAGTGTGATGGGGGACTCTGTAGAGGGAGCTTTACTCTGTACCTAACCCTGTGCTGTCCCTGTTCTGGGAATGGTTGACAGGGACAGTGTGGAGGGAGCTTCACTCTGTATCTAACCCTGTGCTGTCCCTGTCCTGGGAGTCTTTGGTGGGGACAGTGCAGAGGGAGCTTTACGCTGTATTTAACCTGGCGCTGTCCCTGTCTTGGGAGTATTTGATGAGGGACTGTAAACAGTCACCAAAATCTTTCAACTTGAAGCATTAGAAAACCTCATCTCATCAGACGTCAATAAACATCAATCTCAGTAGCACAGCACACACTGCTATATGTGCGGCGAAATATTATGTCAACACTTACTTCTGGGCAAAGTGAAGTAGCCCTGAGGTGATGGGTCCCAGCATTTGGCAACTGTTAAAATGATTGGCCTTAAAGAGAGGAAAACAAGCAGATTAAAGTCAAGTAAGTAGCTTTGAAAGGAGGGACAATATATCATAAAGCACCTGGGGTTGGGACAGGAATAGCAACGCTCCTGCACTCATCACACTCCTTCAACAAGATTCACCTTCAGCACATTCAAAACCAGAGTAAACATTGAAGCCAACACAACAAAACCAGAAGGGATTTTTTTTCTCAATTCAGTGCGTTACTTACAGATAATGTTGTAAGCCACAAGTGGCACTCAGTTCTGAGGTTGCTACTGGCAGTTTCCTCAGGTATTACACAGACCTGCAGAGAACAACCAGGCCATAATCCCATCTACTCCATGCCAAAGTTTCTGCTCCACATGAGCCTCCCGCTTCCATCTCACCCTATCAGTGTATCCTTCCACTCTTTTCTCTGCACCAGTGTCTATCCAGCTTACCCCTCCCTGAAACATATCAATTCCATTTACCTCAAGTTCCTCATTCTCACCATTCTCCAGTCTCTTAAACGCCCTAATGGATATACTTATATGGACGGTCCCTGGTTCAAGCCTTGCCCGATCCCCCAACATACCCAGATTCCTGAGTGTCTTCCAATCCTAACAGAATTTCAAAAGCTTGCAGCAAGTCTCCTGCAACTAAAACCAAAAGAAGGAGTACAGAACTGGAATAGCGCTGGAAAGAGCAACATGTTGTCAATGCTTTTTATCTCATACCCATCAGAAATCCAAATTTCAGACAGTTACAACCATTTACACCACAGGAGGGAAGGATACTTGTTGCAAGAGGCATTGGCCATGGAGAACTATCCAAGCTCCGACAGTATTGAAAAGGACAAAAAATTGAACATATTTCTCTTGTTTGCAGAGAAGGGTCCCTGTATCAAAACTCCCAAGCTGGAGTTTGCACACTCTTTCTTTTAATTATATTAGGGGTGGCATGGTGGTTAGCACTGCTGCCTTACAGCACCAGGAACCTGGGTTCAATTCCCACCTCGGGTGACTGGCTGTGTGGAGTTTGCACATTCTCCCCGTGTCTGCGTGGGTTTCCTCCGGGTGCTCCGGTTTCCTCCCACAGTCCAAAGATGTGCAGGTTAGGGTGGATTGGCCATGGGAAACTGCCCATAGTGATAGGTGCATTAGTCAGGGGTAAATATGGGGAATGGGTCTGGGTGGGTTACTCTTCAGACAGTGTGGACTTGTTGGGCCGAAGGGCCTGTTTCCATACTGTAGGGAATCTAATCTAATCATACACCACTGCTCTCGCTGATTACTCACCCTTTCCACGTTGCGCTGACCCTGGGTGAGAGACGGTGTTCAGTTTAACAACAAGCAGGCAAGGCCATTCAACCCCTCAAGCATCCAGCACCATTTAATGACATGGCAGCTGCTTTGCATTTTAACTCCATCCACCCACTTTTCATCCATTTAATACCGTATATACGTGTGCATAGGTCAATCTCATGGATAAGCCAACCCCTGATTTCTGTCCAAACAAATCTTGTATTTTCCATATACCTCGTGTGTAAGTCGACCCCACTATATTGCATTATTCCTCTTACAAAGGAAACTGCATATTCCCATGAATCCATTTAAACAAAATCGCATTCATTCACTTATACCGGTTACTCTCCTCATTGGTTTGTTTACTATATTGCTTCTCTATTCATTCATTACCCTACTTAGCCCACTCGGTTTACTACAGCATGTTTTGATTCATTCATTCAGACCGGCACTAAGTCTATCTGTTCTTATCACATCTTGTTCACTGTACATCCAAACATTAATATAGTTAAAACGTTAATCATTTTAATTGTGCCATTATATCTGAATAAAAGTGAGATATATTTGCTACATACCGGCATATCTTTAATTCTTTGACCAATTTGTTTATGTTGTTGAGATTCATAATATATGAGAGTAAATGGGAGGGAAACGGAAGGATTCGGTGGGGAAGTTCAAGACACCTACACGCTCAGAATAAATGTTTCATTTTAGGTGTGCCATTATACCAGGCCATGATGATGTGGAACAATGTGATTTTGCAGGATTACAATGAATCTTTAACATGTTAAATTCTCATAGTGGTCTCTTGCTTTTATCCAGTAATTACCTTTACTGTAATTCATTGTATTTTTCTTCTCTACCTGGGACTAGTTGAGCGATCAAATCGACTTTGGCTAATAATACAGTATTTCGAACTGCAGCATGAATTTCAGCTCCTCAAAACTTATGCCCATGTATTATCGACCCTCTAAACTGAACCTCTAAAAATAGTCTTAAAAATTCAGCCTACACACGAGTATATACAGTACTCAAACTCATCAACGTCTTTGCTTTCAAATTTCCAACTGACTTTCAGTGTCATCAGCTTTCTTGTGGTCGAGCTCCAAAAGTCCACTCCCTGTTGTTTGAAGGAGTGCTTCCTGATATCAGTACTGCACTGCCTTTACCTTTAGATGATGTTCAACACTTGCTCCCCCAGGAGAAACAGTTTCCCTCTATTTGCCCTAGCAGGCCTTGAATCCTTTCAGGCATCCCTTAATCTTCAACACAACAGAATACAAGCTGGGATAGCCCTTTTGGCCTCTCTACCATCTGGGATATCCACAGTGCACCTTCTGCAAGGCAAGCAAGCAATAATCATCACGGTCTGTATCTGAAGATGTGGCCAACTCAGGACAAGAGATGTGTTGCCAGCATTAGACGGCATTCCCACTTACCCGGGCTTGTGAACTATCTCTCTCAAAACCCGCACAGCATCGTCATTGCTCATGTTCTCAAAGTTGATGTCGTTCACCTGAAGGGGACAGAAGTAGGTGGGAGTGAGTGATGCAGAAGACACGAGTGAAAATAACCACGCTACAGCCGCCATAAAGGTCACACACCTGTCGCAACCAGGTACTGACTCTTCACTACAATACCCTGACTTTCAACAGCACTGACATGGCTGAATCCTCCACTGCCAATGTAAGGAATACAACTGGCCAATCAAGCAAACACTGACAATACAGAAACACGTGGGAAGCTGAAAACTCTGCAGTGAGTTACACACTCCCCAACTTTCTAAAGAAGGTCCACCATTCACAAGACACAGTGTGATGGAATCCTGCCCACTTGCCTGGATGGTACAGCTGTGATAACGCTCGAGAAGCTCAACACCATCTAGTACAAAGTATGACTAGCACCCCATCCACCAGCACCTTCAACATTCATCTCCATCACTGCTGACAGTCACAGCAGTGTCTGCTGAGAGATTCATAGCAGTGGCATTCCAAGGCTCTTCAGGTGGCACCTTCCATAGCTGTGAGCTCTAACACCTAGACATACAAGGGCAGAGGATGCATGGGAACACTACCCTTTCAAGTCATAAGTTTCAAGTCAGGACGACGTATCGCTGCTTCTCCTCTATCACTCGGTCAAAATCTCGGAACTCCTTTCCAGAAAGCTGCACGACAGACTGCAACAATTCGTTCACATTCATTCCCACCTTCTCAATCCAGTTAAGGATGGGTGACAAAGTGCTGGACCCAGCCAACAACACCCATCATTGTCGGAAGGGACACAAGAACATTTAGTCTCAAATCGGAAAATTTGCTCAGTTGGTCAAGAGCACTATGTGAAAGTGACCTCTTTCTGATCTCCCATCTGGTGCGGTGCTGGTCGACTGCGCACGGACACTGTTTCCTGGCTAGTGGGAAAGGTGAAACAAAACAGCTCGCGCAGCTAATTGCTAATCCCGTGCTGGAAGATAAGGGACAACTACGAATGTTGACAGTGATCGGCTGGGAACAGCAGTCCCAATGCCGGTGAAACTCCACTCCAGTTAGATGTCAACAGCATTTAAGATTTGGAGATACCAGTGTTGGACTGGGGTGTACAAAATTAGAAATCACACAACACCAGGTTATAGTCCAACAGGTTTATTTGGAAGCACTAGCTGTCAGAGCACACTGCTCCTTCATCAGGTGATTGCGGAGAATCTAACAGCATTTAACTACATACTGCTATCCCTAGTCTCACATTTACTCCACCTCTGCAGACTCTGGAATGGCCACTTTGCCATTCCAGAGGAACTGAGTTTCAGTTTACAAGGTTTGAGGGGTTGTTTGTACTCACCTGTAACAGCATGTCACCAGGTTCGATCCTCCCGTCTGCAGCCACTGCTCCACCTTTCATTATTGATCCAATGTAGATCCCTCCGTCCCCTCGCTCATTACTCTGGCCAACAATACTGATACCCAGAAAGTTGTACTTCTCTAGAGTTGAAGAAAGCAGAATCTGTACTTTTACTTTTGATGGTGGATCGGATCAAACCAAATGAGGTTGCAACTGTTCCATTTACTTCTTTGTAGGATTTGGAGGTTTTTGTTTTTGGAGAGAAAGGAAAAGTCTGTATTTCTAGAACTCTGCTCCTGACCTCAGGATGTTATTCCACTGTAACTTTGCGAAGTGCAGTCACTGTTGCACTATGGGTAATGCAGCACTTGATTTGCACACAGACAGCTCCCACAAACAGCACTACCAGGTTGGGTGCTTCAGCTACTTGGTTGAGGGGCAAATATCGACCAGGACACCGGGTGAAATCTCCCGTACTTCCTTCAGCTAATAACAAAGGATGCCACACATCCGAGGGAGTCTTGGTTTGACACCATCCAACAAACTGCACCTTCAACAACACAGTATTCCCAGTGGGAATGCCAGCCTAGACTTTGCACACAAGTGCTGCCAGATCCTTGGCGAACAAACATCTCCCAACCTCCACACTGAAACCAAATGGCCCCACTCCCTCACTGAAATTTCTGTGTTTCAACTAGGAAGAGTCAACTCACACTGCAAAGGAACTTTGGCACCAAGCACATCTGGAACACTGTGTAGTTCTGGTGCCCCAGGTTTGTTTTTTTAGACGCAATACAATGAAGATTGACTAGATTGGTCCCTTGGACAAGAGACGTAGGCTGGTGCGCCCTGGAGTTTGGAATCAGAGGTGATCTCATTGAAGGTTCTGAGGCAGACGGTCAAGGTACATGCCGAGATCATAACACTGATTGGGGAATCTAAAAGCTGGGGCTGGTGTTGAGACACAGAGGGCAAGGGCACAGTCCAGGTATAAAGGGCTGACCATTTGGGACTGAGATTGGAAATAGTTTAAAGAGGCTGTGAATCTTTGCAATAATTCTCCCCAAAAGTGCTGCAGGGGGAGGTATTTAAGCTGGGATAGACATACTTCTGGTTTATCAGGGAATCGTGGGATCAGGGGTGAAGGTGGGCAAGCCTGGTTGAGAGCTTAGATCATCCATGATTGTACCGAATGGTGAAGCAGGTTCGATGGGCCGAATGGTCTACTCCTGCTCCTGCTTCCAGCTTTAGACACACCCTAGCAGCAGCTACAGCTTTCCAGATTGCGGTTACTCCCTTACCCATGTTCAACGTGACTGTGATGATGTTCAGGGACATTGTCGAATCAGTGACGCTGCTAAACGAGGAGGCCTGCGTGGGATTAGAAACAGAAAAGCGAAGTCAGACACAGACTGTTAAAGGTTTGCAAAGCTGAAAGGGAGAAAGGCAGACAGCTGTTAGCCTTTTTGGATAGCTCTCTCTCTGAGCAGGATGTTTCCAGAAGCACCCCTTCACACACAGCAATGGAATCAGATTTCAGGAGTTGGGGAACGAGCACAGGTAAAATCTCGGGATGTTAAAAGGGGCTGTTATGGACTGGGGGGAGGCAGCACAGGAGGAGGAGGAGGCTTGAAACCCTCTCCCTCGCTTATACTTAGCTTTGGTGATTCAGAACAAAAACAAAGACAAAAGCTGTGCATACAGGGGGCTCAGGGAGTGACTGTGCTCTTACACGTTCGAGTCGCGGGGGCCTCTGTTTCCGTCTGCGCCGGTGACGTTTCAGGATCCGCGAGTTGGTGCTCTGTTCAGTGGAGCTGCTGAATCTAGAGAGGGGAGTAAACAAACAGGTAAATCAAAACCGAACTAACCTGCCAAGATATCTCTCCACCAGGCGCTCTCACTCCCCACTGCCTCATGGAAGATCACAACAGTCAGAGAGAGGTCTCAGAGTCATAGAGACATACAGCATGGAAACAGACCCTTCAGTCCAACTCGCCCATGCTGACCACATATTCTAAACTAACCTAAGCCCATTTGCCAGCATTTGGTCCATATCCCTCAAAACCCTTCCTATTCATATACCCACCCTGATGTCTCTTAATGCTGTAATTGTACCAGCCTCCACCACTTCCCTCTGGCAGCTCATTCCATACACGCACCACCCTCTGTGTGAAAAGGTTACCCCTTAGGACCCTTTTAAATCTTTCCCCTCTCATCTTAAATCAATGCCCCTCTAGTTTTAGACTCCCCTATACTGGGGAGAAAACATTGGCTCGTGACCCTATCCATGCTCCTCATGATTTTGTAAACCTCTATAAGGTTACCCCTCAGCCTCCGACGCTCCAGGGAAAACAGCCCCAGCCTGTTCAGCCTCTCCCTGTAGCTCAAACTCTCCAACCCTGGCAACATCCTTGTACATGTTTTCTGAACCCTTTCAAGTTTCACAACATCCTTGCCATAACGGAGAAACCAGAATTGCACGTAGTATTCCAAACGCAGACTTCTTAGTCTTTCAGGAACAAAAACACAAGGACATAAGAAATTGGAGGAGGAGTTGGTGGTTGAACCTAGATCACCATTCAATCAGATCACATTCCGATTCCCCAACAGCCATGAACCACCCAGTCCTCAGCTCGCAGATTAGGTGGACTCAGCCAGGTTCACCAGGAGAGCAAGCAGAACGGGAGCCACTGAGAGAGAATATCAGGGCCGAGAACAAGGCCTGGATTAGAGGGTCTGAGCTGTTAGGAAAGGCTGGACAAACTAGGGTTGTTTTTTTTCCTGGAGCGGGAGAGGCGGAGGGGAGACCTGATATAAGTTCATAAAATGATGAGAGGCATACATAGGGTTGACGTTCAGAATCTTTCTCGCAGAGTTGAAAAGTCCAGTGCTAGAGGGCATGGTGAGGGGGAGAAAATTCAAAGGAGATGTGAGGCGGCAAGTTTTTTTTTAATTGAGAGTGGGGGGTGCCTGCAACAAGTGACGGAGGCAGATACATTCGGGGTGTTTAAGAGACTATTAGGTAAGCACATGAATTAGCAAGGAATGGAGGGATATGGACCATGGGTAAGCAGAAGAGATTAGTTTCATTTAGCATCATGTTTGGCACAACATCATGGGGCAAAAGGTCCATTCCACTGCCGTACTGTTCTGTGCTTTATAACAGAGGAAGAGATAAGGCAAGTGTAGCTTATTACAGTGATGCTCAGCAGACCTGCCAGACAGTGGCTCAGTGGTTAGCACTGTTGCCTCGCAGCGCCAGGGACCCGAGTTCGATTCCAGCCTCGGGTGACTGTCTGTGTGGAGTTTGCACATTCTCCCTCTGTCTGCGTGGGTTTCCTCCCACAGTCCAAAGATGTGCAGTTTAGGTGAATTGGTCATGCTAAATTGCCCATAGTGTTCGGTGCATTAGTAGGGAGTTGGTGAATGGGTCTGGGTGGGTTAGTCTTTGGAGGGTCGGTGTGGACTTGTCGGGCCGAAGGGCCTGTTTCCGCACTGTAGGGAATCTAATCTAATCTGTGGAGAGAAATCAGAGTTAACGTTTCCAGTCTGGCGACCCCTCCCCTTTCACTCTCCACAGATGCTGCCAGACCTGTTGAATTTTTCCAGTTCCAGAGCGTCTGTTTTAGTTTCTGATTTACAGCATCTGCAGTTCTTTCATTTTTTTTTAAACTGACAGTCAGCTTGAACTTTGACAGCCCCTAAACTGTAGGTAGATGGGAAAAGTTGAGAGAGCCAGAGAGCTTCATTCCTTTGCGATCCGGGAATGAGGAAGTTCAGGAGATGGTGATATGCGTAAACTTGGGTGAGGATGCAAAGCAGGACGGACGTGAAGATCAGGAAGTACAAGTGAGGAGAGGAAAGACAGGCAAGTCAGGGAGGCACAGCGATAATACCAGGGGACGGGTAACCCAGAAATCCAGTCTCATGAACTGAGGACTCGAGTTTCAATCCCACAATGACAGATGTTGAAATCGGAATTCAATTTAGAAAATAATAGTATAAGGAGCTAGTATAATAGTATAAAGAACTGACAGCATTACTGCCTCACAGCGCCAGGGACCTGGGTTCAATTTCCACCTCGGACAGCTGCCTGTGTGGAGTTTGCACATTCTCCCTTTGTCTGCATGGGTTTCCTCCAGGTGCTCCAGTTTTTTCCCACAGTCCAAAGATGTGCAGGTACGGTGAATTGACCATGCTAAATTGCCCGTAGTGTTAGGTGCATTAGTCAGGGATAAATGTAGGGGATTGGGTCTGGGTGGGTTACTCTTCGGAGGGTCGTTGTGGACTTGTTGGGCTGAAGGGCCTGTTTCCACAACATAGGGAATCTAATCTAATCTAATGGCAACCACTGCTGGTTTAAAAAAATAGCACTGTAATTGACTCTTGACTGTAACCAGGATGGGTAATAAATGCTAACCTAGCCCACACAATTTATTTTGTGAAGCAGAGGCAGGGAAACAGTTGCTGCATCCGTAAGCAGTACCTGCTGGCTGCATCATCCTCATCCGAGTCACAGAAGCTGGTAGTTTCTAGCTCGCTGCTCAGGAGTGTGGACGAGCTCTCGTAACCAGCAAGATGCCGCTCCATTTTTGGGTGTCCATTAACTCTGGGACCTGTGGGGAGCAGAACACGTCGCTGTAAAACCTCCACAACAACCACCTGCAAGCTTGCTCTGAACACACAGAGATCTTACTGCACACTTCGGAGATCAAGAGCACTGGGGGAGTGAGTGCTTTCCTCCTTTTCAAACTAAAAACAATAACCTAGGGGAAAATAACATACCCTAATGAACGGTGCAATTTATTCAATCACCACCCAACTGAGAGGGAGCCACTATAACTTTCCCAGACAGCTCTGACAACACTCGAGTGCAGAGCTGCACCAGACATTTTCAGAAACTTCAAAATTCTGAACCGCCGCTGCTCCAGATTTGGATGTTCGTGTGGACAACAGATTTCTGTCTGCCAACGCAGGTTACAGTCTGCTGTTAGATGCCCTCCTGTAAACCCTGTCCCAGGCCTTTACACACACCATGTTCCATACTCTCCCTCCGTCGCGGCTTCTCTCTCCGGGACAACACCACCGATTCCGTCTCGGTCTCGTTATCCAAATTCTCCCGACTCCCAGTCACGTTTGCACTGCAAGAAATTGAAGAAAGCATTCACACCGCTTCAGGGGGGAAAAAAAAAAATCACACAAGAACAAGAAATTGCAGCTAAAATAAATCAGAAAAAAACAACACAAACCTCAACACGTTAGGAATGATTGCCAAGAAGGGAATCAACTGAGTCACACATCATCATCTTACACACCCTTAGACTGTCAAAGACATACCAAATACTATCGATATGGTTTACATATTAATTAAAACTTATCAAAGCAAGGCACTTGAATAATTTTCCACAACTGACACGGAACATATTGAACACAATATTAACTGCACTCACATAGCCGACGCTTGCAAACCTCAGAGTAAAAAGACTAATGTTACTTATCACTCTGCGATTTGACAGCACTCACCTATTAATCCCGAGTATGCTAAGAATTACACTTTAAAATTTAAAGATCTACAGTTTTTAAGATTTCCTGTCTGGCCAGCAATGTGACTTTGTTAGAAACTAATAACATTTATTATAATCAGGAATGACTCGCTGCAGGAGGAAAGGAACATATCCAGGCATTGTAGCTTTCTGACTGAAACAAAAGCATTTAATTAAATCATGAAGCAAGAATTGAACAAGCAATAATTCCCTGCTGCGTTTTCCATAGCAATGACTTGACCAGAGTTAACTTGCCAACAATTGACCCGCTGATCACCTGCAGTTTAATTTGCTGTTCCCATCTGCCTGATGAAAGAACGATAAAAACTTTGACAGCGTGTCGCTTTATCGGCAACGTATATAAAGTTTAGTTCTCAGATTCCCGCATCCAATGTTGACGTTTGTATTCTGTCTCAGTGGCACTGTTAATAAATCGGCGAGTTTACTCACTGGAAAGAAGGAGGTCTCGAGTCTCCAATTCCACCTGTTCGTTCGATTGGAGGAGGTACATCTGGCATTGTGCTAACTGGGTGAGGTGCTGGTTCTGGCTGTGAGCCTTCAGCAGATACCAACTGTGAGAAACATAACAGCAACAAGGAGGTGGTGGCGTAAATGTCATTAATAATCCAGGCTAATGTTCTGGAGAGACGGGCGTAAATCCCATCATAGCAGGTGGTGACATTTGAATTCAATTTACAATATCTGGAATAACGTGATGGCAATCACGTCACCACTATCTGGCTGCCTATTATCTGCCGTCCTTACCTGGCCTGGTTACACATGACTCAAGAGTCAATCACATTGCTGTAGGACTAAAGTACAGTAAATGCTGGCCTGGCCAGTGATGAGTTGAGAGTGTGGTGCTGGAAAAGCACAGGTCAGGCAGCATCCGAGGAGCAGGAGAACCAATGTTTTCCTGATCAAGGGCTTATGCCCGAAATGTCAATTCTCCTGCTTCTCAGATGCTGTCTGACCTGCTGTGCTTTTCCAGCACCACACTCTTGACTCTGATCTCCAGCATCTGCAGTCCTCACTTTCTCCCTGCCAGTGATGATCCATAAACAAATTTTAAAAACTTCAAAACAACGATCAAGTGCAAGAATTCAGAAATCCATTCAAACTATTCAAGAATTAAGATCATTCAACATAGATTAAATTGTACAGGATATGTTTTCCCCTGCTTAACATGTGTTACATTTACTACTGGGAGGGGACCAGGGTGATCAGTAATTTTAAGGTGTGTTGTGTGCTCTCAGACAGTGGAACTGTCATTATTACCGGCTACACTGCTGGACCAGGGAAAGTCCAGCATCCTGTCCCACACCACCTTCACTTGTCTTGGGATATCAGGATTCAGCTTAGACTGTTTCTGTTGACCAAGTTACATGCATCAAGTTGGGTTCAGATGGGAGAGGTGCAGGAAGGCATAAACACAAGCCCATGCAGTGAGCTGTTCGGATCCTGAACACGCTGCCTAAGCATGTAGTGCAAGGTCAATTGAATATTGAAAGGGAATCTGAAAAGGAAGAATGCGAAAGGCTACAGAGCAGCACAGTGGCTCAGTGGTTAGCACTGCTGCCTCAGAGCACCAGGGTCCCAGGTTCGATTCCAATTTTGGGCGACTGTCTCAAAATTTGCACATTCTCCCTGTGTCTGCGTGCTCCGGTTTCCTTCCACAGTCCAAAGATGTACAGATCAAGCGAATTGGCCATGCTAAATTTCCCATTGTGATAGGTGCATTAGTCAGAGGGAAGTGGGTCTGGGTGGGTTCGTCTTTGGCGGGTCGGTGTGAAGTGGTTGGGCCGAAGGGCCTGTTTCCACACTGCAGGGAATCGAATCTAATCAAGAAGGCAGGGGAGTTGCATTAGACATATCAGACATTCGGACAATGCAGGCTGAATGACCTCCTGTGTGGGGACAGTTCTGAGAGTTTGTGACAGAGCAAGGTGGAAGAAAAAAATATTAAAATCGGAACAATGGAAAGGGGTCCTCACTAAAATTTACTGGTTAGAACATAGAACAGTACAGCACAGGAATGGGTCCTTCAGCATATGACATTGTGCCGAACATGACGCTAAATTAAACTAATTCCTTCTGCCTGCCCTTAATCCATATCTCTCCATTCCTTGTATGCTCATGCGCTTATCTACAAGTCCCTTAAGCACCCCTATCTTATCTGCCTCCACCACCAAACCTGGCAGCACGATCAAGACTCCTCGGACTCTGTGTGTTTAAACACGTGCCCCTCACATCTCCTCTGAACTTCCCCACCTTAAAGGCATGCCCCCTGGTATTAGCCATGGTCAGTGCACTCTCCCGCACTTGGAGGACACCCACTATCTGATTCACACTGACAGGGTTCCTACAGGTTACAGGTAGCAAGGATTTCCCCTCTGGCCCAAACTGGTTGCTCAGGAGTGAGCAGAGTATTGAACTGGAGACCTGGGGTGCTTCACTACCCTGCCTGATTGACTTGCACTTGGCTTTTCATCAGAAAAACATAAACAACACAAGGTGACTAATTCTTCTTGTGCGTGTTTTTTCTTTTGGGGGCAGGGAGAAGCATTTAGGATACCAATGGCTGTCAGTCTTTAGGAAGTGCTTGCCCCTTCCTGTTGGACTGTCGAGCAAATGGAGTTCAATAAACTAACTATGAGATGGGAAATGATCCCACAGCGAGGAGTGAACACAACATTCTGAAGGAACAGCTTCCTGTAATAACTCCACCGGTTTAATCCATCACAATAGATGGCAAGTCTAAAGCACTGCCTGAACTTTCGATTCTGCAACAGCAGCTTCCCATCAGAGAAATGATTGTTTCCTTAATTAGCATCCTAAAGGAAACAACATCCACAGGCACTCAGCCAGGACAACTAATAAAGGACCTTAGTGACTTAACCGTGCACAGACTGTCATGTGCCCTCCACTAATAACAGGCAGTCTGCCAAGACAGCTAATGAAGACAGTGTTTCGGTGCTACAAACCCACCAAAAGATGTATCTTATTAGATCTTGTTGCTAAGTCTGTCTTCCCCGGAAGGAATCTAGTTTCCACATTATCGGTGTCCTTTTCACCATCACAAACTCTCCACGTACCCATAGTGTTGGTGTAATCACAGAGTTCACAGGCTTTTGAGGAGCGTATGGTGTCTGTCCCCTCAGCCACAGCATTCTAGCGAGCTGCTGACAGCTTCCCCTCTGTCCCAACTCACTTAGCATTGTGTCAGCTCAGGCGCCATTTGAGATCACGACTGACAGCAAATTGAATACCCATCGTGCATCTCTCTCACACGTCCATGACACGAAGTTAAGTGCAAAATGAAGTGAGAAGAGGACAGGAGACTACAAAGGGATATAGACGGATTGAGAGAGTTGGCCAAACTGTGACAAATAGAGCATAATGATACAAAACTGTCCATTTGGCAGGAAGCATAAAAAAAGGCATATGATCTAAACGGTGATGGATTGCAGAGCTCTGAATGCAGAAAGATCTGAGTACCCCAGTACTTGCCTGGAATTCAGGTACAGCAAGTAATGATGAAAGCTAACAGAATGCTATTGTTTATTGTGAGGGGAATTGAAAGATGTAGGAAACTTAGGATTCAGTTGTACAGGATATTGTTGAGATTGCATTTGGAATACTGTGTACCAAATTTGGTCACCTTATTTAAGGAAGGCTGAAAAGTGTACTGGAGACTGAAGTTTACCAGTCTGATAACTGGAATGGATGGGTTGTGTGGTGTACAGATCGGACAGGTAAGGATTTGCATCTACTGTGGTCTGCTGGGTCAGAATTACTTGATTGAAACATATAAAGGTGGTGAGGGGTGCTGACAGGGTGAATGGGGAAAGGATGCTTATTAAGATGGGAGAATCTAGGACAAATGGTCACTTTTTAAGACCATTTTAGACAGAAGTAAAGAGAAGTTGTTTCCCTCAGAACATGGAGTCTTTGGAAGTTCTTGCCCTGAAAAGATGTTGGAAGCTAGATTCTTATTAAACAAGGGGGTAAAAGGGGGAAATGTGGACTTGAAGTTACAATCAGATCAGTTACGCTGGAGCAGACTCGAGGAGCCTGTTCCTGGTCCTAGTGTACATCCCTCCCTCCCTATAAATCACTGCCTTTGACAGCTGAGCCATTATGGAGATAAGGCAGAAACTACTGCAGAGTCATGAAACATACTGAACGGCCCAGGACTGAAGTTAATCAGCTGTCTTCTCAACTGTGTTCCATGACCAAGGAGTTAAGATTATTTTATCTGCGAGTTATTTTCACTGGTGAGATCAAATTCACTTCGCAAGCCGATTATACACTTAGCGTCTCTGGTGTCAGGTACAGCTTTCACACAAGTTTGTAATCTTTGAAAAGAGTGTCAATATGAAGCAGAAAGAAATTTACCTGGCCATCAGATCCTAACAAGCTAGTTTCTGGGTTAGTATTACTTGTTCTCAGAATGGACGACCATGAACAAGGTTGAAAGGGCAATTTGTAATCCCAAACACTACCCTCTTCGATCAGAGGGAAGGGAGCATGCCCTGTCCTTTCAGAATCCCTTTGGGAGGCAGTCAATTCATGACTGTGAGTAGGAGCAGGCCATTTGGCCCTTCTCAATATGATCACTGCTGGAAGGGCTACATGGATGTTTAGACTCTGTTGTCCTACCTATTCTTGTACCCATACACACTCCCACACTCCACCTGCTCCTGTACCCATTACAGATATTTCTATTCGGAAGTACCAAATGGGAAAATGGAAGGTTGGAATCTCCTGCGTTGCAGAGAATGAATTAATTTTTTGTCACAAATCCAAGCAAGAGCAGAATGGTATGGTGGTAAAATTTTGAGAGCTTCGGAGAGGCACGTTGGCACCTTTGGGTTTCTGAAATACTGCCTAACTAAAGTTTTCCTAATTCAGTTAACATTTGTCACAGAATGGAGACAAGTGGCAATTGTACTTAGACCTCCAGAAAACTTACAGGTCCAGGCCAGTTCTCTCCTTTCTTTAGAGTCACAAAGAGATGGCACAAAACGTTTCGGGAGAAATAACTCCCAAGTCAAGAGAAAAGCCTTGGTCCAACTGACAGGCTATTGAATCATGGATCGTCGTGGTCAGCAACAATGTGATATTATCGCCGCACAGTGGCTCAGTGGTTCGCACTGCTGCCTCCCAGCGCAAGGGACCAGGGTTCGATTCCAGCCTCAGGCAAATGCCTGCGTGGAGTTTGCGCATTCTCCCTGTGTCTGCGTGGGTTTTCTCCGGGTGCTCCGGCTTCCCCCCCGCAGCCAAAGCTGTGCAGGTTAGTTGGGTTAGCCATGGGAAATCCAGGGTTGGGGGAGGGGGGTCTGGGTGAGATGCTCTTTGGAGGGTTAATGGGCCTGCTATTCTATGGCGATTCTATGATCACCAAACAACATAAGAAAGTGACTTCATTCCACCCTCATGGTTCGGACTCTCTATGCTTGTTTCTTACCTGTATTTTTGTAAATGAATGGGTGTGTTCAGATTTAAAGAGGATATAGTTTAAGTTCACTTATTAGTAATTAATAATTGGTTTTCCTAGTAGTTAACAAATAACTGGTTAAACAAACAAGTTTTGTGTCCTTATTTATTAATGAAGCACAGTGCTTCTTTTAACTCAGATACTGGTCACCACAAGTTAACCATTCACATGATTAAACTGGCTATTTATACATTTGGGACAGTTGATGAAAATGTTAGCGTGAGTTCCAGCATGCTTTTCAATCAAAGCAGTGACATTGCTGATCTGATTGTGGCTTTGACTCCACATTCCTGCCTTCCCCGACAACCTTTAACTGCAATGTTACTCAAGAATCTAATCCGGTCCGAAAAATATTAAAAATACTTAATGACCCTGCCTCCATCTCTTGGAGGAAAAAGTGCCATAGATCGGAGAGGCTCGGAAAGGATATTTCTTTTCAGCTTCGTCTCAAATGGGAGACCCCTTACATTTTAGACTGTGCTTGGTTGTTCAGGTCTCTCTCCTAAAGGGGTAACACCCTTGCTACATCCATCCTGTTGAGGCCCTTCAGGCACTTGCATGCTTCAGTAAGATCACCTTATGACCCTCTAAATTCCAATGGATTTAGGACCGATTTGTCTAATTGCTCCTTGTATGATTAAGCATACTTCCTGAGGAATTGTTACCAAAGGTTCACATACATAATGTTTCGAAGTCTGCATCACATATAGACAGGGTGGTTAAAAAGGTGGTTAGCACACGTACCTTCATTGCTCCGACCTTTGAGTAAAGGAGTTGGGAAGTCATGTTGAGGTTGTACAGAACATTGGTGAGGCCTGTTGTGGGATACTGTGTCCAGTTCTGGTCACCCAGTTATAAGAAGAACATTAAGTGGGAGAGGGTTTAGAAGAGATTTACCAGGATGTTGCCAGGAATGGAAAGTTTGAGTTATAAAGAAAGACTGGGACTTTTATCACTGGAGCGCAGGAGGTTGAGGGGTGACTTTCCTGAAGTTTGTAAAATCCGGAGCTGTATCGGTAGGATTGATAATAGGTGCCTTTTCCCTAGGATGGGGAATTTCAAGACTAGGTGTGAATAGTAGAGTTTGGGATTATGGCCAGCATGGACTGGTTGAACCGAAGGGTCTATTTCCGTGCTGTATGACTCTATGACTCCGAGCGAGTGGATAAACCATGACAGAGTCTGAACAAGATCCTTAGGGTGCTGCAGTCTTTCAGTACTTACCCAGGAGACAACCCTCCCGTTGAAACAAGGCAGCTTTGCGTTGTCATCAGAGATTTCTTCTTTCACAACACTGAAAACCAAACAAAGATCAGAATGAAATGCTGTTCGCTCATGGCTGGCATTTTGGGGGAGTAAACGTTTTCTGACAGGAAACAAGAGAATTCTTCAATAAAAGTTTCAATTGAAATAGAGCAATAATCATAAAACACCTTTACTCTCCCAGCTCTCTCACACTTCTACATTTTTAATAAAAGACTTGTATTTATATAGTGCATTTTACAATCTCAGGATTTCCTAAAGCTTTCTTTATTTACAGTTAATAAGCATGTTGGGTGATCAAATATTCCATGTAATTAAGATGTCCACATAATCAAGGTGAAAACACACACTAAGTAATAGAAACATAATGCAGGGATATACACACCACTGTTATAATTTATTGACATCAGAAATCACTTAATAATCTAATTCTGCCTTAAATAAACTTACCAGCAGAGAGCCTTCTCACTCTCACCCTCAACTGACTACTCAGGGATCGTGATAAAACAGTAAGCTCCTGGTTTCTCAGATACATCATTTGTGCCGGTTTATCAAGAGTGCCTGTTCATAAGGAGTCAGTTAAAACATAGATTGCTATTCATCTAATGTGTCGTCACTGTTGGAAACTCAACAGCCAATTTGCGCATGGGAAGCTCCCATAAACAGCAATGTGATAATGACAAGGTAAATTAATACTGGTTGAAGATTTAAAAACTAGCCAGAGTATAGGAAGAACTGAGGAGGAGATGAGATCCCAGCATTGTGCCTCATGTGAATATCAGCATCTCTGACAGCACTGCACTTCTGGGAGCTTAGAGTTTGGGGTTCTCTGTAGCCAGATATAAACTGACAGCTTCCTGACCCGCAGCAAGGCAGTTCCTCACTGGATCACAGCTGGCATGGTGGCTCTACGAATTGATCCAAGCAGCAGTCTAATCCATTCCCCTCTTGGACAGTGGACACACTCCACTGCCTGTTGGTGGTACATTGTATAGGAAGCCCACCCAGGCAACACGGAAAAAAATCTTCACTGTTGCGCAAGTCTGAGTAATAAACTGCCCAAGAATAAGAAACCCTTTGCCAAAGGCACAAAACAAAAGCAGAGTCTCTGCTGAGGACAGCACTGAAAGTTATGCTCCTCTGGAACACTTTTCTCCCTCATTTCCATCACTGAGCTGCTTTCCTGCACCAAAGGAGCAGCAGAATTGTACCTGATGGCAAGCACAGACTCATTTGGCTGCACTCCAATGTTACAACTGTGTAAACAGAAGTGTTTATATTGGCCGAGTAATGCGTGTGCTGTGGGGGGGCTAGTTGAAAAGAAGGGCTCATCTATTATTTGTCACACTGAGTATTGCAAAAATATCATGAAATGGACGTGAGAGCATACGAATTACAAGCAGGAGGCTATTCAGTCCTTTGAACCTGCTGTACTGTTCAATACGATCATGGCTGATTGAATTACTCCCGTTCCAAATTACCTGAAACAACCTTTCACCCTCTTGCCTACCAAGAACTTATCTCTTGCTTAAAAATATTTAAACACTCTTCTTCTCCTTAATCCTCGCCTCTTGGGGGAAGAGAATGGCAATGACTTACAACCTTCAGAAATAAATTGCTACAAACGTTGAACTCACTTTTAAACAGATATGCCTAGTTCTGGAGAGAATATCATTTCCACATTCATGGTCAAGAGCTCTCAAAATGTTTCAACCTTGTTATTTTTCGAAACACCAACAGATACAAGTCTAGTCAGTCCAATCTCTTCTCATAAGACAACTTGCCCATAGTGCAGGTTCATAGCGCCTTGGAAGTGGAGTCGCAGGTAGATAGGATAGTGAAGAAGGCGTTTGGTATGCTTTCCTTTATTGGTCAGAGTATTGAGTACAGGAGTTGGGAGGTCATGTTGTGGCTGTACAGGACATTGTTAGGCCACTGTTGGAATATTGCATACAATTCTGGTCTCCTTCCTATCGAAAAGGCGTTGTGAAACTTGAAAGGTGTCAGGGAAGATTTACAAGGATGTTGCCAGGATTGGAGGATCTGAGCTATAGGGAGAGGCTGAACAGGCTGAGGCTGTTTTCCCTGGAGCATCGGAGGCTGAGGGGTGACCTTATAGGGGTTTATAAAATCATGAGGGGCATGGATAGGATAAACAGTCTTTTCCCTGTGGTGGGGGAGTCCAGAACTAGAGGGCATAGGTTTAAGGTGAGAGGGGAAAGATATAAAAGTGACCTTAAGGGCAACCTTTTCACACAGAGGGTGGTACGTGTATGGAATGAGCTGCCAGAGAAGTGGTGGAGGCTGGTACAATTGCAACATTTAAGAGGCATTTTGATGGGTATATGAATAGAAAGGATTTAGAGGGATATGGGCCGGGTGCTGGCAGGTGGGATTAGATTGGGTTGGGATATCTGGTCAGCATGGACGGGTTGGATCAAAGGGTCTGTTCCATGCTGTACATCTCTATGACTCTATGGCTGGTCTAGTAAACCTTCTTGGAACTGTTTCTAACAGATTTATATCCTTCCTTAAATAAGGTCAAATCACATGACATCAGGTTTGTTTGAAATCATAAGCTTTTGGAGTGCTGCTCCTTGGTGAGTTGATTTTTGATTTTCTTGTAATTATTGATCGATCAGAGGTCATCCCTTCACTTGCTCTTCAGCTGTTGACACTTTACTCACACCGTTTGACACCTTTGATCACCTGCAGAGACCTATTCTTCAGCCTGTCGACACTCCATTCATACCATTTGTATTTATCTTTTGAAACTCTTAATTACCTGGAATTATCTTACCATTATCTCTCTGCATAAAAATGCTGTGCCTGTATGACTCTCTCCACTTCACCTGACAAAGGAGCAGCGCTCTGAAAGCTTGTGATTTCAAATAAACCTGTTGCAATACAACCTGGCGTCTTGTGACTTCTGACTTTGTCCACCAGCATCTCCACAACTTAAATAATGTGACCAACATAGTGCACAGCCCTATGAATGTGGTCTCACAACTCTCCTGGGTAACTGAAGCATAACTTCATACTTTAGCATTCAGTTCCCCTCACCATAAACATTCTATTAGCTTTCCAACAACTTGCTTTATCGACATGCAGCATTTTGCTGTTCATGTTCTACAATGCCCAGATCCCAGTGTATCTTAGAGCTCTGCAATTTCTCACCATTTAGACAGAATGCTTCTTTGATAGACTTTGGGCTGAACTAGATAGTATCAAATTTTCACACAAACCATGATTACCGGATTTTTGTCTGTTCACTTAACCTTTCTATATCCCTTTGTTGCTTCCTTATGTACACTTTATAACTTACTTTCCGATCTATCTTTGAGTTCCCAGCAAACTTAGTAACCATATCTTTGCTCCCTTCATCGCAGGCATTAATATCAATTGTGAAAAAACAGCATGTTGGCTCAGTAATTAGCACTGCTGCCTCACAGTGCCAGGGACCTGGGTTTGATTCCACCCTTACGAATGGAGTCTATGTGGAGTTTGCACATTCTCCCCCTGTCTGCATGGATTTCCTCCAGGTGGTCTGGCTTCCTCCCTGAGCCCAAAGATGTGCAGGGTAGGTGGACTGGCCATGCTTAAATGTCCAGGAATGTGCAGCTTAGCCATAGGAAATACAGGGGTAATGGGGTGGGTCTGAGTGGGATACCTTTTGGAGGGTCAGTATGGACTCAATGAGCCAAATGGCCTGCTTCCACACTGTAGACATTCTATGAAAAGAGTTGAGGTCCAATACTGATCCTTACTGCCAACCAATGGCCCATTTTTGCCTACTTTGTCTCCTGTTAACCAGCTAGTCTCCTGTCCTTTTCTCAATGCAGGGATCCTCTCTGGTCTACACTTCTTTCCACCTTCACCATTTGTACCTCCCTGAGGAAACTGGCCTTTGTGAACCAGTGCTCTGCCTTCTTTGAGCACCGATTGGGCGAAGATGGTGGCGCAGTAGTAATTTCACCCGACTTACAAAACAGAAGTCCTGGCTAATGCTGGGGATCATGGGTTCAAATACCACAGCAGCTAGTGGAAGTCAGCTAATAAAACTGTGGAATAATGACCACCACATAATGGCAATAACTGTCAGCAATTGATGTAAAAACTCATCCTTACCCAGTCTGGTAATTCCAGACCCATAGCCAATGTGACCGACTCTTAACTGCCACCTGAAACAGCTGAGCAAACCTCTCAGTTAAAGGGTCATTAGGGAAGGCAGCAATGCCAAAAGGCAACGAAACAACATTAGTCAGGAAGCTCACAGAGAATGCAGGCATCCTGGCACTCTTAAACCCTGTTTGAAAATCATCTCAAAATCAAACTCTTCATTCAAGTGATTTGTTACCTCCCTTGATCTTTCCTGCTGGCTTACCGAAATGAAGACAAACACAAGATATGTGCAACTGCAGAACAATAAGTGTACAAATGCAAGCTGCTTGCTAAACTTTGCACTGCTGCTACACCTCACAGCGGGGCTGGGTTTTTGCCTTTCTCTGTGAAGTGACTGGCAACATTGCCTTGACCCCCGAACCACACTGGAAAGTACAACCTCTGCTCTGTACTGACTTGGTTGATCTTTAAAAGTCACACAACACCAGGTTACAGTTCAACAGGTTTTAGTATAAATTCTATGTCTTATGATGCTGCCCCACGAGCTACCTAATGAAGGCGCAGTGCTCCGAAAGCTTGCACGCTCAAATAAGCCTGCTGGGACTATAACCTGGTGTTGTGTGACTTTTAACCTTGACCACCCCAGTCCAACACCGGCACCTCCACAATATTGATTCATCTTGACTGAGGGTGAGGTGGATGGATTATAACGATCCTCCTGGGGCACTGGAAACAGTCAGTCCGGGTTCTGACTGGCAGCTGGGTGACCGCAGTCAAAGAGCCTGCCAGTTTCCAACCTGAATCCTCAGCTAGGGCCAGCCAGATACGGCTCGGTTAGAGTCTGTGGAACCACACTCCTGTAGTCCCGAGAAAGGCTGGAGGACAGGGGTGCAGAGTAAGGAAGTCAGAACTCAGGTGATGGGGTCAAGGTGACTCAGACTGAACTCCACATTGGAAGCTGACCGCCTCGTTACACTGAGAGCTGACAGGGTTAACAAGCCCTGCTCACTTCACAAACCTAGCGCAAAACCAAAACGATTAAACAGTTAGACGAGAGCCAAATATCAGCGATGCTCATAAATACAAACCCACAGCGCCCTCCCCCCACATTCCCTGGGGGCTCAAGTCTTCAGATGTTTAAGCACACATCAGCACAGATAGTCATTCAGCAGCTCAGAATACAAAGCGGAGCCATTGAAAATGCAGTCCTTTCAGCAGCGATAAGCTGGAATGTACAAAGTGCTCTCTGAGGCCATTCAGTGCAGGCTAGGGTTGGCGTTTAATTAACAAGAGGCCAAATTCCTGCTTGTGGATAGGCTCCTGTCTGCTTTCCAAACAGCCACAGGCTCTGAAGGAGGTCTTGTTCAGAGGGGGCAACACAATGCTTGAACTAACAAGCTGCTTAATATTCAGAGTTCAATCAGCCCAGCTAATCAGCTTGCGAAAGGAACAGGATTCACTAACAAGGGAACAGTCACACAATCCCCCATCCTGCTGTACGGAATGTTCAGGCCAGTCCAAGGGGTGGGGGAGGGTGAGAGTGAGAGACTGCAGCTTTCACACACATCTTGGTCAGTTACAAAGATGAGTACATCTCCAAAACTGGGCTTCCAGTCCCAGAGTGTTTCCAATTTCTGCAGATCCTGAGATCAGTTTCCAACCACGTATTCAATTCAATTCACAGAAATGTCACAGAACTAAGACTCTAATCCCTACAGCAGAGAAAGAGGCCATTCAGTTCATCAAAAGCCACCCCCAAAGTCATATAACACTGCTGGCATTTTTTTACCATGGCTAACCTGGATACTATGGACAATTTAGCACAGCCAATGCACCTAACATACACATCCCTGGACATTATGGGCTATTTAGCACTGTCAATCTACCTAACCTGCACATAGGACAGCACGGTGGCTCAGTGGTTAGCACTGCTGCCTCACAGCGCCAGGGACCCAGGTTCAATTGTGTGTGGAGTTTGCACATTTTCCCCGTATCTGCGTGGATTTCCTCCCACAGTTCAAAGATGTGCAGGTTAGGGTGAATTGGCCATGGAGAATTCCCCACAGTGTTAGGTGCATTAGTCAGGGGTAAATGTTGAGTTGGGGAATGTGTCTGGGTGGGTTGCTCTTCGAAGGGTCAGTGTGGATGTGTTGGGCCGAAGGGCTTGTTTCCACATTGTAGGAAATCTAATTTAGTCTAATCCCTGGACATTATGGAGTTCTGAAGAAGGGTTACAACCAAAACATTGCCTTCTCCACTTCTGATGCTGCCATGCTTGCTGTGTTCTTCCAGCCTCCTGCCTGTCGACTATGGGCAACTTCACACTGCCAATCTCTGGACAACTTCACACTACCAATCTCTGGACACTATAGACAATTTAGCACTGCCAGTCCACCGAACCAACACATCCCTGGACACTATGGACAATTTGGCACTGCCAGTCCACCGAACCAACACATCCCTGGACACTATGGACAATTTGGCACTGCCAGTCCACCTAACCAACACATCCCTGGACACTATGGGGAAATTTGGCACTGCCAGTCTACATAACCAAGACACCCCTGGACACTATGGACAATTTGGCACTGCCAGTCCACCTAACCAACACATCCCTGGACACTATGGACAATTTGGCACTGCCAGTCCACCTAACCAACACACCCCTGGACACAATGGACAATTTGGCACTGCCAGTCCACCTAACCAACACACCCCTGGACACAATGGACAATTTGGCACTGCCAGTCCACCTAACCAATACATCCCTGGACACAATGGACAATTTGGCACTGCCAGTCCACCTAACCAACACACCCCTGGACACAATGGACAATTTGGCACTGCCAGTCCACCTAACCAATACATCCCTGGACACTATGGATGGCTCATCCTCTGGAAACATGAAGTCATCAGAAACTCTGCTGCCCAAACCCTGGTCATTCATTCTCCCAGACCCGCACTGATTCCTAACAAAGAGGCAATTTCATTATAAAACTCTCACCCTAGTTTTCAAACCCCTTCAGGGCCTTATCTATTCCAATCACCAATCACTTCCAGCTGCACAATACACGAGATCTCTGTGGTCCTCCCATCACAGCTTCTCGAATATCCCCTGATTCCCACTGCATCATCATTAGTGGCTGCGGCTTCAGGCGCCTGACTTCCAAGCTTTAGAATTCCCTTCCTGAACTTCTCTGTCCATGAAACCCAACGTCCTTGACCAAAGTCTTTACCATCTGCCTGATTACAGGCTTATGCGGTTCAGTGTCACATTGTGCCCTATTTGTGAGGCACAATTTGGGCCATTTGATTACATTATGAGTCATGTTATAAACACATGTTGTTATTGTACCTCGAGAGAGCGTTCCCAGCTGTTGAATACTTGGTGGGTCCAACTCAATAATAATTTTTAAAGACCTAGGACTGTCGCTGTGCAACACTGGGGCACGGGTCTGTCAGTGTACAACACTGGGGTACGGTACTGGTGGGGACAGGTCTGTCACTGTAACATTGGAGTACAGTACTGGTGGGGACAGGTCTGTCACTGTATAACACTGGGGTACGGTACTGGTGGGGGACAGATCTGTCACTGTATAACACTGGGGTACAGTACTGGTGGGGACAGGTTTGTCACTGTATAACACTGGTGTACAGTACTGGTGGGGACAGGTCTGTCACTGTATAACACTGGGGTACAGTACTGGTGGGGACAGGTTTGTCACTGTATAACACTGGTGTACAGTACTGGTGGGGACAGGTCTGTCACTGTATAACACTGGGGTACAGTACTGGTGGGGACAGGTTTGTCACTGTATAACATTGGGGGACAGTACTGGTGGGGACAGGTCTGTCACTGTATAACACTGGAGTGCAGTACTGGTGGGGACAGGTCTGTCACTGTATAACACAGGTACAGGACTGGTGATGGCAGGTCTGTCACTGTATAACACTGGGGTACAGTACTGGTGGGGACAGATCTGTCACTGTATAACACTGGGGTACAGTATTGGTGGGGACAGGTCTGTCAGTGTATAACAATGGGGTACAGTACTGGTGGGGACAGGTCTGTCACTGTATAACACTGGGGTACAGTACTGGTGGGGACAGGTCTGTCCCTGTATAACACTGGGGTACAGTACTGGTGGGGACAGGTCTGTCCCTGTATAACACTGGGGTACAGTACTGGTGGGGACAGGTCTGTCAGTGTATCACACTGGGGTACAGTACTGGTGGGGGCAGGTCTGTCACTGTATAACAATGGGGTACAGTACTGGTGAGGGCAGGTCTGTCACTGTGTAACACTGGAATACAGTACTGGTGGGGACAGGTCTGTCCCTGTATAACACTGGAATACAGTACTGGTGGGGACAGGTCTGTCCCTGTATAACACTGGGGTACAGTACTGGTGGGGGCAGGTTTGTCACTGTATAACCCTGGGGTACAGTAGTGGTGGGGGCAGGTTTGCACTGTATAACATTGGGGTACAGTACTGGTGGGGGCAGGTTTGTCACTGTATAACACTGGGGTACAGTACTGGTGGGGGCAGGTTTGTCACTTATAACACTGGGGTACAGTACTGGTGGGGACAGGTCTGTCACTGTATAACACTGGGGTACAGTACTGGTGGGGGCAGGTTTGCACTGTATAACATTGGGGTACAGTACTGGTGGGGACAGGTTTGTCACTGTATAACACTGGGGTACAGTACTGGTGGGGACAGGTCTGTCACTGTATAACACTGGGGTACAGTACTGGTGGGGGCAGGTTTGTCACTGTATAACACTGGGGTACAGTACTGGTGGGGGCAGGTTTGTCACTGCATAACACTGGGGTACAGTACTGGTGGGGACAGGTCTGTCACTGTATAACATTGGGGTACTGTACCGGTGGGGACAGGTCTGTCACTGTATAACACTGGGGTACAGTACTGGTGGGGGCAGGTCTGTCACTGTATAACACTGGGGTACAGTACTGGTGGGGACAGGTCTGTCACTGTATAACACTGGGGTACAATACTGGTGGGGACAGGTTTGCACTGTATAACACTGGGGTACAGTACTGGTGGGGACAGGTCTGTCAGTGTATAACACTGGGGTACTGTACTGGTGGGGGCAGGTTTGCACTGTATAACATTGGGGTACAGGACTGGTGGGGGCAGGTTTGCACTGTATAACATTGGGGTACAGTACTGGTGGGGGCAGGTTTGTCACTGTATAACACTGGGGTACAGTACTGGTGGGGACAGGTCTGTCACTGTATAACACTGGGGTACAGTACTGGTGGGGGCAGGTTTGTCACTGTATAACACTGGGGTACAGTACTGGTGGGGGCAGGTTTGTCACTGTATAACACTGGGGTACAGTACTGGTGGGGGCAGGTCTGTCACTGTATAACACTGGGGTACAGTACTGGTGGGGGCAGGTTTGCACTGTATAACATTGGGGTACAGTACTGGTGGGGACAGGTTTGTCACTGTATAACACTGGGGTACAGTACTGGTGGGGACAGGTCTGTCACTGTATAACACTGGGGTACAGTACTGGTGGGGGCAGGTTTGTCACTGTATAACACTGGGGTACAGTACTGGTGGGGGCAGGTTTGTCACTGCATAACACTGGGGTACAGTACTGGTGGGGACAGGTCTGTCACTGTATAACATTGGGGTACTGTACCGGTGGGGACAGGTCTGTCACTGTATAACACTGGGGTACAGTACTGGTGGGGGCAGGTCTGTCACTGTATAACACTGGGGTACAGTACTGGTGGGGACAGGTCTGTCACTGTATAACACTGGGGTACAGTACTGGTGGGGACAGGTTTGCACTGTATAACACTGGGGTACAGTACTGGTGGGGACAGGTCTGTCAGTGTATAACACTGGGGTACTGTACTGGTGGGGGCAGGTTTGCACTGTATAACATTGGGGTACAGGACTGGTGGGGGCAGGTTTGCACTGTATAACATTGGGGTACAGTACTGGTGGGGGCAGGTTTGTCACTGTATAACACTGGGGTACAGTACTGGTGGGGAAAGGTCTGTCACTGTATAACATTGGGGTACAGGACTGGTGGGGGCAGGTTTGTCACTGTATAACATTGGGGTACAGGACTGGTGGGGGCAGGCCTGTCACTGTATAACACTGGGGTACAGTACTGGTGGGGACAGGTTTGTCACTGTATAACACTGGGGTACAGTACTGGTGGGGACAGGTCTGTCACTGTATAACACTGGTGTACAGTACTGGTGGGGACAGGTCTGTCACTGTATAACACTGGGGGACAGTACTGGTGGGGACAGGTCTGTCACTGTATAACACTGGAGTGCAGTACTGGTGGGGACAGGTCTGTCACTGTATAACACAGGTACAGGACTGGTGATGGCAGGTCTGTCACTGTATAACACTGGGGTACAGTACTGGTGGGGACAGATCTGTCACTGTATAACACTGGGGTACAGTATTGGTGGGGACAGGTCTGTCAGTGTATAACAATGGGGTACAGTACTGGTGGGGACAGGTCTGTCACTGTATAACACTGGGGTACAGTACTGGTGGGGACAGGTCTGTCACTGTATAACACTGGGGTACAGTACTGGTGGGGACAGGTCTGTCAGTGTATCACACTGGGGTACAGTACTGGTGGGGGCAGGTCTGTCACTGTATAACACTGGGGTACAGTACTGGTGAGGGCAGGTCTGTCACTGTGTAACACTGGAATACAGTACTGGTGGGGACAGGTCTGTCCCTGTATAACCCTGGGGTACAGTACTGGTGGGGGCAGGTTTGTCACTGTATAACCCTGGGGTACAGTACTGGTGGGGGCAGGTCTGTCACTGTATAACACTGGGGTACAGTACTGGTGGGGGCAGGTTTGCACTGTATAACATTGGGGTACAGTACTGGTGGGGGCAGGTTTGTCACTGTATAACACTGGGGTACAGTACTGGTGGGGGCAGGTTTGTCACTGTATAACACTGGGGTACAGTACTGGTGGGGGCAGGTCTGTCACTGTATAACACTGGGGTACAGTACTGGTGGGGACAGGTCTGTCACTGTATAACACTGGGGTACAGTACTGGTGGGGACAGGTTTGCACTGTATAACACTGGGGTACAGTACTGGTGGGGACAGGTTTGCACTGTATAACACTGGGGTACAGTACTGGTGGGGACAGGTCTGTCAGTGTATAACACTGGGGTACTGTACTGGTGGGGGCAGGTTTGCACTGTATAACATTGGGGTACAGTACTGGTGGGGGCAGGTTTGTCACTGTATAACATTGGGGTACAGGACTGGTGGGGGCAGGTTTGTCACTGTATAACATTGGGGTACAGGACTGGTGGGGGCAGGCCTGTCACTGTATAACACTGGGGTACAGTACTGGTGGGGACAGGTTTGTCACTGTATAACACTGGGGTACAGTACTGGTGGGGACAGGTCTGTCACTGTATAACATTGGGGTACAGGACTGGTGGGGGCAGGTTTGTCACTGTATAACACTGGGGTACAGTACTGGTGGGGACAGGTTTGCACTGTATAACACTGGGGTACAGTACTGGTGAGGACAGGTTTGCACTGTATAATATTGGGGTACAGGACTGGTGGGGACAGGTCTGTCACTGTATTCATTCGATAAGGTTCCCCACAGTAGGCTATTGTACAAAATGCAGAGGAATGGATTCTGGGAGATATAGCAGTTTGGATCAGTAATTGGCTTGCTGAAAGAGGGTGGTGGTTGATGGGAAATGTTCATCCTGTCCAGTTACTAGTGGTGTACCGCAAGGGTCGGTGTTGGGTCCACTGCTGTTCGTCATTCTTATAAACGACCTGGATGAGGGCGTAGAAGGGTGGGTTAGTAAATTTGCAGACAACACTAAGGTCGGTGGAGTTGTGGATAGTGATAAAGGATGTTGTAGGTTACAGAGAGACACAGATAAGCTGCAGAGCTGGGCTGAGAGGTGGCAAATAGAGTGCAATGCGGACAAGTGTGAGGTGATTCACTTTGGTCGGAGTAATCGGAATGCAGAGTACTGGGCTAATGGTAAGATTCTTGGTAGTGAAGATGAGCAGAGAGATCTCGGTGTCCATGTACACAGATCCTTGAAAGTTGCCACCCAGGTTGACAGGGTTGTTAAGAAGGCATACAGTGTTTTAGCTTTTATTAATAGAGGGATCGAGTTCCAGAACCATGAGGTTATGCTACAGCTGTATACCGCATTATAAGAAGGATGTGGAAGCTTTGGAAAGGGTGCAGAGGAGATTTACTAGGATGTTGCCTGGTATAGAGGGAAGGTCTTACGAGGAAAGGCTGAGGGACTTGAGGCTGCTTGCGTTGGAGAGATGAAGATTGAGAGGTGACTTAATAGAGACATATAAGATAATCAGAGGGTTAGATAGGGTGGACAGTAAGAGCCTTTTTCCAAGTATGGGGACGACGAGCGTGAGGGGGCATACCTTTAAATGGAGGGGCGATAGATATAAGACAGATGTCAGAGGTAGTTTCTTTACTCAGAGAGTAGTAAGGGTATGGAATGCTTTGCCTGCAACGGTAGTAGGTTCGCCAACTTGAAGTACATTTAAGTCGTCATTGGACAAGCATGTGGAGGTACTTGGAATAGTGCAGGTTAGATGGGCTTCAGATTGGTATGACAGGGCGGCGCAACATCGAGGGCCGAAGGACCTGTACTGCGCTGTAATGTTCTATGTATAACACTGGGGTACAGTACTGGTCAGGACAGGCCTGTCACTGTATAACACTGGGGTACAGTACTGGTGGGGACAGGTCTGTCACTGTATAACACTGGGGTACAGTACTGGTGGGGACAGGTCTGTCTCTGTATAACACTGGGGTACAGTACTGGTCAGGACAGGCCTGTCACTGTATAACACTGGAATACAGTACTGGTGGGGGCAGGTTTGTCACTGTATAACCCTGGGGTACAGTACTGGTGGGGGCAGGTTTGTCACTGTATAACACTGGGGTACAGTACAGGTGGGGACAGGTCTGTCACCGTATAACACTGGGGTACAGTACTGGTGGGGGCAGGTTTGTCACTGTATAACACTGGGGTACAGTACTGGTGGGGACAGGTCTGTCACTGTATAACCCTGGGGTACAGTACTGGTGGGGGCAGGTTTGTCACCGTATAACACTGGGGTACAGTACTGGTGGGGGCAGGTCTGTCAGTGTATAACACTGGGGTACAGTACTGGTGGGGGCAGGTCTGTCACTGTATAACACTGGAATACAGTACTGGTGGGGGCAGGTTTGTCACTGTATAACCCTGGGGTACAGAACTGGTGGGGGCAGGTTTGTCACTGTATAACCCTGGGGTACAGAACTGGTGGGGGCAGGTTTGTCACTGTATAACACTGGGGTACAGTACTGGTGGGGGCAGGTTTGTCACTGTATAACACTGGGGTACAGTACTGGTGGGGGCAGGTTTGCACTGTATAACACTGGGGTACAGTACTGGTGGGGGCAGGTCTGTCACTGTATAACACTGGGGTACAGTACTGGTGGGGACAGGTCTGTCACTGTATATCATTGGGGTACAGTACTGGTGGGGGCAGGTTTGTCACTGTATAACCCTGGGGTACAGTACTGGTGGGGGCAGGTCTGTCACTGTATAACACTGGGGTACAGTACTGGTGGGGACAGGTCTGTCAGTGTATAACACTGGGGTACAGTACTGGTGGGGGCAGGTTTGCACTGTATAACATTGGGGTACAGGACTGGTGGGGGCAGGTTTGCACTGTATAACACTGGGGTACAGTACTGGTGGGGACAGGTCTGTCACTGTATAACATTGGGGTACAGGACTGGTGGGGACAGGTTTGCACTGTATAACACTGGGGTACAGTACTGGTGGGGACAGGTCTGTCACTGTATAACACTGGGGTACAGTACTGGTGGGGACAGGTCTGTCAGTGTATAACACTGGGGTACAGTACTGGTGGGGGCAGGTTTGTCACTGTATAACCCTGGGGTACAGTACTGGTGGGGGCAGGTTTGTCAGTGTATAACACCGGGGTACAGTACTGGTGGGGACAGGCCTGTCACTGTATAACACTGGGGTACAGTACTGGTGGGGACAGGTCTGTCACTGTATAACACTGGGGTACAGTACTGGTGGGGACAGGTCTGTCACTGTATAACACTGGGGTACAGTACTGGTGGGGGCAGGTCTGTCAGTGTATAACACTGGGGTACAGTACTGGTGGGGGCAGGTTTGTCACTGTATAACCCTGGGGTACAGAACTGGTGGGGGCAGGTTTGTCACTGTATAACCCTGGGGTACAGTACTGGTGGGGGCAGGTTTGTCACTGTATAACCCTGGGGTACAGTACTGGTGGGGGCAGGTTTGTCACTGTATAACACTGGGGTACGGTACTGGTGGGGATAGGTCTGTCAGTGTATAACACTGGGGTACAGTACTGGTGGGGGCAGGTCTGTCACTGTCTAACACTGGAATACAGTACTGGTGGGGACAGGTCTGTCACTGTATAACCCTGGGGTACAGAACTGGTGGGGGCAGGTTTGTCACTGTATAACCCTGGGGTACAGAACTGGTGGGGGCAGGTTTGTCACTGTATAACCCTGGGGTACAGTACTGGTGGGGGCAGGTTTGTCACTGTATAACACTGGGGTACGGTACTGGTGGGGATAGGTCTGTCAGTGTATAACACTGGGGTACAGTACTGGTGGGGGCAGGTCTGTCACTGTCTAACACTGGAATACAGTACTGGTGGGGGCAGGTTTGTCACTGTATAACCCTGGGGTACAGAACTGGTGGGGGCAGGTTTGTCACTGTATAACCCTGGGGTACAGTACTGGTGGGGACAGGTCTGTCACTGTATAACACTGGGGTACAGTACTGGTGGGGGCAGGTTTGTCACTGTATAACACTGGGGTACAGTACTGGTGGGGGCAGGTTTGCACTGTATAACATTGGGGTACAGTACTGGTGGGGGCAGGTTTGCACTGTATAACACTGGGGTACAGTACTGGTGGGGACAGGTCTGTCACTGTATAACATTGGGGTACAGTACTGGTGGGGACAGGTCTGTCACTGTATAACACTGGGGTACAGTACTGGTGGGGACAGGTCTGTTCCTGTATAACACTGGGGTACAGAACTGGTGGGGACAGGTCTGTCACTGTATAACCCTGGGGTACAGTACTGTTGGGGACAGGTCTGTTACTGTACAACCCTGGGGGACAGGTCTGCAACTATATAACACTGGGGTACAGGTCTGTCTCTTTATAACCCTGGGGTACAGTACTGGTGGGGACAGGTCTGTCTCTATATACCACTGAGGGGGGCTGGCCTGTCACTGTATAACCCTGGGATATAGTACTGGTGGGGACAGGTCTGTCACTGTATAACCCTGGGGTACACAGCTTCTTTCTGTCACAGCTTCAAACACACCCCCTCCTTCCTTGCCCACACATCCCTGGCTCAGCACACTGTGTAGTTTGTTTTAGCAGTAATAATCTAACAGGTTTAAATTCAGTGTATAGACAAGGAACATGCTGTGCTGGCCAGCCTGATTGAAGCCTTCCGAGACCAGTAGGTACCGCTGGAGCTGAAGAGCATCACTATCCTAGCTAAAAGGTATTTTGATCCATTCACAAGTTTCCATTAACACTGGAACCTGTTTTTATTAGAGTGCCCCATTCAGGTCTGTTTAACCTGACTTTAGATTTGTAGGAAAAGCACAGAGGCCTGATGACAACCAACCATTTTGAAAGGATATGCAGAGTTTGCGTGTGTGAAGATGAAAGGGTGAGGTGCTGTTGCTCTCACCCCAACATAGAAACCAGTGGATGGTGCATGGAAACAAAGGTCTTCACCAATAATCAGAAACTTGCACGTGGCAGGATTGCACTTTGTAAGTATCCTGCCCGTCAAGCATATTGATTCAAGATAACCGGCAATGAGAGAGGACATTAATGAAAAATTCAGTCAGTGAGTTGCTGTGGGTGACATAGTGGTTAGCACTGCTGCCTCACAGCGCCAGGGACCCGGGTTGAATTCCACCCTCGGGCGACTGTCTGTGTGGAGTTTGCGCATTCACCCCGTGTCTGCATGGGTTTCCTCCAGGTGCTCCAGTTTCCTCCCACAGTCCAAAGATGTGCAAGTTAGAGTGGATTGTCCATGCTAGATTTTCCTCTCGTGTCCAGAGATGTGCAGGCTCGGTCAGTTAGCCATGGGAAATGCGGGATTACAGGGACAAGGGAGCGGGGGGTGGGTTTGAGTGGAATGCTCTTCTGGCGCTCAGTGTGGACTCGATGGGCTGAATGGCCTGCTCCCACACTGTAGGGATCGTATGATTCTGTAATAGGCTGTCTGGAAGGGTAAATAAAACAAGTTCAATCGGAATTTTCAAAAGGGAACCAGAGATGTGGGGAAAAAGCAAAGGTGGTAAGGACTGCTTGGATAGCCCTGTCAAAGCAGCCTGTGTGTGCACATTGGGCCAAATGCTCTGCTCCGTGTGGTGAGATTCTATCTGATTTGGAATACTTGACAGGAGAAACTTTCATGCCATGTTAACTCGTGTTCGTGAATGGACATTAGTAATACTCGAGAATGACTGTGCCTCAGAGCTCTGGGACGAACGATCGTGATTACTGTGGAGCTGCCCAGTCAGTCACCAATCCTGGTTCAACCCAAACCAACCGGATGAAATTCAGGCACAGTTACAGTCAGCCAAACAAGCATCAGACAATGACTGAGACACCAACATCTGAGACAGGCCAACAATTTACCAGTTGACACACAGCCAGTAGGTTTGTGGAGGTGCTACGTTACAGGGGTTTGTTGGATACAGTTGAACTCCAATATTTGACTGTTTCCTCACAAACTGTGCTTGTGACTATGAACACATTTCAAGATATATTTTATGAAAAGTATAGTTTTGAAATTTAAAAAAAAAATGCCAAGTTGAAAAGACCCACAATTTGAAATATTCTTTCCTAAGTAACAACCTTCAAGGCAGAATAAACCCACTCCAGATCTGATAATATCACAACGCTGCAATCCAGGGCTGAGTGAATGCTGCTTCACCTGAGGCAGTAAAATATTAAACTGAGAGCCCTGTGGCAAGTACACAACACAGGGCAACTTCCCCCGCTGTACTGGGCCTAATGTCAATCCCCTAACTAACATCACAAACGCAGATTGATTAGATTAGATTTTTTTAGATTAGATTACATTACAGTGTGGAAACAGGCCCTTCGGCCCAACAAGTCCACACCGACCCGCCGAAGCGAAACCCACCCATACCCCTACATTTACCCATTACCTAACACTACGGGCAATTTAGTATGGCCAATTCACCTAACCCTGCACATCTTTGGACTGTGGGAGGAAACCGGAGCACCCGGAGGAAACCCACGCAGACACGGGGAGAACGTGCAAACTCCACACAGTCAGTCGCCTGAGGCAGGAATTGAACCCAGGTCTCAGGCGCTGTGAGGCAGCAGTGCTAACCACTGGGCCACCGTGCCGATTATTGTTATAGAGCTGCTTCACGGTAGCCTACTGTGTACAAACTAGGTGGAAGTGGCTCCTGCAGATGCTGGGGATTAGAGTCAAGATTAGAATGTGCTGGAAAAGCACAGCAGGTCAGGCAGCATCCGAGGAGCAGGAAAAATTGATGTTTCAGGCAAAAGCCCTTCATCAGGCCTGTCTCCTACATTTCCTATTTTACAACAGTGACTACATTTCAAGAAACATGTACAATTCTCAAAGAATCGATGCAAGAAGGACATTTCCCGCTGGCGGGAGGGTGGTGGGGGGGGGGAGAAACATTTAGAACCAGCGGACAGAATAATGGCCAGGGCTTTAACGACTGAGATGAGGAGGAATGTCTTCACACAGCAGATGGTGAATTTTCACAACTCTTCAACCAGAGGAGTTTATTTAAGATACTGTCTCACTGTAGTTCAGGATGATCAGATAAGCCATGATGGGCTGAATGGTTTACTTCTCCTCCATCTCATTAAGGGATATGGGCATGGTGTAAGAAAAAGGCACTGGCGTATATTAGCCACAATATCACTGAATGGCAGAACAGGCTCAAAGGGCTTTCTCCTGCTCTCGATTCACAGGAAGCTCACTGGCAGTAAGACACTTTGGGATGCTCTGAAGTCAACATGGTACAGTGGCAAGGCAAGATCTGCGTTAAAGTGTTTCCATGATTTGGAGGTGACGCTGTTGGACAGGGGTGGACAAAGTTATAAATCTCCCAACACCAGGATACAGTCCAACAGGTTTATCTGGCGGCACTAGCTTTCTTCGAACCACCCAGAACAGCAGCAGTGCTCCGAAACCTAGAGCCTCCAGATAAACCTGTTGGACTATAACCTGGTTAAGATCAGAGTGGTGCTGGAAAAGCACAGCAGGTCAGGTAGCATCCGAGGAGCAGGAAAATCAACGTTTCGAGCAAAAGCCCTTCATCAGGAACCTGATGTTGGGTGATTTTTAACTTAATGTGTCAGTCACATGTGAATACAAGGCTGAAAAATGAAGTAAATATTTACGACAGTGTGTCAGGAAATTCTTAATTACAGAAAGATTGAACAACTGTCCCACAGGTAGAAAGGTAACTGAAGCTAGGACACTACAATGGGACTGGCTTCTAAAAGGATGGGATTGAATCAAATTAAGATTGCTTTCAGCCAAATCTGTTTTATTTCAATCCCTGACCAGATGGTGAGATAGTGATCACGTGCTCCCTATTCTTCCAAATGACCATTCCACCTTGCTCGGTAGTATAATCACTGCTTGAAGATTTCTGTAAACCCTGGGTTAACTCCATGTTCTGTGCAAGCATGGGAGGAGCACTCAGGACACAGATTCTGTCTTTATCAAGGGGGAAAGGGAGAGATCTACCAAACACAGGCAAACTGGTTCCAGCACTCACATTAGGGGACTGGATTTTCACCTCTGCTACCTGAGCTTTCTCCCACTCCAGGTAAATGGAATGAATCTCCAATCTCTCGGAGAGATATGGGTCTCAACTGTCATGACCTTTCGCCAACCCAGCCAAGTGCTTACTGAGTGGAGGTCAACGGCACAAAATTCGGAAAAATTAAACTCGCCAGAATCTGCAAGTGCTGCTAGAATTCAACATCCTGCCCTTCGGGTGTTGGCATTATTAATTCATGCACCCTAGCAAGTTCATCCATACCGTGCACTCAATGTGTACCTAGGACCTACATAATTAACATAGGGCCTGAGGTAGTGCTGTAGGACAGAGAGACCTACGGGTTCAGGTACATAATTCTTTGAAATTTCTGTCACAGGCAGACAAAGTGGTTAAGAAGGCACTTAGCACGCATGCCTTCATTGCGTGTTAAGTCCTTTGAGTGCAGAAGTTGCGATGTCATGTTGAATTTGTGCAGGAAGCTGGTGAGGCCTGTTCTGGAGTACTGTGTGCAGTTCTGGTCACCCTGTTACAGGAAGGATATTATTAATCTGGAGAATGTTCAGAAGAGATTTACTAGGATGTTGCCAGGAATAAGGGCTTGAGACATAGAAATAGGCAGGAAAGGCTGGGACTTTTTCATTGGAGCATAAGAGGTTGAAGGGTGACGTTATAGAGCTTTATAAAATCATGAGAAGCAGAGATAAGGTGAGTGGCAAGGGTCTTTACCGTAAGGATTTCAAGACTAGGGAGCATATTTTAAGGTGACAGGAGAAAGGTTTTAAAATAGACATGGAGGGCAGAGGTTGGTTCATGTGGAATGAACTTCCAGAGAAAGTGGTGGATATGGGTGCAGTTACAATGTTTAAAAGACATTTGGATAAGACCATGAATTTAAAAGCTTTGGAGGGATATCGGGCAAGCGCTGGCAGGCAGGACTAGTCTAGTTTGGGTACAAGGTTGGCATGGACTGGCTGGGCTGAAGGGTCTCTTTCCATGCTGTATGACTCTCAGAGTAATGTTGTTTTCCAGACCTACACGGTTTCTTTGCTCTGCACCAGGGCACCCCACCCCTCCAACACAGCCTACAAACGCAAAATACTGTAGAGGTCAGAATTCTGAAATAAAATTCAGCAATTGCTGGAGAACCTCCAGGGGTCTGGCAGCATCTGTTTGGATCTGAGGGGAAGGAAACAGAGTTAATGCTTCAGATCAAACACCTCTCATCAACAAGTCTGAAAGAAATTCACTGACCTGCAACACAGAGTTATAGAGATGTACAGCACGGAAACAGACCCTTCAGTCCAACTTGTCCATGCCGACCAGATATCCCAACCTAATGTAGTCATTAGGCCAGCTCTTGGCCCATATCCCTCCAAACCCTTCCTATTCATATACCCATCCAGATGCCTTTTAAATGCTGTAATTGTACCAGCCACCACCAGTTCCTCTGGCAGCTCAGTCCATACACGCACCATCCTCTGCATGAAAACACTGTCCCTTAGGTACTTTTTATATCTTTCCCCTCTGACCCTCTCGTGCTGGACTCCCCATCCCAGATAAAATATCTTGCCTATTTATCCTATTCATGCCCCTCATGATTTTATAAACCCTCAAACGCTCCAAACCTGGCAACATCATTGTAAGTCTTTTCTGAACCCTTTCAAGTTTCACAACATATTTCCGATAGGAAGGAGACCAGAACTGCACATAATATTCCAACAGTGGCCTAACCAATGTCCTGTACAGTCGCAAGATGACCTCCCAACTCCTACACTGAATACTCTGACCAATAAAGGAAAGAATATTCAAGTCTGGATATTGTCCAGATCTTGTTGCATTTGGACATGGACTGCTTCAGGATCTGAGGAGTGGCAAATGGTGCTGAACACTGTGCAATCATCAGCAAGCATCCCCACTTCTGACCTAATGGTGCAGGGAAGGTCATTGATGATGCAGCTGAAGAGGGTTGGGCCTAGGACACTACTCTGAGGAACACCTAAGATTAATAAAGTTCTGACTGCATGACTATTAACTCCTCCACCTGCTCCTGTCCAACCCAAACCAAAAACTCCACCAACTAACGCATCAAATGGAAGAAAAGATGTCACCAAAAAGAGCTCTGTGACTATTTGTGGAGGCAGAAGAGATTCGAGGCTTCTAGCAGTCTCAACATCCAAACAGAATTAGCTCACGTTGTTCTCAGTTCTCATAATCCTTGCATTCCCCAGTAACATCCCTAAGTCAAACACTTTGGGACATCTCAACTAATGTAGACACACTTATGAAAGTCAAGCTCTCTGGTGAATCTCAATTTTACAAATTTCAAAAGTGCTTTTGAGGAGGAGGACAGGAAGAAACGGGTGCAATGTGTTCGGGGAAGGGGGTCAGAGGGGCTGCAAACTCTTCAATTTGAGAGACTGAACAAACATCCCTGCATTCAGGACAAGAAAATAAAGCAGACTGATGTTGTAAAACTTGAAAGGGTTCAGAAAAATTTGCAAGGATGTTGCTGAGGTTGGAGCTACAGGGAAGAGTCTGAATAGACTGGAATTATTTCCCCAGAGCATCAGATAGCAAGAGGTGACCTTAAATGGAGCAACCTGGGTTATTCAAACACCAATTATCCAAATTTTGGATTATCCGAACAAGATCTCAAAGTCCCGATGCTTGGGTAAACTGTGCTACCTGAACATTCAATTATCTGGACAAAATACTCCCCCACCTGTGGCGTTCAGATAATCGACGTTGTCCTGTAGAGGTTTATAAAATGACAAGGGGCATGGATAACATGAACAGCCAAGGTCTTTCTCCCCTGGTGGGGAAGTTCAAAACTGGAGGGCAGAGATTTAGAGTGAGGGGAAAGATATAAAGGAGACCGAAGGGGCAACTTTTCACACAGAGGATGTGTGGAGTGAGCTGCCAGAGGAAGTGGGGGAGGCTGGTACAATTGCAATATTTAAAAGGCATCTGGATGGGAATATGAAAAGGAAGGGTTTAGAGAGATATGGACCAAATGTTGGCACACAGGACTAGACCAATTTAGGATAACTGGTCAGCACGGACAAGTTGGTCCATAGGGTCTGTTTCTGTGCAGTGTAACCCTATGCTGTGTTGTGCTCCAAGAATATAGCACTCTTGTTTACCCATGATGCTCATATGCTCTGCACAGACTTAAAAATCAATTGCTGAAAAAACATTTGCAATATCGTTCCTCCTGGGCCTGGCACAGACACCTCCTGCAGAGCCAGGGCCCATTGCTGACTGGAAGCATGGTCTGCTGCACTCAACTTTTACTCCTGTAATGCTGGACATTTTATTTCTCTATGGTCTAAAATCTTGTAACTAAAGAAGCTGTGCCTAGGTACTTTTGTATCTAAGTTGGTGCTGTAACTAGTGAGGTATAAACTTTTCACTATCCTGTACTCATTGAGTATATGTGACAATAAAAGGCTGTGCTATTCGATTCTGCACAGAGAAAATGCCCAGATTCTGGGCCTCGCCCAAGTACCCTGAACACTAGAGCTCCAAAGGCTTGTACAACAAGTGACTCCCTCCCTGGGTTCTCCTGTTGAAAAGCAGAGAGGGACATACATCCAGTGAGGAACCATGACAGAGTACTGGAGGAGCAGCTTCAAGTTCCATCCCACTAGCTTCTCACTTGAAAGACAGGCAAAAACGAAAAAAAAACACTGTTCTGCGGTTTGGCCAAAAAAACCAACTGGAAATCTTGAAAGCTGCAGCTCAGAAATGTCACTGCCTTGCTTTCCGTCAGCCGAAGCAAAAATGTGTAGTGAGCAGTCAATCTGAGGCATGACAGGAGAGGCAGTACTGAACAAGAGGAAAATTTTCCAAGCACAACGTGTACCGACTCCAGAGAGAAAGCAGACCAGCAGCTTGTTTGAAATTGCTGCGTTTCATCTCAGTTTCTACAGACTCCACAAAGTCCAAGCATGTGACAAGGCAAATTAATTATCCCTTTTCAACCAGCAACAGCCACATGTATGCAGAATGTTTACTGCTGAGAGTTGGTGGGGGTGGGATAAAGCAACAAGGAAACCAGTGACTCCCTCACAAAATAAAGATATGTTTCCCAGGGTAACACTAGTTATGACCGGCTTCGACACGATTCAGTTACGGTGGAGGACAGTCTCCCAGAAAGTGATAACAGGCTCCCAGAAAGGTGACCCACTGGATTCCAATGTGCCCGGTTTGGATCTGTGGATGCCTACTAAAAGTCAGAAAACTCAAAAGTTGCAAGACTGCGTTTTGGCCGGATTTCAATAAAGTTTTGCAGAGAGAGAGAGAGAGAGAGAGAGAGAGACAGACAGACATAAACAGATTCCTTTCTGCCACTTACAGCATTCAGACACAAAGCAAAACAGTGCTCCCCCCACCCCTCCTCCGAGAACTACGACACATTCTGAGGACAAAGTGTCAGGGGCAAGAGAACGAGAAGGAAGTGCCAAGGAGGGAGACAACCGACAACATTTGTAATTCTAAACGGTGGCAGGAGTAGGGGCGGTGGAGGAGAGAGAGAAAGAGAGAGAGAGAGGGAGAGAGAAAAAGAAAAGCAGATCGTGGAGACAAAACAGATCCACGGACACTCCTACTGGCAGTATGGAGCAGTCAGAATTCGAGACAGAAACACCCTCTAGGTTCCAAGGGAAAATTACAAGAAAAATACGAGAGACGAGAATGCAATTTTCCAGTAAGATGGAAACATTTAAATTGGAAATCTCTCTCCCTCCTGCGACCACCACTACCCCCACCCCCCACCACAGGGTACAAACTCCAAGTAAAACATGAGAAACAGCATTTAGTTTTTGCTGCTCTCAATAGGATTAAGGTGAGATTTCAGCTCAGAGAAAGATGCAAAGTTTCCAGAGCAGGGAAGTTTTAAGTGGATCCAGATTCGATCTGCTCACACTGAGACTTGGGGGCGTTTAAACACTTACAATTTGCTGGCAGCAGGCAGACACACACACACAAACAAAAAAACTGAGGGCCCAGATACCCCCTCAACACCACCACACACTTCACAAAACACAAGGAAAGGGATTAAATTCACTAGGATATGAAAATAAGGGCCCAGAAAATGGAACATCTGGAAACTTTCCTTTCGAATCCCAAAGGGACACATTGAGGAATTTCAAAACGGAGAAGGGAGGGGGAAACAGAAACAGAGAGAGAAAGAGGAACAGAGGAAAAATTGAAAGGAAGGAAAACCAGTGGGGGAGCGGGGAGTGGAGGTGGGGGAGCGGGGGAGACGGGTGGCAGGAAGGTGAGGACGGGGGTGGCTGGGGGAGAGTTGTGGAGGGGAACAGACGAGGGGGGGGGACGGGCGAGGGGGGAGAGGTGCAAGGGATGGGGGAGGACGCGGGTTGGCGACAAAGCGGGAGGAGGGGGCAATGCAGGGAGAGGGGGGCAACACAACGTGGAGGGTGACACAGGAAGATGATGTGGGAGGGGTGACACGGGGGCAGGGGATGATGACGCTGGGGGGGCGAAACGGGGAGTGGGGGGGCGAAGCGGGGAGTGGGGGGGCGAAGCGGGGAGTGGGTGGGGGGGCGAAGCGGGGAGTGGGGGGGGGGGGGACGACGCGGGGAGTGGGGGGAGCGACGCGGGGAGTGGGGGGAGCGACGCGGGGAGTGGGGGGAGCGACGCGGGGAGTGGGGGGACCGACGCGGGGAGTGGGGGGGGACCGACGCGGGGAGTGGGGGGGGCCGACCCGGGGAGGGGGGGGGGGGCCGACCCGGGGAGGGGGGGGGGGCCGACCCGGGGAGGGGGGGGGGGGGCCGACCCGGGGAGAGGGGGGGGGGCCGACCCGGGGAGGGGGGGGGGGCCGACCCGGGGAGGGGGGGGGGGGCCGACCCGGGGAGGGGGGGGGGGGCCGACCCGTGGAGGGGGGGGGGGGCCGACGCGGGGGGGGGGCCGACGCGGGGGGGGGGGGGGGCGACGCGGGGAGGGGGGGGGGGACGACGCGGGGAGGGGGGGTGACGCGGGGACGGGGGGTGACGCGGGGACGGGAGGGGCGACGCGGGGACGGGGAGGGGCGACGCGGGGACGGGGAGGGGCGACGCGGGGACGACGCGGGGACGGGGGGGGCGACGCGGGGATGGGGGGGGGGCGACGCGGGACGGGGCGACGCGGGGGGGGGCGACGCGGGGCCGGGGGGGGGCGACACGGGGCCGGGGGGGCGACACGGGGCCGGGGGGCGACACGGGGACGACGCAGGGACGACACGCGGAAGGGGGGGGCGACGCGCGGATGCGGGGGGGCGACACGGGGAAGGGGGGCGATGCAGAGAAGAGTGTAGGGCAACGTGGGGATTGGGGGGGGCGAAGCAGGGAAGGGGGGGGGTGATGTGGGGAAGGGGGGGCGATGCCGAGAAGGGCAGGAAACCACATGGGGCAGACAATGTGGGGAGCAGAATGAGACGCGGGGGGAGGGGGGGTGAGGCACGGAGGGATGTTGGTGAGGGCAGGGGCAATGCGGAGAGCGGGGGGCAATGCAGGAAAGGGGTGGATGACGTGGGTGGGGGGCGCGATGTGGGGAGAGAGACGGGGCACACATGGGAGGGGGGGGGGGGAAGACAGGAGACAGAGGGTCACGTCCAGGAGTAAGTTTGGGGGGGGAGGGGGTCTTGTGGATGGTTTGGAGAAATGGGAGGGTGTGAAGGGTGAGAGGTCAGGAGGAGGTGGTCTGACCTCGGGGGGGGTGATGTGTAGGGGGTGGGGAGTGAGATCTCTGGGTGTTGGAGTGGAGGTGGGATCTGGGGTGGGGGGAGAGATGTGGTGGGGGTGGGGGGAGAGATGCGGTGGGGGTGGGGGGAGAGATGCGGTGGGGGTGGGGGGAGAGATGTGATGGGGGGAGAGATGCGATGGGGGTGGGGGGAGAGATGCGATGGGGGTGGGGGGAGAGATGCGATGGGGGTGGGGGGAGAGATGTGGTGGGGGTGGGGGGAGAGATGTGATGGGGGGGTGGGGGTGGGGGGAGAGATGTGATGGGGGGGGTGGGGGTGGGGGGAGAGATGTGATGGGGGGTGGGGGTGGGGGGAGAGATGCAGTGGGGGTGGGGGGGAGAGATGCAGTGGGGGTGGGGGGGAGAGAGATGTGATGGGGGTGGGGGGAGAGATGCGATGGGGGTGGGGGGAGAGATGTGATGGGGTGGGGGGAGAGATGCGATGGGGGTGGGGGGGAGAGATGCGATGGGGGTGGGGGGGAGAGATGCGATGGGGGTGGGGGGGAGAGAGATGTGATGGGGGTGGGGGGAGAGATGCGATCGGGGTGGGGGGGAGAGAGATGTGATGGGGGTGGGGGGAGAGATGCGATGGGGGTGGGGGGAGAGATGTGATGGGGATGGGGGTGGGGGGGGAGAGATGTGGTGGGGGTGGGGGGGAGAGATGTGGTGGGGGAGAGATGTGGTGGGGGTGGGGGGAGAGATGTGATGGGGGTGGGGGGAGAGATGTGGTGGGGGTGTGGGGGTGTGGGGGTGGGGGTGTGGGTGGGGGGAGAGATGTGGTGGGGGGAGAGATGTGGTGGGGGGGGTGGGGGTGGGGGGAGAGATGTGGTGGGGGTGGGGGGAGAGATGTGATGGGGGTGGGGGGAGAGATGTGGTGGGGGGGGGAGATGTGATGGGGTGGGGGTGGGGGGGGGTGGGGGTGGGGGAGAGATGTGGTGGGGGTGTGGGGGTGTGGGGGTGTGGGGGTGGGGGTGTGGGTGGGGGGAGAGATGTGGTGGGGGGGGTGGGGGTGGGGGTGGGGGGAGAGATGTGGTGGGGGGGGTGGGGGTGGGGGTGGGTGGAGAGATGTGGTGGGGGTGGGGGGAGAGATGTGATGTGGTGGGGGTGGGGGTGGGGGGGTGTGGGGGTATGATCTCTCTCCCCACCCCAGGCCTCGGGCCCTGATCTTACCCGAAGTCCTGGTCCATGGATTTGAAGAAGAATTTGTAGTTGGGTTTGTTCAGAACCAGTTTGAAGTCGGCCAGCGTCACCCTGTCGGCGGGTAACTGCAGCTTCACCAGGTACGGCGTCTCCTCCTCGTCCATGTGGTAAATTATTTTAGTCTCGGCCATTGCGGCGGCGGCGGCAGGGCTCGAGCTTCACTCCCTCCGGATCGAGCGCGCCCCTCGCCCCTCAGAGCCCCCCGCACCACCGCGCCTGCGCGCCCCTCGCCGCTGAGATTCCACCGCGCCTGCGCGCCCCTCACCCAGCGGATGCCACTGCGCCTGCGCGCCCCTCACCCAGCGGGTGCCACTGCACCACTGCGCCTGCGCGCCCCTCTGATGCCACCGCGTTTCCCCTCACCCTCAGATTCCACCGCGCCTGCGCGCCCCTTATGCCCCAGCTGCCCGCATGTCCGCGCCTTTCACCATTCCCCCCCCCACCCCGAGATCCCCGCACGACCGCGCCTGCGCGCCCCCTCGGACGACCGCGCCTGCGCGCCGCCACTCTGTGCGCCTCTTTGCCCCCAGGTAGCCTATACCACTGCGCACGCGCCCCCCGCTGCTTCGCAGCGCCTCTGCGCGCCCTCATCTCCGCGACCCCGAAACCGCCGCATCCTTCACCGATCCGCTCAGAGCGCATGCGCCCCTATTCAAGTTCTCTCCGTCCCCGGGTTCGATGTGAACGAGGCGGAGCCACGCATTGTGACGTCTGCGGATTTATGAATATTAATCATACCGCCCCCACGGCCGCCATCGGCCGTTCAGCCCATCGCCCCTGCCTGTGCTAGCCCAGTCTGCTCACCTAGTCTTCAGAGAAGTGTTCTAATGCACGAGCCCGCCACATTCCCTGGCTAATGCTCTCTTACAATCTCTTCCATTAGGCAGAAAATACAGAAGCATAAACAAACACACCTCCCCTTCCCAACTTCTTCCCCACTGCTATCCAACTGCTGAATAACTTCAAATAATGCTTTGTGCCCCTCCTATGTTGCTGTAAGCTTGTATTCCTTGCTCTGTTTAAACATGCTATGATCCGTATGTCCTTGTTTGCTCTGATCCGCCTACACTGCTCACAAAACAAAACTTCTCACTGTACTTGGGTACATGTGACTACAATAAATCAAATCAACCTGATCACCGCCCTCAGGCTGTCCTTATCAGACTGGGCAGGGGTGGGGCAATACGAGGCATTCTGTCTCAACTACCTGTCTCTGAGTCCCAACTTTGCCCATCCCTCCATTAGGCACTCCCACCCCCTGCAATCAGAGTAGTCCAGATTCAATTCAGATGGGGCAACATCTGAAACAACACCAATCTCACAGGACATAGCCAAACTAAATTTAAAAAAGGACAATGCTGGGAATCTGAAAGAAAAGCAGAGGGCCACTAAGCTTTCAATGGGTGGCACGTAGTGAGAAACAGCTGATATTTCGCATCAGTGAACTGAACGTCACTTGACCTGAATGGTTGAAGTCTTTTTATGGGGAATACTCACCATTCTGTGCTATATTAATATAAGCCCAAACAGACCCTTCGGTCCAACCAGACACCTGTAATTCAAATTATTCATGCTCCTCATGATTTGATAAACTTCTGTAAGGTCCCTCCTCAACATCCTATGCTCCAGTGAAAAAGGTCCCAGCCTATCCAGCCTCTCCTCATAACTTGAGCTCTCCATAGCCGGCAATATCTGCAACAGGGTGACCATAACTGCATACAGTATTCTAGAACAGGCCTCACCAATGTCCTGTACAACCTCAACATGACATCCCAAGGCCTATATTCAAAGGTCTGTGCAATGAAGGTAAGCATGCTAATTGCCTTCTTAACCACCCTATAACATGATGCAAACTTCAAACAATTACGTACCTGAACCCTTCAGCCTTTCTGTTCTATAACATTACCCAGGGCCCTGCTTTTAATTGTATAAATCTCGCCTTTGTTTGTTCTACCAAAATGATGGCACTGAATCAGATTACAAAATCCCGCCCACTATCACCCTCCATTAACATCAGCACAGCAAGATCAAATGGAACATTAAACGTGAGTCATGACATGTTAGTATGCATCAACACCAAGTAAACCAGGAAGACAGAGAGAATTCAAGTCTGAGAGAAGTGCAGATACTATAAATCAGAAACAAAAATAACAACAGTTGCTGGAAAAGTTCAGCAGGTCTGGCAGCATCCGTGGTGAGAAATCAGAGTTAACATTCAAGTCCGGTGACCCTTCCTCAGAAATCAAGTCCACTGATTAAAGGCCTGATTAAAAAATACCTTTTAGGAAAGCAAATGAATTGCTGATCCTTATTGTAAGGACAATGGAGTATTGAAAAAAAAGGGAAGTTTTCTACACCTGTACTGGGCATTGGTGGGACTATGCCTGGAGTACTCTGCGCAGTTTTGGTCCATCTGTTTAAGGAGGGACGTTAGAAGCAGAAGGATCATTCCAGGGATGAAGGGATTTACAGAGTCATACAGCATGGAAACAGAGCCTTCGGTATAACTTGTCCATGCTGACCAGATATCCTATATTAATCTAGTCCCATTTAGAGCTCTTGAGAAGATTTGTAGCTGGGGTTGTGGATGAAGTCATGGATTTGTTCGCCAGGTTGGTGTGTTTCTCCGCAAACGTTTCATCCCCTCGCTGGGTGACAACATCTGTGCGTCTTTGATAAGGTGTCGGTGCTCTGTCCTGCCCGGTATTTATATGTCTGTTTATTGGTACTTCAGGGATCTGTATCTAAGTGTATCTGTATCCCTGTATACAGGGTCCAGTTCAATGTGTCTATTGATTGAGTTCTGGTTGAAGTGCCAGGTTTCAGGGAATTCTCTGGCATGTCTCTGTTTTGCCTGTGCTAGGATGGTTACATTGTCCCAGGTGAATATGTCTCCTTTATTGTCTGCGTGGGTTGGAAATGAGAGAGTGCTGCTTGTGTCTGGCAGTGGCGAGCTGATGTTCATGCACTCTTATAGTCAGTTTTCTTCCTGTTTGTCCCACGTCATGTTTTACACAGTCTTTGCAGGGTAGCTTGTAGAGAATATCCATCCTGTTGGATGTGGGTGTCAGGTCTTTAACCTTTCTAAGGAGCTGGTAGAAGGTGTTTACTGACTAGTGAGTCATTAAGATTCCCAGGGATCTGAGCAGTCGGGTGGTATGTCTGATATGTCTATGATGTACAGTATGGTTGCTGTTGTGTCTGGCTGTGTAGTATTTTCAGCTTTAGGTTTGTACCATTAGGTACCGGAGGATAGCTCTCTTGGGCTACCTGTTTTGTTTAAATCCTTAGAACAGGTGTTCCTGCTCCTGTTCTGCCCTCTGACGTTGTGGGTTACTGCAGCATGTCCTTGCCTGTTTAAATAATATCCTAATGCAGCTTCGTTTGCTGGGGTGGTTGCTGTTATAGTTCAGTATCTGGTCAGTATGGGTGTTCTTCCTGTACACACTAGTCTGGAGTTCCCCGATAGGTGTGCGTTTCACTAACACCTCCAGAAAGGGGCATCTGTTGTTGTTTTCCTCTTCTTTAGTAAATCTTATTCCGGTGAGGATGTTATTGATGTGGTGCTGGGTTTCTTCCAGATGTGTATGTTTAGTGATGACAAAGGTATAATCTGCATACTGGATCCAGAGTTTGGGTTGGATGGTGGGGCGGGACTGACCAATCTAAGCATTACATTATTGCTTCTGATTTCAGTCCTGATATCGGGGACCCCATCAATATGCCGTTGATTTGTCTTTATACTTGAGGAGAAAGTGAGGTCTGCAGATGCTGGAGATCAGAGCTGGAAATGTGTTGCTGGAAAAGCGCAGCAGGTCAGGCAGCATCCAGGGAACAGGAGAATCGACGTTTCGGGCATAAGCCCTTCTTCAGGAATGGAGAAGGGCTTATACTTGTCTTTATACTTGTCCATTGAATATAAAGTGAGTTGTGAGGCATAGATCTAGTAGTTTTAATATGGAAGGTGTTTACTGACTTGTTGATGCTGTTGGTGTCATCAGGTGTCCTAGTCACCGCTTTGTACAATAACATAGCAATGGTATCTTTGGCTAGGTCAATGTTCATAGATGTGAAGAGTGCTGTTACATCAAATGAAATCATTATTTCATCCTCTTATTTTGTGGTGTTTCTGATGATGTTGAGGAACTCTTGGGAGGAGTGAATGGAGTGGTTGGAGCTGAATTTTGGGAAAGCAAATCTTAGCAGGACTTATACACTTAATGGTAAAGTCCTAGGGAGTGTTGCTGAACAAAGAGACCTTGGAGTGCAGGTTCATAGCTCCTTGAAAGTGGAGTCACAGTTAGATAGGATAGTGAAGAAGGCGTTTGGTATGCTTTCCTTTATTGGTCAGAATATTGAGTACAGGAGTTGGGAGGTCATGTTGCGGCTGTACAGGACATTGGTTAGGCCACTGTTGGAATATTGTGTGCAATTCTGGTCTCCTTCCTATCGGAAAGATGTTGTGAAACTTGAAAGGGTTCAGAAAAGATTTACAAGGGTGTTGCCAGGGTTGAAGAATTTGAGCTACAGGGACAGGCTGAATAGGCTGGGGCTGTTTTCCCTGGAGCGTCAGAGGCTGAGGGGTGACCTTACAGAGGTTTATAAAATCATGAGGGACATGGATAGGATAAATAGCCAAAGTATTTTCCCCGGGGTTGGGGAGTCTAGAACTAGAGGGCATGGGTTTAGAGTGAGAGGGGAAAAATTTAAAAGGGACCTAAGGGGCAACGTTTTCACACAGAGGGTGGTATGTGTGCAGAATGAGCTGCCAGAGGATGTGGTGGAGGCTGGTACAATGACAGCATTTAAGAGGCATCTGGATGGGTATATGAATAGAAGGGTTTGGAGGGATATGGGCTGGGTGCTGACAGGTTGGACTAGATTGGGTTGGGATATCTGGTCGGCCTGGACAGGTTCTACCAAAGGGTGTGTTTCTGTGCTGTATCGCTCTCTGACTCTATTCTGTTAGGTGTTTCAGTTTTGTTTGCAGCTCCTTGGCTTGCCTGTACGAAGGTGTCCCTGGGAGTGATATAATTGCTCTGGGGTGGGGTGGGGTGGGGGTTGGTTGCTGCTTTGTGAACCTCGGGTAGCCTGTCAGGTTTCATCTTTTGCAGGTTGGTTTTGCTGATGTCTCCTGTGCTGTGTAGTTGCTTTACTGTCATGGTAATCGTGTTCGGGTTGTGGGGATCAGGTCTATCACCACCTGTTGATAAGTAGCGGTATTGCTAAGTAGTTTGTTGGTTTTCTCAGTGTACTGGTTCCTGTTGAGTATTACCATCATCCTTCCTTTGTCCGCTTGGAGCATCACTATGGTGTGGTGGTTCTGTTCGACGAGCTGGGAATTTGTGTTGCAGACGTTGCGTCCCCTGTCTAGGTGACATCCTCAGTGCTTGGGAGCCTCCTGTGAAGTGCTTCTGTGATCTTTCCTCCGGCTTTTGTAGTGGTTTGTATCTGCCGCTTCCGGTTGTCAGTTCCAGCTGTCCGCTGCAGTGGTCGGTATATTGGGTCCAGGTCGATGTGCTTATTGATTGAATCTGTGGATGAGTGCCATGCCTCTAGGAATTCCCTGGCTGTTCTGTTTGGCTTGTCCTATAATAGTGTTGTCCCAATCGAACTCATGTTGCTTGTCATCTGAATGTGTGGCTACTAAGGATAGCTGGTCGAGTCGTTTCGTGGCTAGTTGATGTTCATAAGCACATCGACCTGGACCCAATATACCGACCACTGCAGCGGACAGCTGGAACTGGCAACCAGAAGCGGCAGATTCAAACCACTACAAAAGCCGGAGGAAACATCACAGAAGCGCTTCACAGGAGGCTCCCAAGCACTGAGGATGTCACCTAGACAGGGGACGCAACGTCTGTAACACAAATTCCCAGCTTAACAAACAGAACCACAACAACGAGCTACAAATCTTCTCCCAAACTTTATCACTATGTTCTTGTCCCCCTTTTTGAGTTTCTTCAGCGCTTTCCTTTCTTCGGTGGGGAGTGTGTTCCAGTTGCCTTTCCTGCTCAGGGTCAGGGCCTTCGTCTGTCTGAGAGTCTGTTATGTTTCTTCATCCAGTCCATTGATTGTTTAGCATGGCCTCTAGTGCTGCTAGGAAGTCTGTTTTTCTGGCATAGAGTCACAGAGATGTACAGTACGGAAACAGACCCCTTGGTCCAACTCATCCATGCCGAGCAGATATCCCAATCCAATTTAGTCCTACCTGCCCACATTCCTATAAAGCCTTCCTATTAATATACCCATCCAGGTAATTGTACCAGCCTTCATCACTTCCTCTGGCAGCTCATTCCATACACGCATCACCCTCTGCATGAAAAAGTTACCCCTTAGGTCCCTTTTATAGCTTTCCCCTCTCACCCTAGAGCGATGCCCTCTAGTTCTGGACTCCCCTACCCCAGGGAAAAGACCTTGTGGCATCTTTGTAGTTTAAGTTTAATTCACGTACCAGGATTTCTCAGAGTCTGCGAGTGGTCCCATTTGCCAGCACTTGGCCCCATGTTCCTTTAAACCCTTCCTATTCACAATACGCACCCAGACGCTTTTTAAATGTTGTAAATTGTACCAGCCTCCACCACTTCCTCTGGCAGCTCATTCCACACATTTGATGAACGGTCAATGGTTGAGTTGATTGTGCTGGTAATTATTGGAGTTTAGACGACCAAGAAGCCATCATATTGAAAGACTGAGGGTTTCATGAGGATAGGCATCGAGAGAATTGTTCCTCTCATGGTCAAATACAGAACTAAAGGACAGAGTTTCAACACGACAGTCTCCCATTAAGATGGAGATGAGGAGGACGAGGAATTTATCCTCAAGAGGGTGGTTTGGCTTTGGAATTCTCCGTCCCAGTGGAGGCTGAGTTGGACAGTCTCTGATTGACGAGGGAAGCGAGAATTATTGGGAACAAGAACCAAAGTTGCTGGAAAAACTCAGCAAATCTGGCAGTATCCGTGGAGAGACATCAGAGTTAACGTTTCGGGTCCAGTGACTCTTCCTCAGAACTGGATGCAAGATGTTAACTTGGATTTCTCTTCACGGATGCTGCCAGGCCAACTGAGCTTTTCCAGCATTTTCAGTTTTGGTTTCTGATTTCCAGCATCCGGATTTCTTTCAGATTTGGAAGCGTTATTGGGGATGGGGGTGGAGACAGGAAAATAGAGATGATGTCACAGTTGGATCAGCCAGGATTTTATTGAATGGTGGGGCGGGGCCAAATCATAGAAACCCTACAGTGTGGAAGCAGGCCATTCGGCCCATCAAATTCATGCCAACCCTCCAAAGAGCATCCTACCCAGACTCACATCCTTAGCCATCCTTGTAACCTTGCATTTCCCCATGGCTAACCCTACCTGGTCAGCACATTTCTGGACACTATGGGACAATTTCCCATGGTAAAAACAATGACTGCAGATGCTGGAAACCAGAGTCGAGATTAGAGTGGTGCTGGAAAAGCACAGCAGTTCAGGTAGCATCTGAGGAGCAGTAAAATCGATGTTTCGGCCATGGCCAATCCACCCTGACCTGCACATCTTTGGACTGTGGGAGGAAACCGGAGCACCCGGAGGAAACCCACGCAGACACGGGGAGAATGTGCAAACTCCACACAGTCAGTCGCCTGAGGCTGGAGTCGAACCCAGGTCCTTGGCGCCATAGAGGGCCACTGTGCCCCCCATGTAACTCATTTCACACAAACCAACATCGCTGAACCAATCTTGACCCTCCTCACCCTACCACCCCCATAATAAATTAATTCACTTCTCTGTCTCTCTCTCTCTCTCTTTAGGGCGGCACAGGGTCTCAGTGGTTAGCACTGCTCGGTCACAGTGCCTCAGTGGTTAGCACTGCTCGGTCACAGTGCCTTAGTGGTTAGCACTGTTCCGTCACAGTGTCTCAGTGGTTAGCACTGCTCCGTCACGGTGCCTCAGTGGTTAGCACTGCTCCGTCACAGTGTCTCAGTGGTTAGCACTGCTCCGTCACGGTGCCTCAGTGGTTAGCACTGCTCCGTCACGGTGCCTCAGTGGTTAGCACTGCTCCGTCATGGTGCCTCAGTGGTTAGCACTGCTCGGTCACAATGCCTCAGTGGTTAGCACTGCTCCGTCACGGTGCCTCAGTGGTTAGCACTGCTCCGTCACAGTGCCTCAGTGGTTAGCACTGCTCGGTCACAATGCCTCAGTGGTTAGCACTGCTCGGTCACAGTGTCTCAGTGGTTAGCACTGCTCCGTCACAGTGCCTCAGTGGTTAGCACTGCTCCGTCACGGTGCCTCAGTGGTTAGCACTGCTCCGTCACAGTGTCTCAGTGGTTAGCACTGCTCGGTCACGGTGCCTCAGTGGTTAGCACTGCTCGGTCACGGTGCCTCAGTGGTTAGCACTGCTCCGTCACGGTGCCTCAGTGGTTAGCACTGCTCCGTCATGGTGCCTCAGTGGTTAGCACTGCTCGGTCACAATGCCTCAGTGGTTAGCACTGCTCCGTCACGGTGCCTCAGTGGTTAGCACTGCTCCGTCACAGTGCCTCAGTGGTTAGCACTGCTCGGTCACAATGCCTCAGTGGTTAGCACTGCTCGGTCACAGTGTCTCAGTGGTTAGCACTGCTCCGTCACAGTGCCTCAGTGGTTAGCACTGCTCCGTCACGGTGCCTCAGTGGTTAGCACTGCTCCGTCACAGTGTCTCAGTGGTTAGCACTGCTCGGTCACGGTGCCTCAGTGGTTAGCACTGCTCGGTCACGGTGCCTCAGTGGTTAGCACTGCTCGGTCACGGTGCCTCAGTGGTTAGCACTGCTCGGTCACGGTGCCTCAGTGGTTAGCACTGCTCGGTCACGGTGCCTCAGTGGTTAGCACTGCTCCGTCACAGTGCCTCAGTGGTTAGCACTGCTCGGTCACAATGCCTCAGTGGTTAGCACTGCTCCGTCACAGTGTCTCAGTGGTTAGCACTGCTCGGTCACAGTGCCTCAGTGGTTAGCACTGCTCCGTCACAGTGCCTCAGTGGTTAGCACTGCTCCGTCACAGTGCCTCAGTGGTTAGCAATGCTACGTCACAGTGCCTCAGTGGTTAGCACTGCTCCGTCACAGTGTCTCAGTGGTTAGCACTGCTCCGTCACAGTGCCTCAGTGGTTAGCAATGCTACGTCACAGTGTCTCAGTGGTTAGCACTGCTCGGTCACGGTGCCTCAGTGGTTAGCACTGCTCCGTCACGGTGCCTCAGTGGTTAGCACTGCTCCGTCACAGTGCCTCAGTGGTTAGCACTGCTCCGTCACAGTGCCTCAGTGGTTAGCACTGCTCGGTCACAGTGCCTCAGTGGTTAGCACTGCTCCGTCACAGTGCCTCAGTGGTTAGCACTGCTCCGTCACAGTGCCTCAGTGGTTAGCACTGCTCCGTCACAGTGCCTCAGTGGTTAGCACTGCTCCGTCACAGTGCCTCAGTGGTTATCACTGCACCGTCACAGTGTCTCAGTGGTTAGCACTGCTCGGTCACGGTGCCTCAGTGGTTAGCACTGCTCCGTCACAGTGTCTCAGTGGTTATCACTGCACCGTCACAGTGTCTCAGTGGTTAGCACTGCTCGGTCACGGTGCCTCAGTTGTTAGCACTGCTCCGTCACAGTGACTCAGTGGTTAGCACTGCTCCGTCACAGTGCCTCAGTGGTTAGCACTGCTCGGTCACGGTGCCTCAGTGGTTAGCACTGCTCCGTCACGGTGCCTCAGTGGTTAGCACTGCTACGTCACAGTGCCTCAGTGGTTAGCACTGCTCCGTCACAGTGCCTCAGTGGTTAGCACTGCTCCGTCACAGTGCCTCAGTGGTTAGCACTGCTCCGTCACAGTGCCTCAGTGGTTAGCACTGCTCCGTCACAGTGTCTCAGTGGTTAGCACTGCTCCGTCACAGTGCCTCAGTGGTTAGCACTGCTCCGTCACAGTGCCTCAGTGGTTAGCACTGCTCCGTCACAGTGCCTCAGTGGTTAGCACTGCTCCGTCACAGTGCCTCAGTGGTTAGCACTGCTCCGTCACAGTGCCTCAGTGGTTAGCACTGCTCCGTCACAGTGCCTCAGTGGTTAGCACTGCTCCGTCACAGTGCCTCAGTGGTTAGCACTGCTCCGTCACAGTGCCTCAGTGGTTAGCACTGCTCGGTCACAGTGCCTCAGTGGTTAGCACTGCTCCGTCACGGTGCCTCAGTGGTTAGCACTGCTCGGTCACGGTGCCTCAGTGGTTAGCACTGCTCGGTCACGGTGCCTCAGTGGTTAGCACTGCTCGGTCACGGTGCCTCAGTGGTTAGCACTGCTCCGTCACAGTGCCTCAGTGGTTAGCACTGCTCCGTCACAGGGTCTCAGTGGTTAGCACTGCTCCGTCACAGGGTCTCAGTGGTTAGCACTGCTCCGTCACAGTGTCTCAGTGGTTAGCACTGCACCGTCACAGTGCCTCAGTGGTTAGCACTGCTCCGTCACAGTGCCTCAGTGGTTAGCACTGCTCCGTCACAGTGCCTCAGTGGTTAGCACTGCTCCGTCACAGTGTCTCAGTGGTTAGCACTGCTCGGTCACGGTGCCTCAGTGGTTAGCACTGCTCCGTCACGGTGCCTCAGTGGTTAGCACTGCTCCGTCACGGTGCCTCAGTGGTTAGCACTGCTCCGTCACGGTGCCTCAGTGGTTAGCACTGCTCCGTCACGGTGCCTCAGTGGTTAGCACTGCTCCGTCACGGTGCCTCAGTGGTTAGCACTGCTCCGTCACGGTGCCTCAGTGGTTAGCACTGCTCCGTCACGGTGCCTCAGTGGTTAGCACTGCTCCGTCACGGTGCCTCAGTGGTTAGCACTGCTCCGTCACGGTGCGTCAGTGGTTAGCACTGCTCCGTCACGGTGCGTCAGTGGTTAGCACTGCTCCGTCACGGTGCGTCAGTGGTTAGCACTGCTCCGTCACAGTGCCTCAGTGGTTAGCACTGCTCCGTCACAGTGCCTCAGTGGTTAGCACTGCTCCGTCACGGTGCCTCAGTGGTTAGCACTGCTCGGTCACAGTGCCTCAGTGGTTAGCACTGCTCCGTCACAGTGTCTCAGTGGTTAGCACTGCTCAGTCACGGTGCGTCAGTGGTTAGCACTGCTCCGTCACAGTGCCTCAGTGGTTAGCACTGCTCCGTCACAGTGCCTCAGTGGTTAGCACTGCTCCGTCACAGTGCCTCAGTGGTTAGCACTGCTCCGTCACAGTGCCTCAGTGGTTAGCACTGCTCCGTCACGGTGCCTTAGTGGTTAGCACTGCTCGGTCACAGTGCCTCAGTGGTTAGCACTGCTCCGTCACAGTGCCTCAGTGGTTAGCACTGCTCCGTCACAGTGTCTCAGTGGTTAGCACTGCTCGGTCACAGTGCCTCAGTGGTTAGCACTGCTCGGTCACAGTGTCTCAGTGGTTAGCACTGCTCCGTCACAGTGCCTCAGTGGTTAGCACTGCTCGGTCACAGTGCCTCAGTGGTTAGCACTGCTCCGTCACGGTGCCTCAGTGGTTAGCACAGTTCCGTCACGGTGCCTCAGTGGTTAGCACTGCTCCGTCACGGTGCCTCAGTGGTTAGCACTGCTCCGTCACGGTGCCTCAGTGGTTAGCACTGCTCGGTCACAGTGCCTCAGTGGTTATCACTGCACCGTCACAGTGTCTCAGTGGTTAGCACTGCTCGGTCACAGTGCCTCAGTGGTTATCACTGCACCGTCACAGTGTCTCAGTGGTTAGCACTGCTCGGTCACAGTGCCTCAGTGGTTAGCACTGCTCGGTCACAGTGCCTCAGTGGTTAGCACTGCTCCGTCACAGTGTCTCAGTGGTTAGCACTGCTCCGTCACAGTGCCTCAGTGGTTAGCACTGCTCGGTCACAGTGCCTCAGTGGTTATCACTGCACCGTCACAGTGTCTCAGTGGTTAGCACTGCTCCGTCACAGTGTCTCAGTGGTTAGCACTGCTCCGTCACAGTGCCTCAGTGGTTAGCACTGCTCCGTCACAGTGCCTCAGTGGTTAGCACTGCTCGGTCACAGTGTCTCAGTGGTTAGCACTGCTCCGTCACAGTGCCTCAGTGGTTAGCACTGCTCCGTCACAGTGCCTCAGTGGTTAGCACTGCTCCGTCACAGTGTCTCAGTGGTTAGCACTGCTCGGTCACAGTGCCTCAGTGGTTAGCACTGCACGGTCACAGTGTCTCAGTGGTTAGCACTGCTCGGTCACAGTGCCTCAGTGGTTAGCACTGCTCGGTCACAGTGCCTCAGTGGTTAGCACTGCTCCGTCACAGTGTCTCAGTGGTTAGCACTGCTCCGTCACAGTGTCTCAGTGGTTAGCACTGCTCCGTCACGGTGCCTCAGTGGTTAGCACTGCTCGGTCACGGTGCCTCAGTGGTTAGCACTGCTCGGTCACAGTGCCTCAGTGGTTAGCACTGCACGGTCACAGTGCCTCAGTGGTTAGCACTGCTCCGTCACGGTGCCTCAGTGGTTAGCACTGCTCCGTCACGGTGCCTCAGTGGTTAGCACTGCTCCGTCACGGTGCCTCAGTGGTTAGCACTGCTCCGTCACGGTGCCTCAGTGGTTAGCACTGCTCCGTCACGGTGCCTCAGTGGTTAGCACTGCTCCGTCACGGTGCCTCAGTGGTTAGCACTGCTCCGTCACGGTGCCTCAGTGGTTAGCACTGCTCCGTCACGGTGCCTCAGTGGTTAGCACTGCTCGGTCACAGTGCCTCAGTGGTTAGCACTGCTCCGTCACAGTGCCTCAGTGGTTAGCACTGCTCGGTCACAGTGTCTCAGTGGTTAGCACTGCTCCGTCACAGTGCCTCAGTGGTTAGCACTGCTCCGTCACAGTGCCTCAGTGGTTAGCACTGCTCCGTCACAGTGTCTCAGTGGTTAGCACTGCTCGGTCACAGTGCCTCAGTGGTTAGCACTGCACGGTCACAGTGTCTCAGTGGTTAGCACTGCTCGGTCACAGTGCCTCAGTGGTTAGCACTGCTCGGTCACAGTGCCTCAGTGGTTAGCACTGCTCCGTCACAGTGTCTCAGTGGTTAGCACTGCTCCGTCACAGTGTCTCAGTGGTTAGCACTGCTCCGTCACGGTGCCTCAGTGGTTAGCACTGCTCGGTCACGGTGCCTCAGTGGTTAGCACTGCTCGGTCACAGTGCCTCAGTGGTTAGCACTGCACGGTCACAGTGCCTCAGTGGTTAGCACTGCTCCGTCACGGTGCCTCAGTGGTTAGCACTGCTCCGTCACGGTGCCTCAGTGGTTAGCACTGCTCCGTCACGGTGCCTCAGTGGTTAGCACTGCTCCGTCACGGTGCCTCAGTGGTTAGCACTGCTCCGTCACGGTGCCTCAGTGGTTAGCACTGCTCCGTCACGGTGCCTCAGTGGTTAGCACTGCTCCGTCACGGTGCCTCAGTGGTTAGCACTGCTCCGTCACGGTGCCTCAGTGGTTAGCACTGCTCCGTCACGGTGTCTCAGTGGTTAGCACTGCACCGTCACAGTGCCTCAGTGGTTAGCACTGCTCGGTCACAGTGCCTCAGTGGTTAGCACTGCTCGGTCACGGTGCCTCAGTGGTTAGCACTGCTCCGTCACGGTGCCTCAGTGGTTAGCACTGCTCCGTCACGGTGCCTCAGTGGTTAGCACTGCTCCGTCACGGTGCCTCAGTGGTTAGCACTGCACCGTCACAGTGTCTCAGTGGTTAGCACTGCTCGGTCACAGTGCCTCAGTGGTTATCACTGCACCGTCACAGTGTCTCAGTGGTTAGCACTGCTCGGTCACAGTGCCTCAGTGGTTAGCACTGCTCGGTCTCAGTGCCTCAGTGGTTATCACTGCACCGTCACAGTGTCTCAGTGGTTAGCACTGCTCCGTCACAGTGTCTCAGTGGTTAGCACTGCTCCGTCACAGTGCCTCAGTGGTTAGCACTGCTCCGTCACAGTGCCTCAGTGGTTAGCACTGCTCGGTCACAGTGCCTCAGTGGTTAGCACTGCACGGTCACAGTGTCTCAGTGGTTAGCACTGCTCCGTCACGGTGCCTCAGTGGTTAGCACTGCTCGGTCACAGTGCCTCAGTGGTTAGCACTGCTCCGTCACAGTGCCTCAGTGGTTAGCACTGCTCGGTCACAGTGTCTCAGTGGTTAGCACTGCTCCGTCACGGTGCCTCAGTGGTTAGCACTGCTCCGTCACGGTGCCTCAGTGGTTAGCACTGCTCCGTCACGGTGCCTCAGTGGTTAGCACTGCTCCGTCACGGTGCCTCAGTGGTTAGCACTGCTCCGTCACGGTGCCTCAGTGGTTAGCACTGCTCCGTCACGGTGCCTCAGTGGTTAGCACTGCTCGGTCACAGTGCCTCAGTGGTTAGCACTGCTCGGTCACAGTGCCTCAGTGGTTAGCACTGCTCCGTCACAGTGCCTCAGTGGTTAGCACTGCTCGGTCACAGTGCCTCAGTGGTTAGCACTGCTCGGTCACAGTGCCTCAGTGGTTAGCACTGCACGGTCACAGTGCCTCAGTGGTTAGCACTGCTCCGTCACGGTGCCTCAGTGGTTAGCACTGCTCCGTCACGGTGCCTCAGTGGTTAGCACTGCTCCGTCACGGTGCCTCAGTGGTTAGCACTGCTCCGTCACGGTGCCTCAGTGGTTAGCACTGCTCCGTCACGGTGCCTCAGTGGTTAGCACTGCTCGGTCACGGTGCCTCAGTGGTTAGCACTGCTCCGTCACGGTGCCTCAGTGGTTAGCACTGCTCCGTCACGGTGCCTCAGTGGTTATCACTGCACCGTCACAGTGTCTCAGTGGTTAGCACTGCTCGGTCACAGTGCCTCAGTGGTTATCACTGCACCGTCACAGTGTCTCAGTGGTTAGCACTGCTCGGTCACAGTGCCTCAGTGGTTAGCACTGCTCGGTCACAGTGCCTCAGTGGTTATCACTGCACCGTCACAGTGTCTCAGTGGTTAGCACTGCTCCGTCACAGTGTCTCAGTGGTTAGCACTGCTCCGTCACAGTGCCTCAGTGGTTAGCACTGCTCGGTCACAGTGCCTCAGTGGTTAGCACTGCTCGGTCACAGTGTCTCAGTGGTTAGCACTGCTCCGTCACGGTGCCTCAGTGGTTAGCACTGCTCCGTCACGGTGCCTCAGTGGTTAGCACTGCTCCGTCACGGTGCCTCAGTGGTTAGCACTGCTCCGTCACGGTGCCTCAGTGGTTAGCACTGCTCCGTCACGGTGCCTCAGTGGTTAGCACTGCTCCGTCACGGTGCCTCAGTGGTTAGCACTGCTCCGTCACGGTGCCTCAGTGGTTAGCACTGCTCCGTCACGGTGCCTCAGTGGTTAGCACTGCTCCGTCACGGTGCCTCAGTGGTTAGCACTGCTCCGTCACGGTGCCTCAGTGGTTAGCACTGCTCGGTCACGGTGCCTCAGTGGTTAGCACAGTTCCGTCACGGTGCTTCAGTGGTTAGCACTGCTCCGTCACAGTGCCTCAGTGGTTAGCACTACTCGGTCACAGTGTCTCAGTGGTTAGCACTGCTCCGTCACAGTGTCTCAGTGGTTAGCACTGCTCCGTCACAGTGTCTCAGTGGTTAGCACTGCTCCGTCACAGTGCCTCAGTGGTTAGCACTGCTCCGTCACAGTGCCTCAGTGGTTAGCACTGCTCGGTCACAGTGTCTCAGTGGTTAGCACTGCTCCGTCACAGTGTCTCAGTGGTTAGCACTGCTCCGTCACAGTGTCTCAGTGGTTAGCACTGCTCGGTCACAGTGTCTCAGTGGTTAGCACTGCTCCGTCACAGTGTCTCAGTGGTTAGCACTGCTCGGTCACAGTGTCTCAGTGGTTAGCACTGCTCGGTCACAGTGTCTCAGTGGTTAGCACTGCTCGGTCACAGTGCTCGGATCCCAGGTTCGATCCCAGCCTCTGGCGACTGTCTGTGTGGAGTTTGCACATTCTCCCCGTGTCTGCGTGGGCTTCCTCCGGGTGCTCCAGTTTCCTCCCACAGTCCAAAGATGTGCCGGTCAGGTGAATTGGCCACGCTCAATTGCCCCTCGTATTAGGTGCATTAGAAATGGGTCTAGGTGGCTTACTCTTTGGAGGGTCAGCGTGGACTGGTTCGGCCGAAGGACCTGTTTCCACACTGTAGGGAATCTAATCTCTCTCTCTCTCTAAGGAAGCCACCCAGGCTGCTGTGGATTCAGTCAGTCTGTGTTTCCCATCCACCTCCAGCCCCACTCCCCCACTCCAAGAGAGAATCTGAGAAAGGCAAAGCTTCAGATGATGTGGTAAACCACTGCAGGGCTGTCATGGGGATGTACTCAGTTATAATGTGCAGCAACAGGGAGTGGATAATTGGGAAGGAATGTCTACAGCATCTGGAGAGCAGTGGTTAGTTTTGTAGGCAGCGAATATTGAAGAGCGCAGGGATCAGATGGGCAGACCACAAAGCACAGCAGCTCCTGGTGACTGAACGATGCACTGGCCTCCGCTTTTGCTTCACCGTAGATATAGCACTCCGCATCTCTCCGAGCTCAACACCAAGTCAGGTGAAAATCGATGACCCCCTAACCTGGAGGTGAAGGGAAAGGTCGGTGTGGTGGGGGGGGGGGGGGGGTGGAACTGATCACTTATCTGGATTTCTATAGGAAAGATGTTGGGAAACTTGAAAGGGTTCAGAAAAGATTTACAAGGGTGTTGCCAGGGTTGGAGGGTTTGAGCTACAGGGAGAGGCTGAACAGGCTGGGGCTGTTTTCCCTGGAGCGGCGGAGGCTGAGGGGTGACCATATAGAGGTTTATAAAATCATGAGGGACATGGATAGGGTAAACAGACAAGATAGTTTCCCCAGGGATGGGGAGTCCAGAACTAAAGGACATAGGTTTAGGGTGAGAGGGGAAAGATATAAAAGGGACCCAAGGGGCAACTTTTTCACACAGAGGGTGGTGCGTGTATGGAATGAGCTGCCAGAGGGAAGTGGTGGAGGCTGGTACAATTGCAATGTTGAAAATACATCTGGATGGATATTTGAATAGGAAGGGTTTGGAGGGATATGGGCCGGGTGCTGGGAAATGGGACGAGCTCAGCTTCAGAGACCTGGTTGGTGCACATGGGTTGGACCGGAGGGTCTGTTTCTGTGCTGTATGAAGCCAGAACGGGAGGGGAGCAGTGCTCTCAGTGAACTGGCAGGGGTTAGAGAAATCGGGAGTGGGGGGGGGGTGGGGTGGGGGGGCGAGACTGTAGGAGCCAAAGTAGGCCATTCAGCCCATCGAGTCTGCTCCACCATTCACCGAGACCATGGCTGACCTGAGAATCCTCGACCCCACTTTCCCCACTCGAACCGTAGGCTCCCTTCGAACTGATTCAGTGACCCAGCCTCTGTCACACTCTGTGCAAGAGAGTTCCAAAGTCCCTCAGAGAAAAACAGTTCTCATCTCGGTCTTCACTGGGAGAGCTTCTGTTTTTAAGCTGTGTCCCCAAGTTTGTCCACAATGGGGAAATATCCACTCTCCAGCCCTGAGCGTTTCGATAAGACCACCTCTCTGAAGCTCCAGAGTCTAACTTTCCTATCGGATAACTCCCAGCATCCAAGGAGTCAGTCAAGACAACCTCCTCTGGGTAGCTTCAAATTATGCCCTTCCTTAAATAATGAGACCAAACTTCTACACAACACTCACCAATTCCCTCTAAGTCTGGAACAAAACATCCCTTATTTAATACTCAATCCCCCTTGCAACATCTGACATGTCTTCCTGATCAATTCTTGCACCCAGATATTACGTTCTGGAACTCTTAAGTACACCATATTTACAGATCCCCCTTTACCAACACTGCATGTCACTTCCTCAAAGAACTGTCATAAAAATTTCCTTCCTCCAAGCCACGTGAAGCTACCTGATTGCATTGAGGTAAGTGCCCTGCGATAACCTCCTTTATTGAGAAATCCCAGCATTTCCTCAGTGACACAAGTTAAATTTGCTGTCCTGTCATTTTCTGTTCACAGTCTCTCTCTCCCTCTCTCCCCCCATCACTGAATCCCCTACTATCAACCTCCTGGGGGTTATCATTGGCCAGAAACACAGCTGGACTTACGCATAAACACAACAGCTACAAGAGCAGGGCAGAGGCTGGGAATCCTGTGGTCAGTAACTCACCTCCTGACTTCCCCCAGAGCCTGTCCCACCATCTACAAGGCACAAGTCAGGAGGGTGAGGGAATACTCCCCACTTGCCCCTGGATGGGGTCAGCTCCAACAACACTCAAGAAGCTCGACACCATCCAGGGACAAAGCAGCCCCCGCTTGATTGGCCCCACACCCATAAACATCCCCTCCCTCCCTTACCCACCGACGCTCAGTAGCAGCAGTGTGTACCATCTACAAGATACACTGCAGAAACTCACCAAAGATCCTCAGGCAGCACCTTCCAAACCCACGGCCCCTTCCATCCAGAAGGACAAGAGGCAGCAGATACATGGGAACCCCACCCCCTGCAAGTTCCCCTCCGAGCCCCTCACCATCCTGACTTGGAAATATATCGCCGTTCCCTCAGTGTGGCTGGGTCAGAATCCTGGGATTCCCTCCCTCAGGGACATTGTGGGTCTACCCTCCAGCACATGGATTGCAGCGGGTCAGGAAGGCAGCTCACCCCCCACCTTCACAAGGGGGGCAACTCGGGATAGGCAGGAAATGCTGGGCCCAGCCAGTGACACCCACATCCCACAAATGAAAAACAAGTAGCGGGGAAGGAATCCAGGATCAGGGCCCAACCGAGGCCAGCAAGCAGAAGGGCTCGGCTAAACGAGCTTAACGGGAGTTTGGACAAAGGTTGTGGGAAGTCAACAATGGAGGACTTCCTTAAAACCCGTCCCTTTGCTTCGTTCCCACCTGCCTGTGAATGAAAAGGTTGGTCACTGCCCCCACACACACACACACACACACACACACAGTCCTTAAATCCACATCCCGGAGTTTCCTACTTCTGTGGTCAAAGATGGACCCTGAAAGGGAATCAGCAGATAGTCAGTAAGACCGCGAGACTCGCCGATCTCAGTCAGGCCTGTGAGTGATCAAACACAAAGACAATGAGAAACCGCATTGCCTCAAACCATCTGAACCAGGAATCTTCATCGCCCGCCAGCAGCTGTGAGCCGAGAAACACTGAGGGCTAAAGCAATCCCAAAACTGTACCTGAAATCGAAACAAATTCACCAGGACAAGTGATCCTCAAATACACCCACACAGCTGGCTGAATTCCACTCCATTTCCATAACGCCTTCCACGACCTCTCAGTCAAAGTGCTTTACAGCAAATGCACTCTCTTAGATGTCCGGCGGTGAGGTACCAATTTACACACAGCAAGATCCCACACCAGAAACTGAGAGACTGATCCAACTGGATTGAACTGCACTCTCACTGATTCACACAGAATATACATCACCGCTTTACCGCAGTCAAACTGCCAAGTATCTGTCTGTGCCCCTTCCCCAAATTTCAAAAAGGACACATCTTGCTCCCTCCCCACAGCCCTGCATCAATCCCAAACTAATCCCATATCTCGCTCTCTCCTCAAAGCCCTGCATCAATCCCAAACTAATCCCATATCTCACTCCCTCCCCACAGCCCTGCATCAATCTCAAACTAATCCCATATGTCGCTCCCTCCCCAAAGCCCTGCATCAATCCCAAACTAATCCCATATCTCGCTCACTCCCCACAGCCCCGCATCAATCCCAAACTAATTCCACATCCCTGCTCCCTCCACACAACCCCACATCAATCCCAAACTAATCCAACATCCCTGCTCCCTCCCCACAGCCCCGCATCAATCCCAAACTAATGCCATATCTCGCTCCCTCCCCACAGCCCCGCATCAATCCCAAACTAATCTCACATCCCCGCTCCCTCCCCACAGCCCCGCATCAATCCCAAACTAATTCCACATCCCTGCTCCCTCCACACAACCCCACATCAATCCCAAACTAATCCAACATCCCTGCTCCCTCCCCACAGCCCTGCATCAATCCCAAACTAATGCCATATCTCGCTCACTCCCCACAGCCCTGCATCAATCCCAAACTAATCTCACATCCCCGCTCCCTCCCCACAGCCCTGCATCAATCCCAAACTAATCCCACATCCCCGCTCCCTCCCCACAGCCCTGCATCAATCCCAAACTAATCCCATATCTCGCTCACTCCCCACAGCCCCGCATCAATCCCAAACTAATTCCACATCCCTGCTCCCTCCCCACAGCCCCGCATCAATCCCAAACTAATCTCACATCCCCGCTCCCTCCCCACAGCCCTGCATCAATCCCAAACTAATCCCACATCCCCGCTCCCTCCCCACAGCCCTGCATCAATCCCAAACTAATCCCATATCTCGCTCACTCCCCACAGCCCCGCATCAATCCCAAACTAATTCCACATCCCTGCTCCCTCCACACAACCCCACATCAATCCCAAACTAATCCAACATCCCTGCTCCCTCCCCACAGCCCTGCATCAATCCCAAACTAATGCCATATCTCGCTCCCTCCCCACAGCCCCGCATCAATCCCAAACTAATCCCACATCCCCGCTCCCTCCCCACAGCCCTGCATCAATCCCAAACTAATCCCACATCCCCGCTCCCTCCCCACAGCCCTGCATCAATCCCAAACTAATCCCATATCTCGCTCACTCCCCACAGCCCCGCATCAATCCCAAACTAATCCCACATCCCCGCTCCCTCCCCACAGCCCTGCATCAATCCCAAACTAATGCCATATCTCGCTCCCTCCCCACAGCCCCGCATCAATCCCAAACTAATCCCACATCCCTGCTCCCTCCCCACAGCCCTGCATCAATCCCAAACTAATCCCACATCCCCGCTCCCTCCCCACAGCCCTGCATCAATCCCAAACTAATCCCACATCCCCGCTCCCTCCCCACAGCCCTGCATCAATCCCAAACTAATCCCACATCCCCGCTCCCTCCCCACAGCCCTGCATCAATCCCAAACTAATCCCATATCTCGCTCACTCCCCACAGCCCCGCATCAATCCCAAACTAATCCCACATCCCCGCTCCCTCCCCACAGCCCTGCATCAATCCCAAACTAATGCCATATCTCGCTCTCACCCCACAGCCCCGCATCAATCCCAAACTAATCCCACATCCCTGCTCCCTCCCCACAGCCCTGCATCAATCCCAAACTAATCCCACATCCCCGCTCCCTCCTCACAGCCCTGCATCAATCCCAAACTATGCCATATCTCGCTCCCTCCCCACAGCCCCGCATCAATCCCAAACTAATCCCACATCCCTGCTCCCTCCCCACAGCCCTGCATCAATCCCAAACTAATGCCATATCTTGCTCCCTCCCCACAGCCCCGCATCAATCCCAAACTAATACCACATCCCTGCTCCCTCCCCACAGCCCCGCATCAATCCCAAACTAATCCCATATCTCGCTCACTCCCCACAGCCCCGCATCAATCCCAAACTAATCCCACATCCCCGCTCCCTCCCCACAGCCCTGCATCAATCCCAAACTAATGCCATATCTCGCTCTCTCCCCACAGCCCCGCATCAATCCCAAACTAATCCCACATCCCTGCTCCCTCCCCACAGCCCCGCATCAATCCCAAACTAATCCCACATCCCCGCTCCCTCCTCACAGCCCTGCATCAATCCCAAACTATGCCATATCTCGCTCCCTCTCCACAGCCCCGCATCAATCCCAAACTAATCCCATATCCCCGCTCCCTCCCCACAGCCCTGCATCAATCCCAAACTAATCCCATATCTCGCTACCTCCCCACAGTCCCGCATCAATCCCAAACTAATCCCACATCGCTGCTCCCTCCCCACATCCCTGCATCAATCCCAAACTAATCCCAAAATAATCCCACATCCCTGCTCCCTACCCACAGCCCTGCATCAATCCCAAACTAATCCCACATCTCACTCTCTCCCCACAGCCCTGCATCAATCCCAAACTAATCCCACATCTCACTCTCTCCCCACAGCCCTGCATCAATCCCAAACTAATCCCACATCTCGCTCTCTCCCCACAGCCCTGCATCAATCCCAAACTAATCCACATCTCGCTCTCTCCCCACAGCCATGCATCAATCCCAAACTAATCCCACATCTCTCCCTTCAACCCTGTAATGATCCTGAATATCTCCTCTCGATCAACCCCCAATCCTACCCCCGTCCTGATCTCTTTCCATTGTCCTGAATCTTGTGGACCCTGCCTCATGTCAGGTGGGAGTCAGTAACCGCAGCCTGGAATTCTCTCGAGTTACGTGGCAGCTCTGCCTGTGCCAAGGAAGTGAGCTGATTGATTAGGTCAAACCACCCTGGCACACACACACAAACGTCTGTGCTCCCTGGTAATTACTCTCGGGGACGGGGAAGTGAAATTGCTGTTGCTGGTACTTTGGTGCTCCAATATGAGGGTAGGCCATCAATGCCTGGCCTGGGGTATAATAACGATGGGATTGAAGGATTGAAAACGGGGTAATTTTCCCTCATCAATAAACACCACCTCCTGCCCCTCTGTTCCCCAACACGTGGGCCCAAGCTGGAGATGGTGGGAACAACAGCATCTATGGGTGACACAGTGGTAAGCAGTCACAGCACCAGGGACCCGGGTTCAATTCCCACCTCGGGTGACTGTCTGTGTGGAGTTTGCACATTCTCCCCGTGTCTGCGTGGGTCTCCTCCTGGTGCTCCGGTTTCCTCCCACAATCCAAAGATGTGAATTGGCCGTGGGAAATTGTCCCACGGAGTCCAGGGATGCGCAGGTTAGGGTGGATTGGCCATGGGAAATTGTCCCACAGTGCCCAGGGATGTGCAGGTTAGGGTGGATTGGTCATGGGAAATTGTCCATAGAGTCCAGGGATGTGCAGGTTAGGGTGGATTGGCCATAGGAAATTGTCCCATAGTGTCCAGGGATGTGTAGGTTAGGGTGGATTGGCCATAGGAAATTGTCCCACAGTGCCCATGAATGTGTAGGTTAGGATGGATTGGCCATGGGAAATTGTCCCACAGTGCCCAGGGATGTGTAGGTTAGGGTGGATTAGCCATGGGAAATTGTCCTATAGTGCCCAGGGATGTGCAGGTTAGGGTGGATTGGCCATGGGAAATTGTCCCATATTGCCCAGGGATGTGCAGGTTAGAGTGGATTGGCCATGGGAAATTGTCCCATATTGCCCAGGGATGTGCAGGTTAGGGTGGATTGGTCATGGGAAATTGTGCCATAGTGCCCAGGGGTGTGCAGGTTAGGGTGGATTGGCCATGGGAAATTGTCCCATAGTGCCCAGGAATGTGCAGTCTAGGGTGGATTGGCCATGGGAAATTGTCCCACAGAGTCCAGGGATGAGCAGTTTAGGGTGGATTGGCCATGGGAAATTGTCCCATAGTGCCCAGGGATGTGCAGGTTAGGGTGGATTGGCCATGGGAAATTGTCCCATATTGCCCAGGGATGTGCAGGTTAGGGTGGATTGGTCATGGGAAATTGTGCCATAGTGCCCAGGGGTGTGCAGGTTAGGGTGGATTGGCCATGGGAAATTGTCCCATAGTGCCCAGGGATGTGCAGGTTAGGGTGGATTGGCCATGGGAAGTTGTCCCATAATATCCAGGGATGTGCAGGTTAGATGGGCTAGCCATGGGAAATGCGAGGTTACAGGGATAGGATAAAGGGTGTGTGTCCGGGTGGGATGCTCTGCAGAGGGTTGGTGTGATCTTGATGGGTTGAACGACCTCTATCTGCACTGTCGGGATTCTAAATGGGCACCCAAATCCCTGGCCGATTGCCTGGCATCAGCAGACAGGAGGGCAGCTGAGTGAGCACAGACTGCTGTGAGAGAGTGTGCTGGCTGTTCCAGGACTCAGACAGGTGCTGGATGGCGTCAGGAAGGAGGGGATACCAATCACTGGCAGAAACCAGCCCAAAATCCACCCAGTCAGCCTTCAAGAAAACATCAATTAATTTAATTCAACACAAGGAACACTTGGTTTCCAAATACAAATACAAAATAAATAGGAATCTGTTAAAAAAAACACAGAATCTGTCTTTGGTGCAGTGGAAGGGCATGCTGCAGGGTACTTGCTGTCCACAGGAAACACAACCACCCATCTCCTTTCAAACCCACGCTCACTGAGCGGATCGATACCTACTGGAGAGAGCAAATCACAGCAGTTACAACGGGGGAGTGGGGAAGGCATGGTCAGGGAGGGGAGGGTGGAGCAAGGCAAGGCAGAGGACAAGGTGCAGACCCAGGGGCAGGTGGGATAGGGCGCAGTCAGGAAGCTGGGGGAAAAGGGGATTCCCCAGAGCCCCTGGGGCACAAGGTGTATTCCAGAGGGTTACATGACATACCGCTGACTGTCCTGGGAGACAGTGTATTTTCAGGGTATTCTCTGAGTATCAATGTGAAGGGAAGGGGAGATCGCCCAGGGCAGCAGCTAATGGTGGTTTACTCACTGCATCAGAAGGTCCTGACTCAACCAGAAACCCAGCACATTCTATGACAGTCTCAGAAGTAAGCTGCCTTTGGCATTTTCACTGGTTCATCCTGGAAAAAAAAGAGGGATAATGCACACTGAAGAAAAAGAGCAGGGAGCGAGTGAAGGTGAGTGAAGGGTGGAGGGGAGTGATAGTTACCATGTCCACGTTCATTGAGCAGGGGCTGCTGTTCCTGGTCAGCTCTCCATTCTCTCCAGCCGGTAAGGGCTCTCCTTTGTTGGTCTGGCCTTGCCGTAACCGTCCTTCACTCAGGGTCAGGGCCATGAGCTCCTTCCTCAGGAGCTGCAAAGCAAATTCCTGCATTTTCAAACAAACAGAGGATTCTCACTGTCAGTCAGGGCTTGCTCCATACACTGGGGTACAGTCCCACACACACACACACAGACTCTCACTGGGGGTACAGTCCCACACACACACACACACTGACTCTCACTGGGGTACAGTCCCACACACACACACACTGACTCTCACTGGGGTACAGTCCCACACACACACACACTGACTCTCACTGGGGTACAGTCCCACACACACACACACAGACTCTCACTGGGGTACAGTCCCATACACACACACACACTCACTGGGGTACAGTCCCATACACACACACACACTGACTCTCACTGGGGTACAGTCCCATACACACACACAGACTCTCACTGGGGAACAGTCCCATACACACACACACACAGACTCTCACTGGGGTACAGTCCCATACACACACACACACACAGACTCTCACTGGGGTACAGTCCCACACACACACACACAGACTCTCACTGGGGTACAGTCCCATACACACACACAGACTCTCACTGGGGTACAGTCCCATACACACACACAGACTCTCACTGGGGTACAGTCCCATACACACACACACACAGACTCTCTCTGGGGTACAGTCCCACACACACACAGACTCTCACTGGGGTACAGTCCCATACACACACACAGACTCTCTCTGGGGTACAGTCCCATGCACACACACACACACACACACAGACTCTCACTGGGGTACAGTCCCATACACACACACACACAGACTCTCTCTGGGGTGCAGTCCCACACCGTCTCCCACTGGTTGGTGAATTATGAAGTGCCTAAGTGAGTGGGCACTGCATGCCAAGCACTTTGGAAGATCAAGGTTGAATTGACATGGTTCCTGGGCATCTGGCTGGCAGCATTTGGCAGACAGCAATCAGGCCGTGCCTATGACCAATAGCAGACTGTAATTGCAGGTTCCCTTCCAGCAATAACCAGAGACAGAGACAGTCTCTCCATCCAAGGGAAGAGGGAGGAGTGCTGGCTGCTCCTCCATATGTTCCCTCAGGCATCACTCACCTCATCCTGCTCCTCCTGAGCACGTTTCGCAGCACCGTGCACCTTCCGGAGATCAGCTTTCTGCAGGAACAACGTGGGAGGAGTGGGCAAAGGTGAAGAAATCGTCATTGGTCAACAGTTCTCCCCTCACACAGGAGGCTGGCTCCCTCCACCTTCCCATCGGCCCAGCCCCTGTCAGACTGGTGACTGCTGACACCCTCAGGCTGTAACAGCAGCTTCCCAGTGAGCGTGATCTCACCCCGTTACCCCCCTCCCTCCCCAGGGGCACGGTCTCACCCCGTTACCCCAGCTCAGAGTTACCCCCCCCTCAACCCCACGGTTTCCCAGCTCGGAGTTACCCCCCCTCAACCCCACGGTTTCCCAGCTCGGAGTTACCCCCCTCAACCCCACGGTTTCCCAGCTCGGAGTTACCCCCCCTCCCTCCCACGGTTTCCCAGCTTGGAGTTACCCCCCCTCCCTCCCACGGTTTCCCAGCTCGGAGTTACTCCCCCTCCCTCCCACGGTTTCCCAGCTCGGAGTTACTCCCCCTCCCTCCCACGGTTTCCCAGCTCGGAGTTATCCCCCCTCAACCCCACGGTTTCCCAGCTCGGAGTTATCCCCCCTCAACCCCACGGTTTCCCAGCTCGGAGTTACCCCCCCTCCCTCCCACGGTTTCCCAGCTCGGAGTTACCTCCCCTCCCTCCCACGGTTTCCCAGCTCGGAGTTACCTCCCCTCCCTCCCACGGTTTCCCAGCTCGGAGTTACTCCCCCTCCCTCCCACGGTTTCCCAGCTCGGAGTTACCTCCCCTCCCTCCCACGGTTTCCCAGCTCGGAGTTACTCCCCTCCCTCCCACGGTTTCCCAGCTCGGAGTTACTCCCCCTCCCTCCCACGGTTTCCCAGCTCGGAGTTACTCCCCCTCCCTCCCACGGTTTCCCAGCTCGGAGTTATCCCCCCTCAACCCCACGGTTTCCCAGCTCTGAGTTACCCCCCCTCGCTCCCACGGTTTCCCAGCTCGGAGTTACTCCCCCTCCCTCCCATGGTTTCCCAGCTCGGAGTTACTCCCCCTCCCTCCCACGGTTTCCCAGCTCGGAGTTCCTCCCCTCCCTCCCACGATTTCCCAGCTCAGAGTTACTCCCCCTCAACCCCACAATTCCCCAGTTTCCGAAATTACTCACCCTCAATTCCATCGCTTGGAGCTCTTTCAAAATCTCATCGCTGCACCAGGGGGGGGTCCCGACTCCATTGCTTTGTCCCCGGAACCTGCCACGGGCAGCTTCCCTCCGGCTTTCAGATACTCGCACCTCCTCTGGGGAATACAGAGACATGAGACAGGTGGGGGTGGGGCGGGTGAAAAGTCAGGAGGGGGTAAGGGAAGGTTAAGATGCGAGGGGCTAAGTGGGAGGTGGGGTGGGTAAGTGGGTAAGAGGAAAGGAGAGTATGGGGGAAGGGGGGTGAGGGGAGGTGCAATATGCCGGGTATCCCCGTGCCACCCTCCTCCCTCCCCCGGCCCGGTATCCCCATTCCCTCCCCTCCTGCTATCTCTGTTCCCCCACCCCTCCTTGCCCCGGCCCGGTATCCCCCTTCCCCCGGCCTGGTATCCCCCTTCCCCCGGCCCGGTATCCCCCTTCCCCCGGCCCGGTATCCCCCTTCCCCCGGCCCGGTATCCCCCGGCCCGGTATACCCCTTCCCCCGGCCCGGTATCCCCCTTCCCCCGGCCCGGTATCCCCCTTCCCCCGGCCCGGTATCCCCCTTCCCCCGGCCCGGTATCCCCCGGCCCGGTATACCCCTTCCCCCGGCCCGGTATCCCCCGGCCCGGTATCCCCCTTCCCCCGGCCCGGTATCCCCCTTCCCCCGGCCCGGTATCCCCCTTCCCCCGGCCCGGTATCCCCCTTCCCCCGGCCCGGTGTCCCCCTTCCCCCGGCCCGGTATCCCCCTTCCCCCGGCCCGGTATCCCCCGGCCCGGTATCCCCCTTCCCCCGGCCCGGTATCCCCCTTCCCCCGGCCCGGTATCCCCCGGCCCGGTATCCCCCTTCCCCCGGCCCGGTATCCCCCTTCCCCCGGCCCGGTGTCCCCATGCCGGGGGGTACCTGTGTGGAGCCCGTTCTCCTGTCTGTTTGCCCGAGGGCCTGTCGGACTGTGGGCTCCTCGGTTTCTCGCTGGTCTCCCTCTGGCCCTGTCCACGTGGTCTCGTACCGAGGGAGATTCCTGCCGGTGGGGGGCCAGCAACTTCCTGTCACTCACATCCTTTACCGAAAACACCAAAACATCCCATCAGTGAGTGGAAACATCCTCCTTCCTCTCTCACCATCACAAAGATCGCGGCAAGGCGAAGGACCACACTACCTCACCGCGGAGAGGGATTCCCCCCACCCCCCCCCCCCACACACCGAGGGATCACCGCGGGGAGGGACTCCCCCCTCCCCCCACCCCCCACACACACAGACGGATCTCCACGGGGAGGGATCCCCCCCCCCACCCTCTCCCTTCCAGCAGCAGGATTCACTGTCGAGCTCACTGTGACCAGATGACCATCTGAACGTGATGGGGTCAGTCTGGTAAGGGAGCTGCTGCTGTGTGGTCTCTGTGAGGACGGACAATTGCTACAGGATCACTGTGGAGGGGGGTCATGGTTACGCAGTCACTGGGGAGAGACCCTTCCTCGCCAGCACAAACCAGCAGCAGCTCCTCCGAATACACGACTGGATCAGGATCGGGATCGGGATCGGGATCGGGGAGAATGGAATCTCTCACCTCCACTAGCCGGCCTGTGGTCAGCTTTCCAGCCTGGAATTGGACCGAGCTACTGTTCAGCTCGGGTCCATGTGCCGGTCTTGCTGATGGTCCCTGTCTCCGGTGAGTGCCCGCTGGGTGAGGTCGGGGTGTCACCTGGCACCGACCACTGCTGGAATTCCTGGCGGGATCTCTCTGTGCACCCAGACCAGCTGGTGCCCTGGGATCCTCACGGGAATCACCAACCAATGGGGAAGATAAGATCTGTCGGTTGTTGGTTGAGACTCTGACGGGATCCCCTCTGTCTGTTTCTGGAGAGGGATTCCCCAGGAAGGCGGGAGGTGATTGGCTGAGGTGTTTTGGGGAAACCAGATCCTTTCCTTTCCGTTTATCCAATACATAATCAATGATGGCATCTGCCTCTTTGGTACCCAGGCGGTACTGGAGATGGTTTCTATTGGCCAACGTGGAGTGTAATGGGATTTTCCTCTCTTTGACAGCCAATGGGATTTGGGCATGCTTTCCCTTCTCTTCAACAGCCAATGAGGGCTGGAGCTGCTTTTGCTTGCTGGCAATCGGCCAATGGGCATCCATCCTCTTCAGATCCACTGGCCATTGGACCTGTTTTGGCTTGCTGGCCTCTGGGCAATGGACAGGCTTGACCCTCTCATCAGCATCCAATAAGAAATGGACCTGTTTGACTTTGACTTTGGTGCGCGGTGGGTAATGGGCAGGACTTTCACCGATGGCCAATGGTTGAGGGGCAAGCTTCCGAGTGACAGCCAATGGTTGATGAGTTTGCTGGTCACCGGCAACCAGTGGATGACGGCTCTGCCTCTTCCTGTCTCGAGCAGCCAATGGCTGATGCCCATTCGCTGCCTGCCGTCTCCCCTCACGTTCCGGCCGCTCTGTGGGATCTCGGGGAGGGTTGAGGTGATTGGCTCCAGGTCCGGTAACCAAGTGGCCGAGACGATCCCGTGGGGGAGCCAATGTCCTGGTATCCCCCTGGCCTGGAGCTTGGTGTCGGAGGGGTTCCTGGCTCCTTCTACTCCGAGCCGGATGGCCGTCCGCGGATCTGGCCCGGGACCGGATCTCCCCGGGGATCCGATTGTGTTTCCGACTCCTCGAGTGGGACTCGGAATCGGAGGCGCCTCTCCGAGTGAGGTCGGGACCTGCACTTGGACGGGAGACGGGGAGAATCCTGGAGGAATCGGACCCCTCGTCCACTCGTTCCGAACGGCGTTCCCGCTTCCCACCGGCTCCTTCCCTGGCTCTTTCTGCCGCCTGGAGCCCGTCAGTCTTCTGGGGATGGGGCATTGGCCTGGCTCCAGGAACATCCTCATTGAGGGTCTGGAATGCCTCACCGACATGACCCAGGATGCGCTCGGGAAACGGCCCACTTCCCAGTCGCTCCTGATCCCGCTGAGAAACGTTGTGGCCCCTCTCCCCTGCTCCACGCTCCGAACCCCCATCGGGGCAGCCATCCCCCTTGTACCATCCAGCATCTGCCTCCAACTCACTCCACACGAGGGGCTGGCGTGACCGCGGTCGACCGTGCCGGGGAAATTCCCGCCGCACAGGACGATCCCAGTGATCCAGTGAATCTGGCAGATAGGAGAGAGGAGGAGAGTTATTCCTGAAACCCACCCTCGTCCTCCAAATGTTCGGAAATGATGAGGAGCAAAGTGACATTGAGGGCTCCCACCACCCCCCCGGCCCCTGTCCGGGGAACGTTAATTACCATCATCGCTGTTCCCCGTCGTGGACTCCTTCCGATCTTCATGGTCCTCGCTATGTCGGCCCCTCTCTCTCCTCTCCAACCTCCGTGACCTGCTGCTGCTGACCTGCAAACCAAGGAGCAGAGTTTAAAACCAGAGTGATCTCTTACCCTGAATCCAACCACCAGTGAGGATCAGGAGCAGGAATCTTCCCTAACCCAGGGCTCACTGGGACAGTGATCAGGATTCCTGCCTAACCCAGGGCTCATTGGGACAGTGATCAGGATTCCTCCCTAACCCAGGGCTCACTGGGACAGTGATCAGGATTCCTCCCTAACCCAGGGCTCACTGGGACAGTGATCAGGAATCCTCCCTAACACAGGGCTCACTGGGACAGTGATCAGGAATCCTCCCTAACCCAGGGCTCACTGGGACAGTGATCAGGAATCCCCTCTAACCCAGGGCTCACTGGGACAGTGATCAGGAATCCTCCCTAACCCAGGGCTCACTGGGACAGTGATCAGGAATCTTCCCTAACCCAGGGCACACTGGGACAGTGAACATGAATCCCCCCTAACCCAGGGCTCATTGGGACAGTGATCAGGGCAGCAATCCTTCCTAACCCAGGCCTCACTGGGACAGTGATCAGGAATCCCCTCTAACCCAGGCCTCACTGGGACAGCGATCAGGAATCCTCCCTAACCCAGGGCTCACTGGGACAGTGATCAGAAATTCTCCCTAACCCAGGGCACACTGGGACAGTGATCAGGAATCCCCCTTAACCCAGGGCTCACTGGAACAGTGATCAGGAATCCCCCCTAACCCAGGCCACACTGGGACAGTGATCAGGAATCCCTGGGACAGTGATCAGGAATCCTCCCTAACCCAGGGCTCACTGGGACAGTGATCAGGAATCCCCCTAACCCAGGGCTCACTGGGACAGTGATCAGGAATCCTCCCTAACCCAGGGCTCACTGGGATAGTGATCAGGAATCTCCCCTCACACAGGGCTCACTGGGACAGTGATCAGTAATCCCCCCTCACCCAGTGCTCACTGGGACAGTGATCAGGAATGCTCCCTAACCCAGGGCTCACTGGGACAGTGATCAGGAATCTCAGACTAACCCAGGGCTCACTGGGACAGGGATCAGGAATCCTCCCTAACCCAGGCCACACTGGGACAGTGATCAGGAATCCTCCCTAATCCAGGGTTCACTGGGACAGTGATCAGGAATCCTCCCTAACCCAGGGCTCACTGGGACAGTGATCTGAAATCCCCCCTAACCCAGGGCTCACTGGGACAGTGATCAGGAATCCTCCCTAACCCAGGGCTCACTGGGACAGTGATCAGGAATCTCAGACTAACCCAGGGCTCACTGGGACAGGGATCAGGAATCCTCCCTAACCCAGGCCACACTGGGACAGTGAGCAGGAATTCCCCCCGTAACCCAGAGCTCACTAGGACAGCGATGGGAAGGTATAATCTGGTCCTGTCCTCTAGCACCAGCACTGCCTATCACACAGACAAGACCAGCAGGGGCTCAGGGAGAACACATGGTCAATCCTTGCCAAAACATTATTAGCTGGGAGTGACCCTGCACGTGCCCAAAAAGATTGTGTGTTCAAGGTGCATTCCAGGGATCCAAGCACAAATCCAGACAGACTGTCCCAGTGTCAGACTGAGTAACACACCACGACCAGGGGATCATACTGTGCACACTTTCAGAATATGGGGTCAACACTGGGGGAGTACTTGCACTGTCGGAGGGTCAGTGCAGACTTAGTGCCGCACTGTCGGAGGGTCAGCACTGAGGGAGCGCCGCACTGTCGGAGGGTCAGCGCTGAGGGAGCACCGCACTGTTGGAGGGTCAGCGCTGAGGGAGCACCGCACTGTCGGAGGGTCAGTGCAGACTTAGTGCCGCACTGTCGGAGGGTCAGCACTGAGGGAGCGCCGCACTGTCGGAGGGTCAGCGCTGAGGGAGCGCCGCACTGTCGGAGGGTCAGTGCTGAGGGAGCGCCGCACTGTCGGAGGGTCAGCACTGAGGGAGCGCCGCACTGTCGGAGGGTCAGCGCTGAGGGAGCGCCGCACTGTCGGAGGGTCAGCGCTGAGGGAGCGCCGCACTGTCGGAGGGCCGCACTGTTGGAGGGTCAGCGCTGAGGGAGCGCCGCACTGTCGGAGCAGCTGTTTTTCAGATGTGAACACGACCCTGAGATGAGGTCCACTTTCCGAGGTGAGTGTTGAAGATCTGAAGGCACTATTGAGGAAGGGATGGTGAGTTCACACCCACGACCTGGGGCTAACCATTGACACTTTAGCTAATTGTCCTAAAAACAGGTGAGCGGGATCATTGGCCACACCACAATCTTTGGGATTCAGCCGTACACAAACATGCTGCTGATATTGCTGGTGAGCGCACTGCCTTGTGTTGACATGTCCTTCAGTTGGGGATGGTGCTACAGAATTCTAGAGTCTGACCTCGAGCACTCCGGCCCCAATGGTTGGTGATAATCTCACCTCTGTGTGCAGGAGCCTCTGATGTTGGCTGGCTTCCTTTTGCTGTTGTTCCTCCTGGATTGTCTGGGGATAATCACTCTGCATATTCTGACTGTCCAGGAAAAAGGCACGGGTTAAAATTCCCTCATGGCCCACAGACACGACACCGAGCTCTAACCAGATCGCTGTGCCCCTCACAGTGGAAGGGCTGTGTGCTTCTTGGTGACTACTGTAGAAACTTAGTATGGAGACACGGTGGCCCAGTGGTTAGCACTGCTGCCTCACAGCGCCAGAGACCCGGGTTCAATTCCTGACTCAGGCGACTGACTGTGCGGAGTTTGCACATTCTCCCCGTGTCTGCGTGGGTTTCCTCCGGGTGTTCCGGTTTCCTCCCACAGTCCAAAGATGTGCAGGTCAGGTGAATTGGCCATGCTAAATTGCCCGTAGTGTTAGGTAAGGGGTAAATGTAGGGGCATGGGTGGGTTTCGCTTCGGCGGGTCGGTGTGGACTTGTTGGGCCGAAGGGCCTGTTTCCATACTAAGTAATCTAATCTAAACTCACCAAGGCTCCTTCCAAACCCATCACCACTTCCATCTAGGAGGACATGGGCAGCAGATCCATGGGAACACCACCCCCTGAGAGCTCCGCTCTGAAACACTCACCATCCTGACCTAAAAACCAGGAGCAGGAGTAGGCCGTCCGGCCCTTTGAACCTGCTCCGCCATTTCCATAAGATCATGGTTGATCTCTTCATGGCCTCAGCTCCACTTAGCCGCCCTCTCACCATATCCCTTAACTCCTTTATTGTTCAAAAAAAAAATCTACCTTAGCTTTAAAAACATTTACTGAAGTAGGGTTCAACTACTTCACTGGGCAAGGAATTCCACAGGTTAACAGCTCTCTGGGTGATGATGTTCCTTCTCAATTCAGTCTGAAATCTGCTCCCTCTAATCTGGAGGCTATTGTACTAGTTTCACTGCTTCTCTACTTCCACCTTACCGATTCCCTTCATAATTTTATATGTTTCTGTAAGATTCCCCCTCATTTTTAGATTAGATTACTTACAGTGTGGAAACAGGCCCCTCGGCCCACCAGGTCCCTCCGAAGAGCAACCCACCCATACCCCTACACCTAACACTAAGGGCAATTTAGCATGACCAATTCACCTAACCTGCACATTTTTGGACTGTGGGAGTAAACCAGACAAAACCCACGCAGACACGGGGAGAATGTGCAAACTCCACACAGACAGTCACCTGAGGCGGGAATTGAACCCAGGTCTCTGGCGCTGTGAGGCAGCAGTGCTAACCAGTGTGCCACCGTGTATTCCAATGAATACAATCCCAGCCTACTCAACCTCTCCTCAAAAGCCAACCCCCTCAGCTCCCAGAATCAAGCTAGTGAACCCCCTCTGCACCTTCTCCAGCACCAGTACATCAATCATTTCTCAAGTAAGGAGACCAAATCTGCACACTGTACTCCAGGTGTGGCCTGACCAGCACCTTGTACAGCTGTAACATTACCTCTCTGCTTTTAAACTCAACCCCTTTAGCAATGAAGGACAACATTCCATTTGCCTTCCTAATTACTTGTTGTACCTGCAGACCAACCTTCTGCGATTCATGCACAAGGACACCCAGGTCCCTCTGCACAGCAGCATGCTGCAATGTTTTACCATTCAAGTAATAATCCTTTTACTGTTACTCTTCCCAAAAAGTATGACTTCACATTTACTAACATTGTATTCCATCTGCCAGACCTTTGCCAACTCACTCAATATATCTATGTTCCTGTACAAAGTTTCGCAGTCCCCTGCACACTTTGCTCTGCCACGCATCTTCGTGTCATCGGCAAATTTTGACACCATACGTGTGGTCCCCAATTCCAAATCATCTATATAACTTACAAATAATTGTGGTCCCAACACCGATCCCTGAGGCACACCACTAGTCACTGATTGCCATCCAGGATCGCACTCATTTATCCCCACTCTTTGCTTTCCATCAGTCAACCAATCCTCTATCACGCTAATATTCTATCCCTAACACCATGCATCCTTATCTTATGCAGCAGCTTTATGTGTGGCACCTTGTCAAAGGCCTTTTGGAAATCTAGGTACACCACCTCCACTGGGTCCCCGTTAGCCACCTTGCTTGAAATGTCTTCATAGAATTCCAAAAGTTTGTGAAGCATGACCTGCCCTCATGAACCCATATGGTGTCTGTACAATGGGACAATTTTTATTGAGATGCCTTGCTAGTTCTTCCTTGATAATAGACTCAAGCATCTTCCCCACTACAGATGTTATGCTCACTGGTCAATAATTCCCCATGTTTTGTCTACTTTCCTTTTTAAACAGTGGTGTCACATTTGCTATTTACCAATCTGTTGGAACTGCGTCAGAGTCCAGTGAATGTTGGAAAATTACCACCAGTCCATCTGCTATTTCTCCTGCCATTTCTTTTAGTACCCTGGGATGCATTCCATCAGGGCTAGGAGACTTATCTATCCTTAGATCCATTAACTTACCCAACACTAGCTCTTTCTTAATAATGATTATTTCCAGGCCCTCACCTACATTCATCTCTTTGTCACTTACTGGCACGTTATTAGTATCCTCCACCAATGCAAGCACCTGTTCAATACCTCAGCCATTTCATCATATTCCATAACTAACTGCACTTTCTCATCCTCTAATGGGCCAACATTAAGATGAGATGAGATTAGATTCTCTACAGTGTGGAAACAGGCCCTTCAGCCCAACAAGTCCACACCGACCCTCTGAAGAGCAACCCACCCAGATCCATTCCCCTACATTTACCCCTTCACCTTACACTATGGGACAATTTCCCATGTAATCTGCACATCTTTGGACTGTGGGAGGAAACCGGAGCACCTGGAGGAAACCCACGCAGGCACGGGGAGAATGTGCAAACTCCACACAGTCAGTTGCCTGAGGCAGGGATTGAACCTGGGTCCCCTGGCGCTGTGAGGCAGCGGTGCTAACCACTGAGCCACCGTGCCACCCCATTTACTTTCGCCAGTCTTCTTCATTTTTTTATATATAACTTTTGCGATCGGTCTTTATAATTCGGTGCTAGGTTTTTTTCTCATGTTGGATCTTACGTTTCTTTAAAGCTCTTTTTGTGGCTTTCTGTTGACCTTTAAAGTTTTCCCAACCTTCTAGTTTTCCGCTGATCTTGGCCACTGTATCTGCCTCCTCTCTCACTTTGATAGTCTCCCTTATTTCCTTCACCACCCGGGGCGGATTACCCCTTTTCTTACACTCCTTCCTTTTCACTGGAATATACTTTTGCTGAGCACTTTGAAAAATTGCTTGGAAAGTCCTCCACTGGTATTCCTCCATAAAATCTTTCTTTCCAGTCTACTTTAGCCAAGCCCTCCCTCATTCTAATGCAGTTCCCCTTGTTTAAGCACAGGACCTTGGTATTGGATTTTTATCCTCACACTCTCCATCTGTATTCTAAATTCAATCACTCCATCCAAGAGGATCCCTTACTGTGAGGTCATTAATTATTCCCACCTCATGACACAGGACCAGATCTAGGACAGCTTGCTCCCTCGTCGGTTCCATTACACACTGTTCAAGAAAACTATCACAGCCACACTCAATGAGCTCCTCCTCAAGGCTACCCTGACTGAGCTGGTTCGACCAATCAACATGCAGGTTTCACAAGGAGAATCCCAGAACCTGGCACCCAGGCAGCTGAAGGCACTGCCAGCAGTGAGGGAGCGGTGGGAATCGCGGGATGGTCAAGGGGCTGGAACTGAAGGGGGTTACAGAGATAGGGAGGGGAGTGTAGGGGGTTACAGAGATAGGGAGGGGTGTAGGGGCTGGAGGGGGTTACAGAGATAGGGAGGGGAGTGTAGGGGCTGGAGGGGGTTACAGAGATAGGGAGGGGGTGTAGGGGCTGGAGGGGGTTACAGAGATAGGGAGGGGGTGTAGGGGCTGGAGGGGGTTACAGAGATAGGGAGGGGGTGTAGGGGCTGGAGGGGGTTACAGAGATAGGGAGGGGGTGTAGGGGCTGGAGGGGGATACAGAGATAGGGAGGGGGTGTAGGGGCTGGAGGGGGATACAGAGATAGGGAGGGGGTGTAGGGGCTGGAGGGGGTTACAGAGATAGGGAGAGGTGTAGGGGCTGGAGGGGGTTACAGAGATAGGGAGGGGGTGTAGGGGCTGGAGGGGGTTACAGAGATAGGGAGGGGAGTGTAGGGGCTGCAGGGGGTTACAGAGATAGGGAGGGGGTGTAGGGGCTGGAGGGGGTTACAGAGATAGGGAGGGGGTGTAGGGGCTGGAGGGGGTTACAGAGATAGGGAGGGGGTGTAGGGGCTGGAGGGGGATACAGAGATAGGGAGGGGGTGTAGGGGCTGGAGGGGGATACAGAGATAGGGAGGGGAGTGTAGGGGCTGGAGAGGGTTACAGAGATAGGGAGGGGAGTGTAGGGGCTGGAGGGGGATACAGAGATAGGGAGGGGAGTGTAGGGGCTGGAGGGGGATACAGAGATAGGGAGGGGAGTGTAGGGGCTGGAGGGGGTTACAGAGATAGGGAGGGGAGTGTAGGGGCTGGAGGGGGATACAGAGATAGGGAGGGGAGTGTAGGGGCTGGAGGGGGTTACAGAGATAGGGAGGGGAGTGTAGGGGCTGGAGAGGGTTACAGAGATAGGGAGGGGAGTGTAGGGGCTGGAGAGGGTTACAGAGATAGGGAGGGGGTGTAGGGGCTGGAGGGGGTTACAGAGATAGGGAGGGGGTGTAGGGGCTGGAGGGGGTTACAGAGATAGGGAGGGGGTGTAGGGGCTGGAGGGGGTTACAGAGATAGGGAGGGGGTGTAGGGGCTGGAGGGGGTTACAGAGATAGGGAGGGGGTGTAGGGGGGATAGAGATAGGGAGGGGAGTGTAGGGGGGATAGAGATAGGGAGGGGAGTGTAGGGGGGATAGAGATAGGGAGGGGAGTGTAGGGGGGATAGAGATAGGGAGAGGAGTGTAGGGGCTGGAGGGGGTTACAGAGATAGGGAGGGGGTGTAGGGGCTGGAGGGGGTTACAGAGATAGGGAGGGGGTGTAGGGGCTGGAGGGGGTTACAGAGATAGGGAGGGGTGTAGGGGCTGGAGGGGGTTTCAGAGATAGGGAGGGGGTGTAGGGGCTGGAGGGGGTTACAGAGTTAGGGAGGGGGTGTAGGGGGGATACAGAGATAAGGAGGGAGGTGTAGGTGGGATAGAGATAGGGAGGGGAGTGTAGGGGCTGGAGGGGGTCACACAGATAGGGAGGGGTTGGAGGGGGTCACAGAGATAGGGAGGGGTGTAGGGGCTGGAGAGGGTTACAGAGATAGGGAGGGGGTGTAGCGGCTGGAGAGGGTTACAGAGATAGGGAGGGGTGTAGGGGCTGGAGGGGGTTACAGAGATAGGGAGGGGGTGTAGGGGCTGGAGGGGGTTACAGAGATAGGGAGGGGGTGTAGGGGCTGGAGGGGGTTACAGAGATAGGGAGGGGGTGTAGGGGCTGGAGGGGGTTACAGAGATAGGGAGGGGGTGTAGGGGCTGGAGGGGCTTACAGAGATAGGGAGGGGGTGTAGGGGCTTACAGAGATAGGGAGGGGGTGTAGGGGCTGGAGGAGATTACAGAGATAGGGAGGAGGTGTAGGGGCTGGAGGGGATTACAGAAATAGGGAGGGATGTAGGGGCTGGAGGGGGTTACAGAGATAGGAAGGGGGTGTATGGGGGAGGGGAGGTGTCAATCACTGGATTTTAAGGAATCAGAATCTTGAGGAAGATGGTTTGAGGGAGGACCCAATGGGCTGAATGGCCTCTTCCTTCCCACCGGAGAGGAGGAACGAGTGGGAGCACAGGAAGACCGAGTTCAAAAAGCCTCTGGATTCTGCAGGGTTTGTTCCTTTAGCCGACTGAGTCATAGCGAGGCCATGGCTACTCAATACGAGGAGGAAGCAGAGCCTGGTGTCTGCAGCCAGCAATGGCCCTGTCCCTTCCTCCCTGTGCTGTTCCCTCCTCTCTCCCTTGCCCAAGCCTCACGTGTATTTGTGCAGCTTCCATCGGAGTTGCCTGCTCCTCTCATCCTCCTGCTCCTGCAGTTTCCTTGCCAGCTCGAGATTGAGGCGAACCCCCTGGCTCTTCAGTTTGTTGGCGGAGAGATGCTGCTGAACTGTAATAGGATTCAGAGAGGGAATTAAATCACTGAGACAGACAGATAGACAGACACACACCCAGATTCACCCCCAGACCCAGACGCACGCTCACCCCCAGACCCAGACATAGCCAGCCACAAACACTGATCCAGGCACAGACACGTACACCCCACTACAGATGTAATCACACAGACACTCATACTTCGATACAGGCACAGCTCCAACCATTCCCCAACACAGACCCCAACTCCATATACATTCACAGTCCCGCACTCTCTCAGCCCCCAAAACAAGCATGAATACCAGCTCAAATAAGCACAAACACACACACCTCAATACAAGCATTAATCACACCCTCAAATATCCACATAGAGGCATCAGTACACACCCACATTCCATCACACACAAAACACGAGTGTTTGTGCACACACACACACACAATACAGGCCTAAATACGACAGTGGCATCAACAATGATGCATGCTGATACAGGCGTGTCACTCCTGTACATTGATACAGGCATAAACAGGTGGAAATGCAAACATGCACTGACCTCATCACAGGCATAACTGATACAGGCACAGATTGCCTGCATAGGCACGGGCATGAAGAAGAGATAAAAATGATCTGATACAGGCACTAATATACAGCAAGACAACACAGGCAGGCACAGAGACAGGTAGACATTCACACAGGCACATCTCAGTATGCACATGTGCACACAACCCCATACTCACTCTCTTGCTCCTGTAGCACATGGGCCACTGTTTGATCTTCCAGAACCTGGAATTTTTGGCACACTGCAAGTGGAAAAGACAGGAATGGAGTAATGCTGAAATTCAGGCTCAGCTTCTTGAAGTCAGCACAAAGGTACATCGAGCACAGGCCTGAGAAGGGTGACCTCTCTGATCACTGCTCATTCAAACAATCACTCCCCATACCCACAGTCCTGACAGGGAAGCACTGAGCAACACAACAGCTCAACTACAGTCAGCAACAGGTAAGAGAAATCTTCAGTTTCTCAACGCTGTTTTCAAATATCCCATGAGCTCGCTCCATATCTCTGTCACCTCCTCCAGCCCTTACATCCCCCTCCCTCCCTATCTCTGTCACCTCCTCCAGCCCCTACATCCCTCTCCCTCCCTATCTGTCACTTCCTCCAGCCCCTCCATTCCCCCTCCCTTCCTATCTCCGTCACCTCCTCCAGCCCCTACATCCCCCTCCCTCCCTATCTCTGTCACCTCCTCCAGCCCCTACACCCCTCCCTACCTCTGTAACCCCTCCAATTCCAGCTTCTTGACCATTCCCCGATTCCCATCGCTCCACCATTGCGGGCCGTGCTTTCAGCTGTCTGGGCCCCAGGCTCTGGAACTCTCTCTCTCTCTTTAGATACACTCCTTAAAAATCAACCTCTTGTCTTACTGTCTCTAAATGGGAAGCTTTACTATGTTGACAGCTACATAAATACATGTCATTGATAATGAGTAAAAACGTTTAAATGAAATAGTTGGTTTGTATTGAATTTCATCCACCGTTCCCAAGATTCCCTGCAAACCTTTGTAGTCAATTTAAAGTTTAATTCTTACCGTCTTGGACTCGATTCTGTCCCATCTCCCCATTCTCCATCAAGTCCTGATAGCCGCCAAAGGATTAACAGGAAGGTGAGGGCTCATTGCATGGTGACAGTCTGTCCAATCCAGCTACAAGATCAATACTGATCAGATAGCCTGGATCAACTTCACAGAACTCACTGCCCTCGTCTCAGTCAAATGACCCGAAATACCGAAGGGGTCACCAACACTAATAACAATTCAGTCAGTTCTGTTTCCTGTAGTTTATAGTAAGGTTAGGTTAATGCATAGTTAAGTGACCAAATGCTCAGTTATTGGCATTCAGTTGGAGTTACTAAAGTTAGTATTTTCTTGATTTAGTTACTACATTTCAATAAGTTACTGCAGCTGAGGTTTGGTTATTCACTGCAAGTTAGTTTCGCTGGCTATATTCCATCTTGTACTTTATTTCTGTAGATTACTGATTCACATGCCAGCATTAAGAGATCAATCATTCATGATTCGGTACCGGAGTTTGATCAGTTACGACAATTTAATAACTCAGAATTAATTTTAACAGCTTGATAACATCTACCAGCAGGTTAGTTACTGTCACTAAAAACTGGATTGGTTAATTCTAGTTTAATGAAGAATTCCAACAACAAAATAACTAAATGGTTCCAATCCTTCGATTTGTCAGTGATTTCATGATTGGATCAAAGTAACCAAAGGTTTAGTGACAAATTCCAGCAGTTTGATCGGTTCCACTAGTTGAGCGATTAGTTAGTGATGCCAAGCTGTAGTTTAACAATTAGTTTAGTTAGTTAGTTAGAGTTGAATTAGTGACAGTGGGAGGTAAATCAGTTCTGAGGAGGGAGGGGGGTGATTGGGAAACATTTCTCTGTGTCCACACAGACGCTGCTGTTTCTCCAGGTAACCTCCTGGTTTGCAGTTACTTTCAGGGTTGTTTTTGTAGCTGGTTATCCCCCGGGTTGGCTCAGCTCCCCAGGATCACTGAGGAAACCTCTTGCTGCAGGTGAAGGCCGGGTTCCTGCGGTTTATCCGACACCGAGGCTCGGCTCCGGCTCCTTCCCGTGTCCCTGGGCCGGGTTTCTCGCTGTCTCCGTACCCGCCCCTCGGTGTGAGGATCCTCTGCCTCGGCCCTGAGGCCTCTCACTCCGAGCCTGAGCGGAAGGCCTCACCTGCGGGAGGGGGGCGGGGCTAGTGTCAGGACTCCACCGGAACGGGGGCGGGGCAGGAATGAAGGGGCGGGGCAGGTATAAAGGGGCGGGGCTATTATAATCCGACGGGACAGGTATCAGGAGACGGCACTGTGGCGGGGGCGGGGCGGTTATGAGGGGGCGGGGCAGGTATGAAGGGGCGGGGCTAGTATCAGGAAACGAGCGGAACGAGGTTGGGGCAGTTATGAAGGGGCGGGGCTAGTATAATAGGGCGGGACGGGTGTCACGACGCAGCATTGGGGCGGGGCAGGTATGGAGGGGCGGGGCTAGTATAATAGGGCGGGACGGGTGTCACGACGCAGCATTGGGGCGGGGCAGGTATGGAGGGGCGGGGCTAGTATAATAGGGCGGGACGGGTATCACGCCAGAGCATTGCGGCGAGGCAGGTATGAAGGGGCGGGGCTAGTATCAGGAAACGAGAGGAACGAGGTTGGGGCAGTTATGAGGGGGCAGGGCTAGTATAATAGGGCGGGACGGGTGTCACGACGCAGCATTGGGGCGGGGCAGGTATGGAGGGGCGGGGCTAGTATAATAGGGCGGGACGGGTGTCACGACGCAGCATTGGGGCGGGGCAGGTATGGAGGGGCGGGGCTAGTATAATAGGGCGGGACGGGTGTCACGACACGGCATTGTGGCGAGGCAGGTATGAGGGGGCGGGGCAGGTATGAAGGGCGGGGCTAGTATAATAGGGCGGGACGGGTATCACGCCAGAGCATTGCGGCGAGGCAGGTATGAAGGGGCGGGGCTAGTATCAGGAAACGAGAGGAACGAGGTTGGGGCAGTTATGAGGGGGCAGGGCTAGTATAATAGGGCGGGACGGGTATCACGACACGGCATGGTGGCGGGGGCGGGGCAGGTATAAAGGGGCGTGGCTAGTATAATAGAGCGGGTCAGATATCAGGACGCGGGGCGGGGTTAGTTTGGGGGGCGGGGCTAATATCACGGGGTGAGGTATTAGGAGCGGTTCCAGGAGGGGGAAGGTCGAGGTTTGGGGGCAGGGTTAGGATCGGGGCGGGGCTAGAATTAGCAGGTGGGGCTTGTATCTGAAGGAACGGTGAGTGACGGAGGATCGGGGGCGGGGCTAGTACGAGGGGGGCGGGGCTGGTTTCTGAAGGAACGGGAAGGGAGGACCGGGGGCGGAGCTAATATCGGGGCGGGGGCTAGACTGGGGGGGCGGGGCTGGTGTCGGGGGGGTGCGCGACTGTAAGGGGCGGGGTTAGCATTGAGGGCGTGGTCACCATCAGTGGGCGGGGCCCGTGCCTGTGGGCGGAGACCAGTCGCGGGACGCGGTCTTTTTAAAATTAAAGTCCCATTTATTCTTGAAAATGTACAATAAATCTGGATAAATTAACATGAAACCGGTCTTTTGAGTTTATTTTCTGCAACCTGAACAGCAGCATTTCAAAGTTTAATACGTTTGTAAAGCTACTATAGGACAGTAAAAGTTTACATTTAAATTAATTTTTGCTTTAAAATAAATTCCCCCTCCCCAGCAACTTCCCCAGGTCTTCCCTGTAATTCCAGTCCCCCCCACCCCATCGCTGTAACCATTCCTGTGAAACTTGTCCACGCTATTTCCAATAACTTCACACCGAGTGTGACAGAGAGGATCAGCATTACAAACAGAAAAGAGAGATTTCCTGGATTATGGTCTTTATTCTACATCAACATTCATATTAGTCACAGCTGACACCAGGATGAAAAGACCCACTCTCAACCCAGCTAGAGACCGCAGGCCGAGAGGTACAGCTGTCAATCCGATGCAGCGTCCGTCCTCCACAACAACTTGCATTTATGTAACACTTTAATACCAGAAAGCATACCCAGGCCCCCTCACAGGACCGAAAATCAGTCAACCACTTGATGTGCACACAGAAAATCAGATATAACCGGGCATACGATGCAATTCCCCAATGCAGAAACATCATATTGGTTGACAGTGCAGTGCTGAGTGAATGCCGCACTGTTGGAGGGTCAGTACTGAGGGAGTGGGCACTGTCGGAGGGTCAGTGCTGAGGGAGTGCCGCACTGTCGGAGGGTCAGTGCTGAGGGAGTGGGCACTGTCAGGGGGTCAGCACTGAGGGAGTGCCTCTCTGTCGGAGGATCGGTGCTGAGGGAGTGCCGAACTATCAGAGGATCAGTGCTGAGGGAGCGGGCACTGTTGGAGGGTGAGTGTTGAGAGAGTGCTGCACTGTTGGAGGGTCAGCGCTGTGGGAGTGCCGCACTGTCAGAGGGTCAGCACTGAGGGAGTGGGCACTGTCGGAGGGTCAGTGCTGAAGGAGTGCCGCAATGTCGGAAGGTCAATACTGAGGGAGTGCCACACTGTCGGAGGGTCAGTGCTAAGGGAGTGCTGCACTGTCGGAGGGTCAGGGCTGAGGGAGCGCCGCACTATCGGAGGGTCAGTGCTGAGGGAGCGCCGCTATGTTGGAGGGTCAGTACTGAGGGAGCGCCGCACTGTTGGAGGGTCAGTGCTGAGGGAGCGCCGCTATGTTGGAGGGTCAGTACTGAGGGAGCGCCGCACTGTCGGAGGGTCAGCGCTGAGGGAGCACCGCACTGTCAGAGGGTCAGTGCTGAGGGAGTGCCGCACTGTCGGAGGATCAGTGCTGAGGCAGCGGGCACTGTTGGAGGGTCAGTGCTGAGGCAGCGGGCACTGTTGTAGGGTCAGTGCTGAGGGAGCCCCACAGTTTGCTGGCTAGGTATTTTCAGATGTTCTGGGTGAGGCAGTGGAGATGGAGGGGTGAGGAAAGGGGAATTTTGCTCAATACCTTGAGCTAACAATAATCCCTCAACCAACATCACTGGAAAACCATCCCCTCCCTATTTATCACATCACTGGTTTCGAGAGCTTGCTATTTGAAAATTGGTCATAATGGTTCTGAGAATCGAGCAGTAAGTATGAAATCACTGCTGAGTTCCTGAGAAGCTACAGAAATGCAAGTTATTCCTTCCTGGTTCCATGCTGTGTATAAATCTGCGGTTTTGTCATGAGGTTTTCTGTGTGCAGGAGAAAATGAATTCCACTTGAATGACACTCACAGCAAGACAACAGAGAATCTAACATTAGCTCTGCTATTGACAGTATCTCAAATTCACCCACAGAACCCCCACACCACGCCCTTCCAAATTAAATCATTAATTACAAGCGAAAAAGCAGGATATTTGTTTCAAAAGTGCCGAGCATTTGCGATGCTGAGAATTCTTCCAAACGGAGGGTTAATCCCCTGCTGGCTATAGATTGGCATTTTATTCCCAATCAGTCAAGCGTCCGTTCAGTTCATCACCATCCAAATTCCACTCTGCCTCTGGATCATCCTGATTAGGAGAGAGGTGCCACGTTAGTGAAGGTTCCCTAAACGAAAAGGCTTAGGTACAGAGCAACAGGAGTTGGCCTATTGGTGGAGCCCAGAACAAGAGGGCATAGGTTTATGGTGAGAGGGGAAAGATTTAGAACGGCACTAAGGGGTTACTTTTTCACACAGAAGGTGATGCGTGTATGGAATGAGCTGCCAGAGGAAGTGGTGGAGGCTGGTACAATTACAGCATTTAAAAGGCATCTGGATGGGTATGTGAATTTGGAGGGTTTGGAGGGATATGGGCCGGGTGCTGGCAAAGTTTAATTCAGATAAATACGAGGTGCTGCATTTTGGGAAAGCAAATCTTAGCAGGATTTATACACTTAATGGTAAGGTCCTAGGGAGTGTTGCTGAACAAAGAGACCTTGGAGGGAAGGTTCATAATTCCTTGAAAGTGGAGTCGCAGGTAGATAGGATACTGAAGAAGGCGTTTGGTATGCTTTCCTTTATTGGTCAGAGTATTGAGTACAGGAGTTGGGAGGTCATGTTGCGGCTGTACAGGACATTGGTTTGGCCACTGTTGGAATATTGTGTGCAATTCTGGTCTCCTTCCTATCGGAAAGATGTTGTGAAACTTGAAAGGGTTCAGAAAAGATTTACAAGGATGTTACCAGGGTTGGAGGATTTGAGCTATAGGGAGAGGCTGGGGCTGTTTTCCCTGGAGTGTCAGAGGCTGAGGGGTGACCATATAGAGGTTTACAAAATTATGAGGGGCATGGATAGGGTAAATAGACAAAGTCTTTTCCCTGGGGTCGGGGAGTCCAGAACTAGAGGGCATAGGTTTAGGGTGAGAGGGGAAAGATATAAAAGAGACCTAAGGGGCAACTTTTTCACGCAGAGGGTGGTACGTGTATGGAATGAGCTGCCAGAGGAAGTGGTGGAGGCTGGTACAATTGCAACATTTAAGAGGCATTTGGATGGGTATATGAATAGGAAGGGTTTGGAGGGATATGGGCCGGGTGCTGGCAGGTGGGAGTAGATTGGGTTGGGATATCTGGTCGGCATGGACGGGTTGGACCGAAGGGTCTGGTTCCATGCTGTACATCTCTATGACTCTTTGACTCTCCTTTGCCATTCAATAGTATCATGGCTGAAGAGTTATCTAACACCACAGGCCTGCCTTAGGCCATATCCTTAATGCCATTCCTTAATAAAAATCTGTCTCAGACTGAAATTTACCTATTGAATTTGCATCCACTGCCGTTTGAGGAAGAGAATTTGAAACCTTTGTGTGTGGAAGTGCTTCCTAACATCTCTCCTGAATGGTCTGACCTCTATTCTCAGACTATTCTCCCCATGTCTAGAATTCCCAACCAATGGAAATAGTTTATCTTTATCACCCCTGTATTTCCCTGCTAATCTAACTGATTTGAATGTGAACATAGGAGGTATAGCTAGTAAGTTTGCAGATGACACCAACATTGAGGTGTAGTGCACAGCAAAGAAGATTATCTCAGAGTAAAACGCAATCTTGATCAGATGGGCCAATGGACTGAGGAGCGGCAGATGGAGTTTAATTTAGATAAATGCTGCATTTTGGAAAGGCAAATCAAAGCCTTATACACTTATACATTTAATGATAATAGTGAGAGTGTTGCTGAACAAAGAGACCTTGGAGTGCAGGTTCATAGTTCCTTGAAAGTGGAGTCACAGGTAGTTGGGATAGTGAAGAAGGCGTTTGGTATGCTTTCCTTTATTGGTCAGTGCATTGATTATAGGAGTTGGGAGGTCATGTTGCGGTTTACAGGACATTAGTTAGGCCACTGTTGGAATATTGCATGCAATTCCGATCTCCCTCCTATCGGAAGGGTGTTGTGAAACTTGAAAGGGTTCAGAAAAGATTTACAAGGATGTTGCCAGGGTTGGAGGATTTGAGCTATAGGGAGAGGCAGAACAGGCTGGGGCTGTTTTCCCTGGAGCGTTGGAGGCTGAGGGGTGATCTTGTAGAGGTTTATAAAATCATGAGGGGCATGGATAGGGTAAATAGGCAAAGTCTTTTCCCTGGGGTGGGGAAGCCCAGAACTTGAGGGCATAGGTTTGGGGTGAGAGGGGAGGGATATAGAGGGGATTGAAGGGACAACGTTTTCACACAGAGGGTGGTGCGTGTATGGAATGAGCTGCCAGAGGAAGTGGTGGAGGCTGGTACAATTACAGCATTTAAAAGGCATCTGGATGGGTATGAGAATTTGGAGGATTTGGAGGGATATGGGCCGGGTGCTGGCAAAGTTTAATTCAGATAAATGCGAGGTGCTGCATTTTGGGAAAGCAAATCTTAGCAGGATTTATACACTTAATGGTAAGGTCCTAGGGAGTGTTGCTGAACAAAGAGACCTTGGAGGGAAGGTTCATAGCTCCTTGAAAGTGGAGTCGCAGATGGATAGGATAGTGAAGAAGGCGTTTGGTATGCTTTCCTTTATTGGTCAGAGTATTGAGTACAGGAGTTGGGAGGTCATGTTGTGGCTGTACAGGACATTGGTTAGGCCACTGTTGGAATATTGTGTGCAATTCTGGTCTCCTTCCTATCGGAAAGATGTTGTGAAACTTGAAAGGGTTCAGAAAAGATTTACAAGGATGTTACCAGGGTTGGAGGATTTGAGCTACAGGGATAGGCTGAACAGGCTGGGGCTGTTTTCCCTGGAGCGTCGGAGGCTGAGGGGTGACCTTATAGAGGTTTACAAAATGATGAGGGGCATGGCTAAGGTAAATGGCAAAGTCTTTTCCCTGGGACCGGGGAGTCCAGAACTAGAGGGCATAGGTTTAGGGTGAGAGAGGAAAGATATAAAAGAGACCTAAGGGGTAACACTTTCACACAATGGGTGGTACGTGTATGGAATGAGCTGCCAGATGAAGTGGTGGAGGCTGGTACAATTGCAACATTTAAGAAGCATTTGGATGTGTATATGAATAGGAAGGGTTTGGAGGGATGTGGGCCAGATGCTGCAAATGGGAGTAGATTAATTTCGGATATCTGGTCAGCATGGAAGAGTTGGACTGAAGGGTTTGTGTCCTTCCTGACTCTGGGTAGTTTCTTTCGGAGCGATTTTTTGATTCAATCTCCCCTTTGTATTGTTTGCTCTGGCCCTCCCACCCTCACTGACCCCCCCCCCCCTGCCACCTCACACCCACCCACCCCTGAGAGTGTTCGGGAGTAGGGGTATGTAGCCTTCACATCAGCTGATGGGTGGGATCACTCTGTGAGCCCCCTCACCCATCGAGGTAGCAAAACCATCTCGAGAAATGTGGGACACTCGAAAAGACTGTGCAATCCCATCTCAGTATATTGGCACAGGACTGGTCCTCAGGAGCTGAGTAACCGGGAAAGGGGGTACAAAGAGGGGTCGGGGAAAGGGGGGGGGGCATTAACTCACCAACCAGACCCTCCTGTGGAGTAAGGATGGGCCTCCAATGTGATCCAGCGGGGTCAATATTCTCCGCCTGTAGAAACACATAAAGGATGAACAAAATGTTCAGCGTCATCCAGCCCTCTGATTCCAATTGATATAATTGTTCCCCAGCCCCAGCACCCAATTCCAGACCTGCCCCTTGAATTTCCAACTGTGCATCCAAGCCAGCACCAAGACTACCTCCCTCTATCATCGCCCCTTCGGCCCCTCTGGATTCTACTGTCATCAGCCAGTATCCCACCCTCCGTAAACTGTCTCATCCCAGGGACTGGACAGACTGGAGTTGTTTCCCCTGGACCAAAGTGAGGACTGCAGATGCTGGAGATCAGAGTCGAGAGTGCGGTGCTGGAAAAGCACAGCAGGTCAGGCAGCATCCGAGGAGCAGGAGAGTCGACGTTTTGGGCAAAAGTCCTTCATCGGGAATGAGGCTGGGAGCCTCGGGAGTGGAGAGATAAATGGGAGGGGAGTGGGGCTGGGGAGAAGGTAGCTGTGAGTGCAATAGGTGGATGGGGGGTGGGGTTAAAGGTGATAGGTCAGAGAGGAGGATAGGTGGGAAGGGAGATTGACAGGTAGGACAGGTCATGAGGGCAGTGCCGAGTTGGAGGGCTGGATCTGGGATAAGGTGGGAGGAGGGGAAATGAGGACCAGTGGTGAAATCCACATTGATGCCCTGGAGTTGGAGGGTCCCAAGGCAGAAGTTGAGGCATTCTTCCTCCAAGCGCTGGGTTGTGAGGGAGTGGCGGTGGAGGAGGCCCAGGACCTGCATGTCCTTGGTAGAGTGGGAAGGGAAGCTGAAGTGTTCGGCCACGGGGCAGTGGGGATAGTTGGTTGCTCCCCTGGAGCAGAGGAGACTGAGAGGGACAGTATAGAATCACAAGGTGCATCGATAGGGCAGACAGATAGGAATTTTCCCCCCTTTTTGCTGGGATCAATGACCATCTTGAAATTAGAGTCCCAGGTAGACAGGGTGATGCAGAAGGTGTTTGGTATGCTTGACTTTATTGGTGATTGCATTGGGTACAGGGGCTGGGAGGTCATGTTGAGGCTGTACAGGACATTGGTTAGACCACTGTTGGAATATTGTGTTCAGTTCTGGTTTCTGTGCTACAGAAAAGATGTTGTGAAACCTGAAAGGGTTCAGAAAAGATTCACAAGGATATTGCCAGGGTTGGAGGATCTGAGCTACAGAGAGAGGCTGAACAGGCTGGGGCTGTTTTCCCTGGAGCGTCGGGGGCTGAGGGGTGACCTTATAGAAGTTTACAAAATTATGAGGGGCATGGATAGGGTAAATAGACAAGGTTGAAAATGTGTTGCTGGAAAAGCGCAGCAGGTCAGGCAGCATCCAGGGAACAGGAGAATCGACGTTTCGGGGCATAAGCCCTTCCTGAAGCGCTTTTCCAGCAACAAATTTTCAGCTCTGATCTCCAGCATCTGCAGACCTCACTTTCTCCCTAAATAGACAAGGTCTCTTCTCTGGGGTGGGGGAGTCCAGAACTAGAGGGCATAGCTTTAGGGTGAGAGGGGAAAGATATGAAAGGGACCTAAGGGGCGAATGTTTCACACAGAGGGTGGTGTGTATGGAATGAGCTGCCAGAGGAAGTGGTGGAGGTTGGTCAAATGACAACATTTAAAAGGCATCAGGATGGGTATATGAATAGGAAGGGTTTGGAGGGAGATGGACCAAGTGCTGGTAAATGGGACTAGATTATTTTATAATATCCGGTCGGCATGGACGAGTTGGACCGAAGGGTCTACCTCTGTGTGTATACCTCTATGACTCTATGAACAGGGGGCATAGATTGAAGATACGAAGCAGAGGGTTTAGCGGGGAGGTGAGGGGGTGCGGGGAATCTGGAATTCTGTAGGAGTGTGAGAGGCAGAAACACTCATCACACCACGGAAGGGTTTGGATGTGTCCTTGTGATGCCCAGTGCTGTGAATGGGGACTGTAATAGTGACCAGTACAGGGCTCAGTGGGCCGAAGGGTGTCTTCTGCGCTGTTGACCTCTATCACTTTTCTTTATCACTGCAAGGTATGGCAGTCCCGAATAAATCCAACAGTGTAACACCTTTCCCTGGAGACTGAGGAGCTCACTCTCACGGGGAGTGGCTGGATTGTGGTGGGAGTGGGGGTGGGGTGATGACATGGGCGATGCTCAAGTGGGACAGCACAGATGGGCCAAATGGCCTGTTTCTGTGCTGGAGATTCTCAGTGGGGGGTTGGGATGTTATACTGAGGAACCCCGCCCCCCCTCCCGCCATGGGCAGGTTCTCCTGGCAGTCTGACAGAGCAGACGAGAGGTATGGGGAAAGAGAGAGGGCCTCACCGAGGAGCTGGGCGGTCACCGTGGATCAGCCGTTTCTCCGAGAAAATCCGATCCAGGGGCCTTCCGAAGTTGGGAAGCAGGGATGCTCTGGCCCCTCGCTGTTCACCCACTGACTCTGAGAAACCGGCTGTGTCCAGGTAATCATCATCGTCAGCAAATCGCACACTGGACCTGGAGTCACCTACATCCAAAGGAACTGGGGCCTGCTCGTAGAATGACACCATCATGAGCAGCAGAGAAAACAGCTCGAGAGCAAAACACATCTCTCTCCTTCACCTTCTCTATCTCACTCTCCCTCTCCCCATCCCTCGCTCCATTGATCTCACTCTCTCTCCCCATCCCTCTCTCCATTTATCTCACCCCCTCTCCCCATCCCTCGCTCCATTGATCTCACTCTCTCTCCCCATCCCTCTCTCCATTTATCTCTTTCCCTATCCCTCTCTCCATCTCTCTCTCTCCCCACCCCTCTCTCCATTGATCTCACTTTCTCTCCCCCATCCCTCTCTCCATTGATCTCACTCTCCCTCTCCCCATCCCTCTCTCCATTGATCTCACTCTCTCTCCCCATCCCTCTCTCCATTTATCTCTTTCCCTATCCCTCTCTCCATCTCTCTCTCTCCCCACCCCTCTCTCCATTGATCTCACTTTCTCTCTCCCATCCCTCTCTCCATTGATCTCACTCTCCCTCTCCCCATCCCTCTCTCCATTGATCTCACTCTCTCTCCCCATCCCTCTCTCCATTTATCTCTTTCCCTATCCCTCTCTCCATCTCTCTCTCTCCCCACCCCTCTCTCCATTGATCTCACTTTCTCTCCCCCATCCCTCTCTCCATTGATCTCACTCTCCCTCTCCCCATCCCTCTCTCCATTGATCTCACTCTCTCTCCCATCCCTCTCTCCATTGATCTTACTCTTTCTCTCTCCCCATCCTTCTCTCCATTGATCTCATTCTCTCTCTCCCCATCCCTCTCTCCATTGATCTCACTCTCTCTCCCCATCCCTCTCTCCATTGATCTCACTTTCTCTCTCCCTCTCTCCACTTATCTCTCTTTCCCCATCCCTCTCTCCATCTCTCTCTCTCTCTCTCCATCACTTTCTCCATTTATCTCTCTCTTTCCTTCTCCATATATCGCTCTGTGTCTTTCTCTGTCTATTTCCTTCTCATCTTTGGTGTAACTCCCACTGTTCTGCATCTCCCCGTGTGCCATCACCCCCATCACTCCCTCTCCCCAGTCACGCCCTCTTCCCCCAGCACTCCTCTCCCCAGTCACTCCCTCTCTCCCCAGTCACTCTCTGCCCCTGGTCACTCCCCACCCGGCCTCCCCCTATCTGTGTCTCTCTCTGTACGTACCTGTGCCTGGGCTGTGTTCAGTACGAACCCTAGGCTTGGCTGCAGGAGCAGGAGCAGGAGCAGATTCTGAGCGATGGCCTGACTCAGGAACATCTGTACGGGAAAGATGTGTTTGTGACCCCTTAATATTCTAGAGAGTGTCTGACAGTATAACTCCCATCCAACTGTGGAGCCAATCTGGGCGACCCCCCCCCCCAATGATTTAAATTTGAAAATAAGGAAGATCCCAAAATCTGTCACAGGAGAGAGCATCCAGGGCAGTAGCAGAATGCAGAGGGAGAACTGTCTGTAGACCCAATCCCAGTAACATCCCACTGAGCCTTGTGCGTAAACCCAGGCCAAGTAAAACTAAGGGCTTGCCCACGATGCCTACTGTTGTCGAACAGCTGCCATTAACAACGGCAGCAGAATCTTACACCAGCCCAAGTGCACTGAGCACAGGAGTGGGGCCCATTGAGGGAGTGAAACGTAAATGTCTGCAGCACACAATGAGACCCATCAGTCCATTATGTCTGGACTAGCCCTTTTATCAGAATTATTGAAGGAGTGAGGAATTCCAGCATTGAAGACAGATCGAAGAGGTTGGGACCACTCTCCCTGGAGAGAGGAGGCTGAGAGGGAGATTCGATAGAGGTTCCCAAAATCATGGCGGGGTTGGGCAAAGCAGAGAGCGGGAGGGTGCATAGATTTAAAGAGACGGGCGGGGTTGATGTGAGAAAGATGCACTGCCTGGAAGTGCAATGGGAGGCAGGTTCAATTGAGACTTTCAAAAGGATGGATATACAGTGGGCAGGGAGGGGGGGGGGGGGAAATGCAGGAGGTTGATGCTAGGGAACAGAACCAGTGCAAGCACAGTGGGCCAAATGGCCTCCCTCTGTGCCAGAGCAGTTCCGTGATTCTGAGAGAGAGTTGCTCTTTCCCAACAAACTACATCTCCACTCTCCCCTCCTGGAGGTTCCTGCTCCCACGTACTTTCAGGCACCCTGTGTTCTTGATCACAACTGCTCACTGTGTCAAAAAGAAACCAAACTCTCACCTCTCCCTTGGACTCTCTGATAAATTATTCTCTGGTCATCTCCAGCCCTCACTGACCGCCCTCAACCAAAACCCCTCGGAAGTTAGACAGCCTTGGTTCACTCTCATAGACTCCTAACAGCATGGTAAAAGGCCCTTTGGCCCATCGGGCTATCAATCCTAGTCCCATTTTCCATTTATCCTATCCATGCCCGTCACGATTTTATGGCCTGTAGTCTTGTATTCTCGGGCCTTACAGCTGCACATCTGAATGTTTCTTTAGATGTCTTGGGAGGGGTTCCCAACTCCAATACTTTTTTAAGACACTGAACTCCAAATACCCACCACCAGCTGGGAGAAAATGTTCTTCCTCAAATCTCCTTACCTTAAAACTGTGCCCCCTGGTTAGCTCGTTCAATTCTGTCTGCAGCTATGGGTGGCTCAGTGGGTACCACTGCTGCCTCAGCGCCAGGGAACTGGGTTCAATTCCAGCCTCAGGCGACTGTCTATGTGGAGTTTGCACATTCTCCCCGTGTCTGTGTGGGTTTCCTCCCACAATCCAAAGATTACATTGCATTACCTACAGTATGGAAACACGCCCTTCAGCCCAACAAGTCCATACCGACCCTATGAAGAGCAACCTACCCAGATCTATTCCTCTACATTTACCCCTGACTAACGTACCTAATACTACGGGCAATTTAGCATAGCCAATTCACCTAATCTGCATGTCTTTGGATTGTGGGAGGAAACCGGAGCACCCGGAGGAAACCCACACGGGGAGAATGTGCAAACTCCACATAGAGAGCCATCCAAGGTGGGAATTGAACCCGGCACTGTGAGGCAGCAGTACTAACCACTGAGCCACCATGCTGCCCAAAAGATGTGCAGGTTAGGGTGGATTGGCCATGGGAAATTGTCCCATAGTGTCCAGGGATGTGCAGGTTAGGGTGGATTGGTCGTGGGAAATTGTCCCATAGTGTCCAGGGATGTGCAGGTTAAGGTGGATTGGCCGTGGGAAATTGTCCCATAGTGCCCAGGGATGTGCAGGTTAGGGTGGATTGACCATGGAAAATTGTCCTATAGTGCCCAGGGATGTGCAGGTTAGGGTGGATTGACCATGGGAAATTGTCCCATAGTCTCCAGGGATGTGCAGGTTAGGGTGTATTGGCCATGGGAAATTGTCCTATAGTGCCCAGGGATGTGCAGTTTAGGGTGGATTGGCCATGGGAAATTGTCCCATAGTGCCCAGGGATGTGCAGGTTAGGGTGGATTGGCCATGGCAAATTGTCCTATAGTGCCCAGGGATGTGCACGTTAGGGTGGATTGACCATGGGAAATTGTCCTATAGTGCCCAGGGATGTGCAGGTTAGGGTGGATTGACCATGGGAAATTGTCCCATAGTCTCCAGGGATGTGCAGGTTAGGGTGGATTGGCCATGGGAAATTGTCCTATAGTGCCCAGGGATGTGCAGGTTAGGGTGGATTGGCCATGGGAAATTGTCCCATAGTGCCCAGGGATGTGCAGGTTAGGGTGGATTGGCCATGGGAAATTGTCCCATAGTGTCCAGGGATGTGCAGGTTAGGGTGGATTGGCCATGGGAAATTGTCCTATAGTGCCCAGGGATGTGCAGGTCAGGGTGGATTGGCCATGGGAAATTGTCCCATAGTGTCCAGGGATGTGCAGGTTGGGGTGGATTGGCCATGGGAAATTGTCCCATAGTGTCCAGGGATGTGCAGGTTGGGGTGGATTGGCCATGGGAAATTGTCCTATAGTGCCCAGGGATGTGCAGGTCAGGGTGGATTGGCCATGGGAAATTGTCCCATAGTGTCCAGGGGTGTGCAGGTTGGGGTGGCTTGGCCATGGGAAATGCAGGGTTATAGGGTAGGGGTGGGATGCTCCTCTTTGGCTGGGGTTGTGGGGGGGCTCAGTGTAGACTGAACAGCATGTTTCCATCCGGTAGGGATTCTACGATCTGATAGGGATAGGGACCAGTAAACTCTGGCTAGAGAAAAACCGTTAAAAAAAAACAAATTATGCGTTCGGAATGAATCGAATTAATATAAGAATCAAACAATTCTTCCCAGGTTCCCGTGGATAGATTAACAGTCTCACCTTTAGCAGCTCCGCGAACACTGGGGTTAGTTTGCAAATGCTACTCTCCTCCGTTGCAGTTGAATTGCGAACCTTCTGCTGTTAAGTCCCTTTTTACTGAGGGGTTTATAAAGGTTGACCTGGGTGGGGTATTTATAAAAAAGAAAATCCTTTTCTATGAAGTCACGCGAATGGGTTTGACCTGGGTTCAAGCTGGAGACGTTTTTTTCTTGCTTTTCATTTTAATTTTTGTTATTTTTCTTCGTTTAATCTGAGTGCGAAATCAGCAAAACCAAAATAATAAGACATTAATCATGTATCCCTCCCAAAAGTGCCAGACAAAAAGACGAGAACTCCTGTCTCTTTCCCCCCCCCACACCCTCTTTGGTTTCTGACCGGGCCTGACCCAGGTCAATGCGAAGGAGAGTTCTCTTTCACTGTTCATTTTACAGGGTTCAATTGTTGATCAATTCTGATGTAGCCCACCTCCCTCTGTCCCATGAATACAAGGGGAGAGATTGCCTGAGATTTAGGTTTGGTTTAGATTTAAGCTCATTGTCACCTGTACTCAGTACATTGAAAAATGGACAATTTTACTTGTTACAGATCATATAACTTTTGGAGCAGGTTTATTTGATATTCGCGAGATACAGACTGGCTTTCAGGATTGCAAATCTGCCTAGCAACAGTCTCTGGAATTCTTCATTTGCCCTTTACCTGAGGAGTGAGAGTGTTGCTGAACAAAGAGACCTTGGAGTGCAGGTTCATAGTTCCTTGAAAGTGGAGTTGCAGGTAGATAGGATAGTGAAGAAGGTGTTTGATATGCTTTCCTTTATTGGTCAGAGTATTGAGTACAGGAGTTGGGAGGTTATGTTGTGGCTGTACAGGACATTGGTTAGGCCACTGTTGGAATGTTGCGTGCAATTCTGGTCTCCTTCCTATCGGAAAGATGTTGTAAAACTTGAAAGGGTTCAAAAAAGATTTACAAGGATGTTACCAGGGTTGGAGGATTTGAGCTTTCGGGAGAGGCTGGGGCTGTTTTCCCTGGAGCGTCAGAGGCTGAGGGGTTACCTTATAGAGGCTTATAAAATCATGAGGGGCATGGATAGGATAAATAGACAAAGACTTTTCCCTGGGCTGGGACAGTCCAGAACTATAGGGAATAGGTTTAAGGTGAGAGGGTAAAGATATAAAAGAGACCTAAAGGGCAACTTTTTCACACAGAGGGTGGTATGTGTATGGAATGAGCTGCCAGAGGATGTGGTGGAGGCTGGTACAATTACAACATTTAAAAGGCATCTGGATGGAGATATGAGTAGGAAGGGTTTGGAGGGATATGGGTCGGGTGCTGGCAGGTGGGACTAGATTGGGTTGGGATATCTGATCGGCATGGACGGGTTAGACCGAAGGGTCTGTTTCCGTGCTGTACATCTCTATGACTCTAAGACATCAGGAATTCCAGTGAGCGAAGGTGATCTCTCTCTTTGTCACCCGTGCTGAGTTTTTTTACAAGTCAGTACTCACCAGACTTAGAAAAGAAGAACTCCCTTCTCAAACAAAGACCTAGGTCCAACTGACCGGCTACTAATTTTGAGCATCGTCTCAGGCTTTGCACTGCGATTAGCCAAAAGAACTGTGAGACAATCACCTCATTCTGGTTTGAATTTTTGATTCATGGAAATTGTTCCTTTTTGCACATTTCCCACCACTGATACCTCTGCAGAGCTCTGACCTGATTGTGAATGTGTATGTGTGTGTGTGTTTGGATTGAACAGGGATGTCATTTAAATTTGCATAATTGTAGTTAGCAAGCTGTTTTGCCACTTGTTAAAGGATATATTTGTTTATCATGAATAAGTTACTTTGTTTATTCCTGGTGGGAGTCAGGTATTGTCCTTGATACTACGCAAGGTCAGGCAAATGAACCATTTCAGTGATTCAATTGTTGCTTATACATTTGTGATTCCCATCTTGATGGCCAGCAGACACTTCCTGTCAAGATTATGGAAGTTATAAAAGCCCATCCCAGTTCACTGTTCCCTAGATGCTCCTGTTCCCTAGATGCTGCCTGACCTGCTGCGCTTTTCCAGCAACACATTTCCAGTCCTTTAAAAAGACTGGGTGTCCCTCCCACAGCATTGCTGGCATTTTGGAAGGATTTACAGGTTGGTAAGCGAAGGTTTAGGAATTCAATGATGAAACCTTCCATAACCCAGCACATCCTGCAGTGAGGCTGGAGTGGGGAGTTGCCTTCCCGAATGGCCACAGCCCTCTCAAATCCAAAAAGTTGCAATTAGGGGGGCAGGCGGAAGGGGTCAGTGGACAGGAAACAGCAGGATGACAGAGAATGTCTTGAGGTGTTAGAAGAGGAAAGCCTGCTTCTGATCATCACTGGCAGCTGAGCTCACCATTTCCAAGGCACGAAAACTTGGAATAATGTTAGACAAACACAGTTTGACCTCTGGGAATGGCTCAGTAAGGGTGGCTCAGTGGTTAGCACTGCTGCCTCACGGCGGCAGGGACCTGGGTTCGATTCCAGCCTCAGACGACTGTCTGTGTGGAGTTTGCACATTCTCCCAGAGTCTGCATGGGTTTCCTCCCACAGTCCGAATATGTGCAGATTATGGTGGATTGGCCGTGCTAAATTGTCCCATAGTGCCCAGGGATGTGCAGATTATGGTGGATTGGCCGTGCTAAATTGTCCCATAGTGCCCAGGGATGTGCAGGTTAGGGTGGATTGGCCGTGCTAAATTGTCCCATAGTGCCCAGGGATGTGCAGGTTAGGGTGGATTGGCCGCGCTAAATTGTCCCACAGTGTCCAGGGATGTGCAGATTAGGGTGGGTTGGCCATGGGAAATTGTCCCATAGTGTCCAGGGATGTGCAGGTTAGGGTGGGTGAACCATGGGAAATGTGGGATCATAGGGATGGAGTAAAGAAGTGGCTCTGGGCGAGATGCTCTTTAGAGGGTGGGTGCTGGGCCAATGGGCCAAATGGCCTCTTTCCGCACTGTAGAGATTCTACGATTCATTTGCTGGAATTAGAGATAGCTCACTTGTCCTTCCTCACCCTGCCATTACAGAGTTATCTAAAGCTTCTACAGCCCCTGATAGAGGGTCAGCACTGACTCACATCAGGTCTGCCACTAGGAGGTCAGGGGCTTGCTCCCCGCAGATGTAATCAGCTCAGACAGCTTCACCACAAAATTCACGGCTCCTGCTAAAAGGATTACATTCAATATGAACGGGTATGAAGCCAATCAGGACCACAGGATCAGTACTGAGAGAGTGTTGCACTGTCAGAGGGTCAGTGCTGAGGGAGTGTGACACTGTCGGAGGGTCAGTGCTGAGGGAGTGTGACACTGTCGGAGGGTCAGTGCTGAGGGAGTGTGACACTGTCGGAGGGTCAGTGCTGAGGCAGTGTGACACTGTCGGAGGGTCAGTGCTGAGGCAGTGTGACACTGTCGGAGGGTCAGTGCTGAGGCAGTGTGACACTGTCGCAGGGTCAGTGCTGAGGCAGTGTGACACTGTCGGAGGGTCAGTGCTGAGGCAGTGTGACACTGTCGGAGGGTCAGTGCTGAGGCAGTGTGACACTGTCAGAGGGTCAGTGCTGAGGGAGTGTTGCACTGTCAGAGGGTCAGTGCTGAGGGAGTGTGATGCTGATGGAGGGTCAGTGCTGAGGGAGTGTGACACTGTCGGAGGATCAGTGCTGAGGGAGTGTGACACTGTCGGAGGGTCAGTACTGAGAGAGTGCTGCACTGTCAGAGGGTCAGTGCTGAGGCAGTGTGACACTGTCAGAGGGTCAGTGCTGAGGCAGTGTGACACTGTCAGAGGGTCAGTGCTGAGGGAGTGGGCACTGTCAGAGGGTCAGTGCTGAGGGAGTGCTGCACTGTCAGAGGGTCAGTGCTGAGGGAGTGGGCACGGTCAGAAAGTCAGCGCTGAGGGAGCACTGCACTGTCGGAGGGTCAGCACTGAGGGAGTGCCGCACTGTCGGAGGGTCAGCGCTGAGGGAGTGCCGCACTGTCGGAGGGTCAGCGCTGAGGGAGTGCTGCACTGTCGGAGGGTGAGTGCTGAGGGGGTGTGACACTGTCAGAGAGTCAGTGCTGAGGGAGCACCGCACTGTTGGAGGGTCAGTGCTTAGGGAGCGCCGCACTGTTGGAGTGTCAGTGCTAAGGGAGCGCCGCACTGTTGGAGTGTCAGTGCTAAGGGAGCGTCACATTGTCGAAGGTCAGTGCTGAGGTAGCACCGCACTTTCAAAGGATCAGTGCTTAGGGAGTGCTGCACTATTGGAGAGTCAGTGCTGAGGGAGTGTTGCACTGTCGTAGGGTCAGCGCTGAGGGAGTGCCGCACTGTTGGAGGGTCAGCGCTGGGAGAGCACGCACTATCGGAGGGTTAGTGCTGAGGGAGTGCTACACTGTCAGTGGGTCAGTGCTGAGGGAGTGGGCACTGTCGGTGGGTTAGTGCTGAGGAAGTGGGCACTGTCGGTGGGTTAGTGCTGAGGAAGTGGGCACTGTCGGAGGGTCAGTGCTGAGGGAGCACCGCACTGTCGGAGAGTCAGTGCTGAGGGAGCGCCGCACAGTTGGAGGGTCAGTGCTAAGGGAGTGGGAAGTGTCAAAGGGTCAGTGCTGAGGCAGTGGGCACTGTAGGGGATCAGGGCTGAGGGACTGTACACTGTTGGAGAGTCAGTGGTCATGGAGTGCCGCACTGTCGGAGGGTCAGTGCTGAGGGAGTGGGCACTGTCGGAGAGTCAGTGCTCAGGGAGCGCCGCACTGTCTGAGGATCAGTGCTGAGGGAGCGCCGCACTGTCTGAGGATCAGTGCTGAGGGAGCGCCGCACTGTCTGAGGATCAGTGCTGAGGGAGCGCCGCACTGTCTGAGGATCAGTGCTGAGGGAGCGCCGCACTGTCTGAGGATCAGTGTTTAGGGAGCGCCGCACGGTTGGAGGATCAGTGCTGAGGGAGCGCCGCACTGTTGGAGGGTCAGCGCTGGGAGAGCGGGCTCTATCGGAGGGTTAATGTTGAGGGATCGTCGCACTGACGGAGGAGGCACTGTCGGAGGGTCAGTGCTGAGGGAGCGGCGCACTGTCGGAGGGTCAGTGCTGAGGGAGCGGCGCACTGTCAGAGGGTCAGTGCTGAGGGAGCGGCGCACTGTCAGAGGGTCAGTGCTGAGGGAGCGGCGCACTGTCAGAGGGTCAGTGCTGAGGGAGCGGCGCACTGTCAGAGGGTCAGTGCTGAGGGAGCGGCGCACTGTCAGAGGGTCAGTGCTGAGGGAGCGGCGCACTGAGGGTCAGTGCTGAGGGAGCGGCGCACTGAGGGTCAGTGCTGAGGGAGCGGCGCACTGAGGGTCAGTGCTGAGGGAGCGGCGCACTGAGGGTCAGTGCTGAGGGAGCGGCGCACTGAGGGTCAGTGCTGAGGGAGCGGCGCACTGAGGGTCAGTGCTGAGGGAGCGGCGCACTGAGGGTCAGTGCTGAGGGAGCGGCGCACTGAGGGTCAGTGCTGAGGGAGCGGCGCACTGAGGGTCAGTGCTGAGGGAGCGGCGCACTGAGGGTCAGTGCTGAGGGAGCGGCGCACTGAGGGTCAGTGCTGAGGGAGCGGCGCACTGAGGGTCAGTGCTGAGGGAGCGGCGCACTGAGGGTCAGTGCTGAGGGAGCGGCGCACTGAGGGTCAGTGCTGAGGGAGCGGCGCACTGAGGGTCAGTGCTGAGGGAGCGGCGCACTGAGGGTCAGTGCTGAGGGAGCGGCGCACTGTCGGAGGGTCAGTGCTGAGGGAGCGGCGCACTGTCGGAGGGTCAGTGCTGAGGGAGCGGCGCACTGTCGGAGGGTCAGTGCTGAGGGAGCGGCGCACTGTCGGAGGGTCAGTGCTGAGGGAGCGGCGCACTGTCGGAGGGTCAGTGCTGAGGGAGCGGCGCACTGTCGGAGGGTCAGTGCTGAGGGAGCGCCGCACTGTCGGAGGGTCAGTGCTGAGGGAGCGCCGCACTGTCGGAGGGTCAGTGCTGAGGGAGCGCCGCACTGTCGGAGGGTCAGTGCTGAGGGAGCGCCGCACTGTCGGAGGGTCAGTGCTGAGGGAGCGCCGCACTGTCGGAGGGTCAGTGCTGAGGGAGCGCCGCACTGTCGGAGGGTCAGTGCTGAGGGAGCGCCGCACTGTCGGAGGGTCAGTGCTGAGGGAGCGCCGCACTGTCGGAGGGTCAGTGCTGAGGGAGCGCCGCACTGTCGGAGGGTCAGTGCTGAGAGAGCGCCGCACTGTCGGAGGGTCAGTGCTGAGGGAGCGCCGCACTGTCGGAGGGTCAGTGCTGAGGGAGCGGCGCACTGTCGGAGGGTCAGTGCTGAGGGAGCGGCGCACTGTCGGAGGGTCAGTGCTGAGGGAGCGGCGCACTGTCGGAGGGTCAGTGCTGAGGGAGCGGCGCACTGTCGGAGGGTCAGTGCTGAGGGAGCGGCGCACTGTCGGAGGGTCAGTGCTGAGGCTGCGGCGCACTGTCGGAGGGTCAGTGCTGAGGGAGCGGCGCACTGTCGGAGGGTCAGTGCTGAGGGAGCGGCGCACTGTCGGAGGGTCAGTGCTGAGGGAGCGGCGCACTGTCGGAGGGTCAGTGCTGAGGGAGCGGCGCACTGTCGGAGGGTCAGTGCTGAGGGAGCGGCGCACTGTCGGAGGGTCAGTGCTGAGGGAGCGGCGCACTGTCGGAGGGTCAGTGCTGAGGGAGCGCCGCACTGTCGGAGGGTCAGTGCTGAGGGAGCGCCGCACTGTCGGAGGGTCAGTGCTGAGGGAGCGCCGCACTGTCGGAGGGTCAGTGCTGAGGGAGCGCCGCACTGTCGGAGGGTCAGTGCTGAGGGAGCGCCGCACTGTCGGAGGGTCAGTGCTGAGGGAGCGCCGCACTGTCGGAGGGTCAGTGCTGAGAGAGCGCCGCACTGTCGGAGGGTCAGTGCTGAGGGAGCGCCGCACTGTCGGAGGGTCAGTGCTGAGGGAGCGGCGCACTGTCGGAGGGTCAGTGCTGAGGGAGCGGCGCACTGTTGGAGAGTCAGCGCTGAGGGACTGTCGCACTGTTGGAGGGTCAAGTGACTGTGAAAGATTCCGTGGCTGAGAGAACAAAGATGAACTGGAGCGAATTCTCTCCCGGTGACCTGGGACTAATAGTAAACCCTGAACTAACAATCACATTTCTGTCTGTTGCAGCTTGCTGCATGTGCCAATCCCCACGTTACATCAGTCCCCACATTTGAAATAAGTGCATCAGTGGTCTTGGGACCTGTGGGTTCAAGGAAGCTGGTCAGGAAATGCAAAACCTTTGCTGTGAAATACTCATGGACACCATGAGCAGCCACTTGGGTGAAGGTACAGAATCTGATTTGGCCATTTGACAGCACAGTGGCTCAGTGGTTAGCACTGCTGCCCACTGCGCCAGGGACCCGGCTTCGATTCCAGCCTCGGGCGACTGTCTGTGTGGAGTTTGCACGTTCTCCCTGAGTCTGCGTGGGTTTTCTCTGGGTACTCCAGTTTCCTCCAACACTCCAAAGATGTGCAGGTTAGGGTGGGAGTGGCCTTGCTAAGTTGTTGCAGGGTGTTCAGGGATGTGTCAGTTAGGTACATTAGTTAGGGGTAAACATAGGATAACAGCGTAGCTGAATGGTTCTGGGTGGGTTACTCTCCGGAGGGTCACTCTCCGGAGGGTCGGTGTGAACTTGTTGGGATAAAGGGCCTGTTTCCACACTGTAAGGATTCTATGATCTCACAGTGAGAGAAAGCAACTGCTGGAGAGAGAAAGGGGAAGCCTCCAGTGTCCTGGACCATACACACAGCTCGCTCACTCTCTCTCCCTGGGTGGTAATGCCCTGCCAGATCTGTTCCATCTCGGATTGTTCCGAGCAGTTTAAATGACTCCCTCCCAAAGGCACGCTGCGATCTGTATCTTGGGCGGGTGCTAATTTGCAGACACCCAAAGTCTATGCCTCAGTTTCTTCTCTTTTGTTCTCCTCGGAGATTCCTGTTTGCTGCCAATGTCCCGAGTGATTTATAATCGGCCTCCTGCCCAGATGCCTCCTGAGTGTACACTTAATTGCAGGAAGAGAGAGCTTTTAAACAAGGAGGGGTGCTGCCCTTCAGAACAACACGTTTTCAAAGCTCCCGGGGACGTGTGTGTGTGTTGGTGCTCAGTGCCTTGATCTGGTTCCCAGCACGAAACAGGATAAATATAGCCAAGTGTTGACAGTTTGTCAATTGTCTGGGCTCCGCTCTCTTGACAATTTGAGTAACCATCCTGCAGGCCCACCTTAATTTGCGCCTAATTGGGTCTCATTTCAGTGGGCAAGGTCAGCGATTAGAAGCGACAGATAAGGCCAGAGAGTGGCCTGGTGCAGGAAGATCTGTCCTTGTTCTCATCACAGTGAACATCACGTCTCCAAACTGCAGCCAGATATTAGGCTCACTTTGGGTGCCTCGGTCTATTTTTAGCTCCCCCACCCGCCCCGCGCCTTCTGTGGAGATAAATAAACAGCAGTGAACCTTCATCTCGGGCAGGTCAGGCCAATTATCTAATTGGGAGGACGGTCAGCTCTCCCAGGCCATCACAGGAGGGTGATGGTACGGGGATCTCCCGCAATCATACGGCCAGATCTGACAGCACGCTTACTACGTGCCGCCTCCCAAGACGTTCCCTGGCACGGCGAAGCGTTCTGGTCAAATCGCCACAGATCTGCCCGCTCGACTTGGCCACGCTATCACCAAGCAAGATGTGAAACTGACAGCCCTTGGCACCATTCGACTGTGTGGCATCAAAGCACCCTAGCAAGAACTGAAGTGAATGGGTATCAGGGGGCAAACTGGTTGGAGTCATACCTGGGATGTAGGAAGATGATCGTGGTGGGTTGGAGGATCAGTCATCTCAGCTCCAGGACATCTCTGCAGGAGCTCCTCAGGGTAGTGTCCGAGGCCCAACCCTCTTCAGCTGCTTCATCAATGACCTTCCCTCCACCATTAGATCCAAAGTGGGGATGTTCACCAATGATTGCACAATGTCCAGCACCATTACCGAATCCTCAGATACTGACGTGGTCCATGTTCAAATGCAGCACAATATCCAGGCTTGGGCTGACAAGTGGCAAGTCATATATGCACCAGGCAATACCCATCACCAATATTAGATCATCTAACCACTGCCCCACCACGCGCCCAGCTCACACCCGACATTCAATGGTATTATCATCACTGAATCCCCCACTGTCAACATATTCTCGGGGTTACCATTGACCAGAAACTGAACTGGACTCTCCACATGAACACAGTGACTGGTGCCCACACTCCTGTGAAATGCGTTTTCATGGAGAAGTGACAAGGTCCATTCTGAGCAGCTTGACTTTGCAGTCACACTGACATGAACACTGGAGGACCATCATCCCATGACATGTCTTTGTAGAGGTCTTTTTCCCTGGGGTCGGGGAGTCCAGAACTAGAGGGCATAGGGACAACTTTTTCAAGCAGAGGATGGTGCGTGTATGGAATGAGCTGCCAGAGGAAGTGGTGGAGGCAGGTACAATTACAAGAGTTAAGAGGCATCTAGATGGGTATATGAATAGGAAGGGTTTAGAGGGATACGGGCCAGGAGCAGGAAGGTGGGATTAGTTTGAGATTATGGTCAGCCTGGACCGGTTGGACCGAAGGGTTCGTTTCTGGGCCGTAAGACTCTGTGATAGGCTGATGGAGTGGCACGTAGAGAGGGAGAAAGGAGAGATAGCAGCACATTTTTAACTTATCACAGAATTAACTGACTAACAAATGGTGATCAGTGAGTCTAATTTATTGTACTGAAACCTTTTGTGCCTTATTAATGCCAGAAGCCAATGTACAAGTTAAGCAAATTTGGAATACTCGTGGCACAGTATTGGCTTGGGGAAGCATGGAGGTTGCAGGGAAAGGTTAAGGTAGATGGCTAGCCAAATCCATTAGGGCTCAGCATTACCAGTCACGTTCACATCACATAGTTGGTTCCTGAAACTGAAAATGGAACGGGAGCAACGGGAGGAGGAGGAGGTACAATGCCCCGAGATGTTCGGGGAGGGGGGCATAGAAAGCTGCTACCAGATCCCTGCCACGGTGCACGCTGTCAGAGATGAAGCAGTGGCTGCCCAGAACTGAAGGTGACAACAGACAGTAACAATACAAACACGCCTTGGTTACCAAATCAGTTTTATTTTCTTCAAAAAAAAAATCAAACATTGTTTGTTCAAATCTGCTTCCCCCACAGCCCCCACCCCCACTTCTGAATATCTGACACACTTATTTACATTCACTTTTGCAAAAATAGGTTTCAGTCTAAGTTTGGGCACTAACTCTGGACTCGACACCATTCAGGCCCTGGAAATCCTCAGCTGAATTCAAACTATCGAGACCGGTGAGGGCATGGGCGGGGAGCACTGAAACCAGGGCAATGTGCCGTGCTGGTGTGGCCCAGGTTCCCACTTGGGTAACACAACTGCGGCAGCTCTCGACAGACACACAACCACATGTGGACATCGTCTTTATCCGCAGAACGTGCCCTGTTAGGCTTACAACTGTGCACCACACACTGCCTCATGCTCCAGGAAGTGGTCCGAAACTCAATGCTACATTCAGTCATCAAGACAGCAATAAAAAGGCAGGCAGCTTGATAAGACAACCTTCCCCCCACCCCACGCAGACACACACACTCTCTCTCTCTCTCTCTCACGCCTAGGTAAAGCTGTGACAGTGCAGTCATATAGAAGCCACGGAGTATCTACACTGCTGGGAGTCTCCCCTTGTTCTGCACAGGCAAAAGGTTTAAATATTTACAAGATGTGCATCACTACAATTTCAATAGTTATTGTTTCGGATTACTTTCCAAAACATCGAGTCCTGAGTATAACATTCAAACTGATCTGCTTCATGCCTGTTTGTCGTTCCTGCCCCATTATCTGGCCATCCTTACAGCACAGCTACACATCGGACAGGGACAGTGGATCCCCTCTGACCTTTAAACTCCTCTTAGCGCACAGCTGAGATGGAGGTGCATTCAACAGAAGTGCTCCACTGGGCTGAACATTTAACAAAGGGATGTTATCGACAAGCTGGCCTGGTCAGGTGCTCACCGCCCATGATGACCGCATCGGGAGCTGGGGTTAACGTGTGGCAGGAGGGCTGTTTGACCAGAGCTGACCCTTTCCTGAACCCATCCGGGTGTTTCTAGCAGGGGGGTCAGTGCAGAGCCATTCTGAGCACTGGTCCTCAAACATAGCAAGGCACAGCCTCAGGAGTCAGCCACCCACCTCAATCCTAAACATCTGGCCGGGATGCAGGGGGGAACTCAGCCGCCAGTGCTCAGTTTTATGATTTAAAACCAAGGAGGGAATTGGTAACACTTTGCAATGCCTGAATGGCCAAGCAGAGAAATGGCTACATTTCCAAACACCCCTCTCCCCCAACACCTCCCCAGCTAAAAGAAACACCTAACTTCTGACTGGACAGTCTTGCACTTGGTTCCTGGAGACATTCCGGTGTCCTCAGGAAGGAGTCAAACACAAACGTTCCCCTCGGGTCACTGTCCTCGGGGAAACCACGGAGCGAGGAAACAAACAGTGCCATGGCCTAGGATCGCAGGAGGATCAAGCCCCGAATCTTCAGAGAAGACAGTGAGTGCTGGACCTTGCCGACAGTACCAGCACACCATTCCCCAAGGGTCCTCTTTAAAACAGGTATTTAAAAAGAAAAGACAAACTGAACAGTGAAGCGAAACGTCCACAAATACAGGAAATGGTTTATTTGAGTCCTGTCATCACATGGTGGTTGCTGCTGGGGTTTCAGATCTGCCAGGCTCCATGTTCACGTGGCCCTCCACCACAGTTCAGGAGAATACTCTCTCTCGCGCCCCAGCAAGCCACCTCAATCCCGTCCATCTCCAAACTGGGGTGCTAGGCACCAGCAGACCCACACAGTCTCTCCTCTCAAACATCGAGACAGCTTTACTTCTGGTTTGCGAGTTGCGGGCGGATCGGAGCTGCTGGGGAGTAAGGGTCATTTCTCCAACCTGTAACCCAGCGAGGGGGGATCTTCCAGACCCCACTCCGCCAGAGGTGGAAGACAGCAGAGACCGCCTGAGCTGGTTTGAGAGCCACCCTAAAGACACAGTCCCCTTTGGCCAGTACCTCACAATGTGAAGAGTTCCTCACATTATTTACTGATGGTTTCATTTCCCGCTGCCCCCCTCCCAGCCCTGATCCCCGATACCCAAGGTTTCTTACAATGAGCTTGCAGCTTCCTTCATGTGTGTTCCCATTCCTCGGTTTTGTTTATATATGCCTCATCCAGGCAAGTCACTGACAGAACCTTTAGCTTCAGGGAACTTTTTTCCGGCTTGAGTTTGACTTCTTCCCATCTCGGCATCTCTCGCAGAAAAAGACGTCAGGGACTTTAGACTTGCGGATTTTAGCACAGGACAGGTGGATCCAGGTGTTGCACTGGTTACACTCAATCATCGGCCTGCCCGCAAACGGCTTCTGGCAGTAACAGGTCACCAGGCTCCAAGAGTCATCATCTACAACACCGGCAGAACCAGAGGGGGGGAAGGGAGCGAGGGGGGCAGCGCAGGAACGAGGTGGGGGGGAGCAAGAGCAGTGAGAGTGAGGGGGAAGGGAGCGAGGGAGGCAACAGAGAGGGCGAGAGGAAATGGGGGAGGGAAAAGAGTGCAGGAACAAGGTGGGGGGGGAGCGAGGGCAGTGACAGAGTGAGGGGGGAGGGAACAAAGGAGGCGACAGAGAGGGCGAGAGAAAGTGGGGGGGGGGAGGAAGAGTGTGGGAACAAGGTGGGGGGGAGCGAGGGCAGTGACAGTGAGGGGGGAGGGAACAAAGGAGGCGACAGAGAGGGCAAGAGAAAGTGGGGGGGGGGGGGGGAAAGAGTGTGGGAACAAGGTGGGGGGGGAGCGAGGGCAGTGACAGAGTGAGGGGGGAGGGAACAAAGGAGGCGACAGAGAGGGCGAGAGAAAGTGGGGGGGGGGGAAGAGTGTGGGAACAAGGTGGAGGGGAGCGAGGGCAGTGACAGAGTGAGGGGGGAGGGAACAAAGGAGGCGACAGAGGGCGAGAGAAAGTGGGGGGGGAGCACGGGTACAAGGTGGGGAGGAGCAAGGGCAGTGACAGACAGGGGGAGGAACGGAGTGAGGGTGGAGAGTGTGGGGGGGGGGGGGGAGGAGGAGGAGCGAGACAGCGAGGGTGGTGAGGGAAAGAAAGCAAGGGTGAGGGGGGAGCGAGGGGAGGAGGGGGCGAGGGGAGGAAGAGAGTGAGATGGGGGGGGGGGGAACCAAGGGCGGCGAGAGAGAAAGGCAGGCAAGAAAAAGAGAAAGAGAACGAGAAGAATGACGGGGGAAGAGAGAGAGAGAGAGAGAGAGAACGAACGAGGAGAGGAGGGAAGAGAGAGAAAAGGGGGGGGGGGGGGGGGGGGGGGGGGGGAGAGAGGGAAGGAGGGAATGAATTTGAGTGACAGAGAGAGGAGGTAACAGTTAAATGAAGAACAATTCCTTTTCTACCCAAGTACCACCCCATCCCTCCCAACTCAAACACAAACTAGGGGATGTCGCTGTTCACCTCCACCTGAAATTTCCTATGACAGTAAACATTGCCTGCGTCCCAGCAGGGTGCAGCTGTGGCCTATAACACAAGATACACAGCATGAAAACAGGCCATTCTGCCCCAGCCTAGTCCACCTGAGCCTCCTATTACCTTTCCTCATCTAAACACACTGCCGGAACCCTCGATACCTTTCGATCTCAATCGCTTGTCTATTATCAATGCTGTTGTGGATGAGTCATGCAGAGGGTCTGGGGACAGAGGTGAGGTGAACCAGATGGATTCACACTACAATCAATTACAGTATTATGGTCACTGTTAATGCAGATAGCTCCATATTCCAGAACATAAGCAGTAAATTCAAGCTGGAACCAGCTCCCCTGTGCCTCTGGATTACCAGTGCAGCAGCATTAGCACACTGCCACTGCCTCCCCACTCTGACGAAAGAACAAAGCTGCATTTATTTAATGTCTCACACGGTAGGCATGTCCCAGAACACTCTCCAGCCAAAAGACCCATTTTTCAGACGAGGCCATCCATTTTGCAAACCAGCCCAGTTCCACTAGCAACAAGGAGAAGTGATGTGTTTTTAGCCGTGGAATAAATACCGTGCAGGAAAGCTTGCAAGTACAGCCGAGTCCATAGACATCCGGCCTCAAAGTTTCATCTCATCCAAATTCAATACCTCAGCACAGCATTCAATATCAGCCTACATTAACACCCATCCCTGTGTGGCACCTTCCAGTTCGGTACTGGGTCAAATGGACCCAACAAATTCAAACTGACAGTTGTGTTAAAGAGCTGGACACGTTATGAGCCTACATTAGAGTGGTGCTGGAAAAGCACAGCAGGTCAGGCAGCATCCGAAGAGCAGGAAAATCAACGTTTCGGGCAAAAGCCCTTCATCGGGAATGCTTCATTCCTGAAGAAGGGCTTTTGCCCAAAACGTTGATCTTCCTGCTCCTCGGATGCTGCCTGACCTGCTGTGCTTTTCCAGCACCACTCTAATGTAGACTCTGATTTCCAGCATCTGCAGTCCTCACTTTTGCCTGCACACATTCTGACCAAACTAACCTGATTCCACCATGATGTCTTCGTCCATGATGCGTGTCTCGCCTTCACTGGAGCTGCTGCCCCCGTCTCGGCTGTTTCCCACACTGAGCGAGTCTTTGATTTCCATTTGATAACTCTCACTATAAACACCCTCCGGATCTGGCCTCAGAGGCTCGGGGAGAAAGTTCCCTTTCACCAGCTCTTCGTCCGAGTCGGTCTCACTCAGCGAGGCCTTGACTTTCTTCTCCGCTCTCTCTTTCTTCAGCTTGCGTTTCTTCCTCCTCTTGATCCGGGAGAAGGTGGACTTCTCGCCATCCAGGGGCCTCAGCTGCTCCGCCTCAGAGGGCCAGTGCTTGCTCCTCTTCTCCTTCTTTTCCTCCGGGGCTGGGTACAAGGAATCCTTGAGCTTCAGCCTGTCCAGGAGCACCCCGTCCGGTCTCAGGGGATGGAACCCATTCCTCCTGGAGCTGCTCGCCTTCTTCACAAAATTCTGGATGGTGTCAAAGTCAACAGACTGGGTGGAGTCCCAGCTGTCACTGTCCAAAACACTCTCTGTCGGCACTGGGGAATTTGAACTTGATGGCGTCCAGTCGCACTCCTGTGAGAATTTGAGGGAGAGAGGAGTCACATTGAGTTTTTTCCCCCTCAGTATTGGCCCTGCACTTCAATGTTAATTAACCTCCGTTCCCTTAGAACCCAAAAGTCCCAACCTTCCCAGCCTCAAAGACTGAGCTGTATAGAACTCCATGTTTTCCACCCACACTCAGTCAGTGTTGCCTTCCTTTTTAGAATAGAGTCATTAGAGTGTGGAAGCAGGCTATTCGGGTGCGCTATATCCACACCGACCCTCCAAACAGCAAACTCCCCCCACCCTATCTTTGTAACCCTGTATTTGCCATGGCTAATCCACCTGAACACCACATCTTTGGATTGTGGGAGGAAACCCACATAGACACAGGAAGTTTGCACAGTATCCCGAGTGGAATCAAACCTGGGTCCCTGATGCTGAGAGGCAGAGGTGCTAACCACTGAGCCACCCCTTCTTTACCTGCACTCAGTCCCTTATTTTTTGTCTCTCTCTTCACACTGGGGCTGTATTCCCTAGAGCGTCGGAGGCTGAGGGGTGACCTTATATAGGTTTACAAAATTATGAGGGGCATGGATAGGGTAAATAGGCAAAGTCTTTTCCCTGGGGTTGGGGAGTCCAGAACTAGAGGGGCATAGGTTTAGGGTGAGAGGGGAAAGATATAAAAGAGACCTACGGGGCAACTTTTTCACGCAGACGGTGGTACATGTATGGAATGAGCTCCCACAGAAAGTGGTGGAGGCTGGTACAATTGCAACATTTAACAGGCGTCTGGATGGGTATATGCATAGGAAGGGTTTGGAGGGATATGGGCCGGGTGCTGGCAGGTGGGACTAGATTGGGTTGGGATATCTGGTCGGCATGGACGGGTTGGACTGAAGTGTCTGTTTCCATTCTGTACATCTCTATAACTCTATGTACCTTCTGACCTTACTCTGAAGCCTAGGACTCCTGCTGTGGCAGAGGTTTACCTGCACAGGCCATCTCCTACCACTAGATGGAGTTTGGGCACAATGGTGACTGCAGTATTTTCATCTGCACCTTAAAATTTATTTTAAAAACTATCACATTTATCACTTTGGGCATTTCAAACAGTGTTCCAGCTGAATGTACAGAAGGTGGCCATTCTCAGAAACAAAAAAAATCAGAGCAACAGCTGGCCATTCAGCCCTTCCAGCCTGCTCTGTCACTGAGCAGCGAACTCGCACTCTGTCCCCATTTTCTCCCCCATGCTCTTTGATCCCATTGCCTCTGGACGGCTCTCCTTATTGTCAGGTGCCACTCGAGAAATCACCATAAATCAGGGAATGGAAGGGAACAAGGAACTTGGAAGATGACAATCACCAGGGAAGCGGCACTGAGCGAGGTGCTGGAGTTGTGTGTTGGTACATCCCTGGACTCTGACAGCCTTTCAATCCAAGGTCTCAAAACAAGTGGTTAGCAATGATTTCAATTTTCCAGAATCCCGACATTAAAGGAAGATTCCACTGGAAAAGAGTGACTGTAACTCCTCTAATCAAAAAGGGAGGGACTCCAAAATCAGGCGGCTGCTTGCTGTAGCTATACAGAGCCACCCCTTGAGTACTGAGTGTAGTTCAGGTCTCCACATCTGAGGAAGGATATTCTTGCTATTGAGGGAGTCCAGTGAAGGCTCATCAGACTGATCCCTGGGATAGCAGGACTGACATATGAGAAACAACTGATCGACTGAGGATGTTGTGAAACTTGAAAGGGTTCAGAAAAGATTTACAAGGGTGTTGCCACGGTTGGAGGGTTTGAGCTATAGGGAAGAGGCTGAATAGGCTGGGGCTGTTTTCCCTGAAACGTTGGAGGCTGAGGGGTGACCTGATAGAGAGGTTTATAAAACCATGACAGGCATGGCATGTTAAAAACCACCCAACACCAGGTTATAGTCCAACAGGTTTATTTGGAGTCACTAGCTTTTGAAGTCTGCTTCTTCATCAGGTGGTTGTGGAGCAGAATCATAGGACACACAATTTACAGCAACAGGATTGCAGTATTATGGAATGTAATCTTAACCACATTTAACTTGAGTCTTTCACCTTTTAGAGTAATCATATTCGTTTTGGTTCCTTCATATGTAAACCCCAGAACTGTTTTAAAATTACATTCTCAAGATAGCTTTTAACAATAGGTGCCAGCTCAGCTCAGATAATGCATTGAAGGTGTGAGGTTAAAGTCTGTCTGTGTCCTAATGTTAGATCAGACTGATTCTATTTCTAAAGTGGGATTTACAGCATTTTACATGGATTTATGCAGTGTTTGAGCAAAATATAATGTAATTCTGCAAGTACAAATTCACCCCACAAACGCGTGCACGCGCAGGGGAGATAAGTGAGTATGTGTGGGGTGACAGCTTGTGGGGTGTACATATGTGCACATGAGAGAGAGAGCTTGTGTATGAGAGAGGGTCTGCGTGGGTGTATGGATCTGTAGGGGTTTGTGTGTGTGTGCGCGCGCCTGTGAGAGAGTTTGAGAGTGTATATTGCAGTGGGATCACCCAAGAATTAAGACCTTGGGTTCATGTTGCACTACAGGTGATCCCACTGCACTATACACACTCACACCTACAAACCCACATAGACCCTCTCTCATATGCTCACACATACACCCTCTCACAGACTTCTACCCCATCACACTTTCATACATATTATGTGTTCGTAATTTTTATTAATGACTTGGATGAGCATATTTTGTGGATTGAAGGATGGATCAGCAAGTTTGCAGACAACACAAAGGTTGGAAGTGTCGTTGACAGTACATAGGGCTGTTGTAGGCTGCAGCGGGACATTGACAGGATGCAGAGATGGGCTGAGAGGTGGCAGATGGAGTTCAACCTGAATAAATGAGAGGTGATGCATTTTGGAAGGTCGAATTTGAAAGCTGAGTACAGGATTAAGGAAAAGATTCTTGGTAGTGTGGAGGAACAGAGGGATCTTGGTGTGCAGGTACACAGATCCTTTAAAATGGCCACCCAAGTGAACAGGGTTGTTAAGAAAGAATGGTGTTCTGGCTTTCATTAACAGGGGGATTGAGTTTAAGAGTCGTGAGATCCTGTTGCAGCTCTATAAAACTTTGGTTAGACCGCACTTGGAATACTGCGTCCAGTTCAGGTCGCCCTATGATAGGGAAGATGTGGATGCTTTGGAGAGGGTTCAGAGGAGGTTTACCAGGATGCTGCCTGGACTGGAGGGCTTATCTTATGAAGAGAGGTTGACTGAGCTCGGACTTTTTTCATTGGAGAAAAGGAGGAGGAGAGGGGACCTAATTGAGGTATACAAGATAATGAGAGGTATAGTTAGAGTCGATAGCCAGAGACTATTTCCCAGGGCAGAAATGGCTAACACGAGGCGTCATAGTTTTAAGCTGGTTGGAGGAAAGTATAGAGGGGATGTCAGAGGCGGGTTCTTTGCACAGAGAGTTGTGAGAGCATGGAATGCGTTGCCACCAGCAGTTGTGGAAGCAAGGTCATTGGGGATTTTTAAGAGACTGCTGGACATGCATATGGTCACAGAAATTTGAGGGTGCATACATGAGGATCAATGGTCAGCACAACATCATGGGCTGAAGGGCCTGTTCTGTGCTGCACTGTTTTATGTTCTATACACACACTCCCTTGGTCTCCCCTGCGCATGCACGCATTTGTGGGGTGAATTTGTACTTGCAGAATTACATTATATTTTGCTCAAACACTGCATAAATCCATGTAAAATGCTGTAAATCCCACTTTAGAAATAGAATCAGTCTGATCTAACGTTAGGACACAGACAGACTTTAACCTCACACCTTCAATGCATTATCTGAGCTGAGCTGGCACCTATTGTTAAAAGCTATCTTGAGAATGTAATTTTAAAACAGTTCTGGGATTTACATATGAAGGAACCAAAACGAATATGATTATTCTAAAAGGTGAAAGATTCAAGCTAAATGTGGTTAAGATTACATTCCATAATACTGCAATCCTGTTGCTGTAAATTTTGTCATCTGATTCTGCTCCACAACCGCCTGAAGGAGCAGTGCTCTGAAAGCTCATGCTTCCAAATAAACCTGTTGAACTATAATCTGGTGTTGTGTGATTTTTAACTTGGTCCACCCCTGTCCACACTGACACCTCCAAATCCGTAAATAGACAAGATCTTTTCACCAGGGTCGGGGAGTCCAGAACTAGAGGGCATAGGTTTAGGGTGAGAGGGAAAAGATATAAAAGGGACCTAAGGGGCAACGTTTTCACACAGAGGGTGGTACATGTATGGAATGAGCTGCCACAAGAAATGCTGGTACAATTACAACATTTAAAAGGCATCTGGATGGGTATATGAATAGAAAGGGATATGAGCCAAGTGCTGGCAAATGGGAATAGATTAGTTTGGGATATCTGGTCGGCCTGGACTAATTGGACCAAAGGGTCAGTTTCCATGCTGTACGTCTCTATGACATCGCTTGTCCTCGCTGGAATTTGGAAGAATTGGGGAGGGGGATGAATCTAAAATCCTACTGAGACTGGATAGGCTACATGTGTCTTCACTCAGAGAGAGTTGTGAACCTGCGGAATTCTCTCAGTTCATTAGATACATTCGAGAGGGAACTGGACGTGATCCTTGTGGCTAAAGGGATCAAGGGGGATGGGGAGAAAGTGGGAGTGGGATACTGAGATTGCACGATCAGCCATGATCATAATGAATGGTGATGTAGGCTTGAAGGGCTGAATGACCTCCTCCTGTACTGATTTTCTATGTTTCTACAGGTAATTTACTTTACTTTACAGGTAATTTACTTTACCATCAGTAATAAGAGAAACTATTATGAAACAGGTTACAGCAGAGCACTTTGACATGTTCACGGAAATCGGGCAGAGTCAATGCGGTTTTGTGTGAAAGGAATCAGGTTGAACCAATTTATTGATATTCTTTGAGGAAGTAACAAGTAGATTATTCTATATTTGTAACCAAGCTGCTCAGGTGTGTTATTGCTACTTCTGGAGCAGATGGGACTAACTCAGAGGTAGGGACACTACAATGATATAGGCAAATCAGCCCACGGAGTCTCCTCTCTACCGTTCGATCATGACTGATATATTTCTCAATAATGGGCCTTTGCCCCATTATCCTTGATCATCTTACTAATCAAGAACTTATTTCTGTCTTAGTTATAGAGTCACACAGCACAGCAACAGACCCTTCGGTCCAACTCGGCCTTACCAACCAGACATGCTAAGTTAATCTAGTCCCATTTGCCAGCTCTTGGCCCATATCCCCCTAAACCCTTCATATTCATATACCCATCCAGATGCCTTTTAAATGTTGTAATTGTATCAGCATCCATCACGTCCACCAGAAACTCATTCCATAAATGCACCACCCTCTGCATGAAAAATTTGTCCCTTAGGTCCCTTTTATATTTTTCCCCTCTGACCTTAAACTTAAGCCTTCGAGTTTGGGTTCCTCACACTGGGAATTAAATACACTCAGGTTTCAGACACTCCCTCAGACCTATTACAGATGTACGTAATGTACTTGGATTTCCAGAAAGCCTAAGACAAGGTGCCAAATATATGTTTAGTGGAATATAAAAGCTCATAGCAAATGGGTTAGCATGTTGGCACAAGTGGAAGATCTGACGGGCTAACAGGACAGAATGGGCAAAAATAGGACAGTTTTCTGGTTGGAAAGTTGCAGGTGGTATGCCACAGGGGTGATGCTAGGGTGTCAACCTTTTATAATAAACGCCTGCTTAAACTGGTTGTCATGTTTCTAAAAATTGTAACTTTAAATGAGACACGATTTCCCATAGGAATCAATGTGAAAACCAGAATTAAGTCCCTCCAGACATTTCTGCTCTGAAAATAAGTGTAGAGATTGAAATTCCAAATTGTACATGCATGCTCCCTAGCCGATGATAATCTGTAGAATAACGTAAACCACTAAACGTAAAAGAAACTCTGCACAGTTAGCTAGCCAAGGACTTTTCTCAGCAGAAAACCATTTTAAGACATTAAACTGAAACGGTAAAAACCCGAAAGAAATGCGGATACTGGGAATCAGAAACGAAAACAGAAATGGCTGGAAAAGCTCAGCAGGTAAGGCAGCATCTGTGGAGAGAAATCAAGAAGCTAAAATGACACAAATTCCTAAATGCCTTCATTGATAAATAGTCACTAAAACAAAATAATTCAAAATACACTAAAGAAAAATTATTCCTTTAAAGCTTTAATTGATCGGGTATCATCTAGTGGCAGAAGTCAGTTGGTACAGGAAGAAATTCCTGTACTGACCAAACTTTGGCATTAGATGGATCCCAGGGTTTCAGTGCAAGCTCAGAGCAAGAGGCAGGGGAAAAGCCTGAAAGTAGGCCGGCTACAGAATAGGAAGCCTGGGGAACAACAGTAAACTGAAACTCAACGTCCAACACATATCTTGTTGCTATTTTATGAACGCCTTTAAAGTGAAACATTGTTAAGTGAGTCAACTTTAAATGGAGACTTGGTATAGAAACATCTTGGATGAAGGCACTAAAGGTATGGTTGCTAAGTTTCATGATGATACAGAAGTAAGACTCAGGAATGCTCCTGGATTTCCCTCCTGAGCTGAGCAGTAAGAAAATTTAGCAATTTTACTGTCCTGGAATGCTTGTGTAAGGGTCAGATTTCTGAGGCATTGGGACTGGTTCTGGGGAAGGTGGGACCTGCACAAGCCAAATGGTCTACCCCAGAACAGGAAAATAAAAAAAAAGGGGAAAACAGAGACTTGAAATATTAGCTTGCTTTCTCTCCCCGGATACTGCCTGACCTGCTGTGAATTCCAGCATCTGCTCCTACAAAGAACTGGGGATGCTGAAGATCTGAAACCAAAACACAAATTGCTGGAGAAACCCAGCATGGCTGACAGCATTTGCGCAGCGAAAGCAGAGTTAACAATTCAGATCCAGTGATCCTGCTTCAGAACTCATAATGCACTCACGAATTGAAAAGTCTGCTGATCGCACAGTTAAAAGCAGATTGGGTTAACAGTGGCTCACCTCTCTGCAGGGCGGAATGTAGCCAGTGTACGCCAGAACAAAGTTACAGAACTGATTGAAGTCCTCCACTGTACGCTTCCGTTTCTCAGCTGGCTGCAATGATACACGAGGGTTAGACAGGGACAGGCAGGGCAGGCACAAAAACTGGGAGTGTCAGTCGGGATAAACAACACTTCCGTCGTCACACTTGGCTCATATTCACAAATCAAATTGCATGGATTCGTGATTTTTTTTTGTTTAATTTTTTGTGGGCGTCAATGACAAAGCCAGCATTTGTTACCCATCTTGAAGTGAGTGACCATTTAACAGGGTAGTTGAGAGTTTAACCACGTCACAGACAGGCCTGGCCAGGTAAGGATGCCTTCCCTGAAGGATTTGAGTGTCCATTTCTATGACTCTGAGAGAACAAGGTGGTGATGATCAATGATTTATTAACGAATTGAGTCGACATGCTAGGATTTGGCATGGTATTAGCCTGGGTCTCTGGATTATTAATCTGGTAACATTACCACGGTGCTATTTCCCACCGGTTCTCAAAAGTAAAGAGCACGATCCCACTCTCCAGAGCTGGCAGAACACCTACTCTGGCCTGTTCAGGAAGAAGGATGAGGGGACTGGGGAAGGATGAGGGGACTGGGGAAGGATGAGGGGACTGGGGAAGGATGAGGGGACTGGGGAAGGATGAGGGGACTGGGGAAGGATGGGAGGACAAGGTTGAGTGAATTTTGTGCATCTCTGGGCACCCTCAAGTCTACCTGGCAGTAATCAGAAGTTGAACCAGAGTGACATGCCTCAAGCTACATGGGGTCAGGGTCTCGTTGTACAGTCAGCACTCACCTGAGAGTCTGCTCCGACAGTCTGCAATGGATCTGAAAGCCAAAGAAAACCAAGTTAGAGAACTGCAGATTCAGGGCTTTCCTGACAATGGCACTCACTCCCATAAAGCAATCCATTTAATCCAACATCCTTGTACTACTCTCGACCTCAGATGGCAGACTTCTTCTGCTGCACCACCACCGCGCCCCCTCCAACGTCCCCAGAAAACAGTCCATGCTCTTATCACCCACTCACACTTCAACCATCGATTCTAGGGAACGTTTATCTCATATCGGCCCAACTGTCACAGCAACCAGTGTCCCGCTCTCAACCCTCTCCCACTCTGTATTTCTCACTCTCCAACATGTTCCACTACGAAACACTGGCTTAATGGGTAGCGGATATGCCTGAGTCATAGTTATTCAGCACAGAAACAGACACTCAGTCCAAATTGGCCATGCCATTTGTCAGCACTTGGCCCATATCCCTCTAAACCCTTCCTATTCATATTCCCATCCAGATGCCTTCTCTATTTACCCTAACTATGCCCCTAATGATTTTATAAAGCATTATAAGGTCACCAGTCAGCATCTGATGATCCAGGGAAAATAGCTTAGGGTGGGCACAGAGTGAGTGCACACTGGGGGGGGAGAACAGAGGGAGCGCCGCACTGTGGGGTGCGGGGGCAGCGAGGGAGCGCCGGGGTGCGGGGGCAGCGAGGGAGCGCCGGGGTGCGGGGGCAGCGAGGGAGCGCCGGGGGCAGCGAGGGAGCGCCGGGGGCAGCGAGGGAGCGCCGCACTGCGGGGGCAGCGAGGGAGCGCCGCACTGCGGGGGCAGCGAGGGAGCGCCGCACTGCGGGGGCAGCGAGGGAGCGCCGCACTGCGGGGGCAGCGAGGGAGCGCCGCACTGCGGGGGCAGCGAGGGAGCGCCGCACTGCGGGGGCAGCGAGGGAGCGCCGCACTGCGGGGGCAGCGAGGGAGCGCCGCACTGCGGGGGCAGCGAGGGAGCGCCGCACTGCGGGGGCAGCGAGGGAGCGCCGCACTGCGGGGTGCGGGGGCAGCGAGGGAGCGCCGCAATGTCAGGAAGGCTCTCCTCTGCAGCCCCTCCCATACTTTCTCTCTCCCACTTCTCCAGGATCTCTCCCTGGGCTCTCTCCCCCACCCACCCCCAGGGGTTCTCTCCCTGCCCCCCGGGTTCTCCCCCCTCCCCCTCCCCTCCCCGCGGGGGCTCTCCACCCAGGGGCTCTCTCCCCGCCCTCCCTCTCCCCTCCCCCCCGGGGCTCTCTCCTCTCGCCCCCCCCAATGGGGCTCTCTCCCCACCCACTCTCCCCGGAGGCTCTCTCCCTTCCCTTCCCCTCCCCTCCCCCCGGGGGCTCTCACTTTCCGCTCCCCCTCGGGGGCTCTCTCCCCTCCCCCTCCCCGCGGGGACTCTCTCCTCCACCCTCCCCCCGGGGGCTCCCTTCTCTCCTCACCCCTCCCCTCCCCCCAGGGGCTCTCTCCCCTCCCCCCCGGGGACGCTCTCCTCTCCCCTCCCCTCCCCCCGGGGGCTCTCTCCCTCTCCCCACCCCTCCCCCCCGGGGGCTCTCTCCTCTCCCCTCCCCCCCCCCCCCGGGGGCTCTCTCCTCTCCCCCCGGGGGCTCTCTCCTCTCCCCTCCCCCCAGGGGCACTCTCCTCTCCTCACCCCACACCTGCCCCCCCGGGGGCTCTCTCCCCTCCCCCCCGGGGGCGCTCTCCTCTCCCCTCCCCTCCCCCCGGGGGCTCTCTCCTCTCCCCACACCTCTCCCCCGGGGGCTCTCTCCTCTCCCCTCCCCTCCCCTCGGGGGCTCTCTCCTCTCCCACCCCTCCCCCCCGGGGCTCTCTCCTCTCCCCTCCCCCCGGGGGCTCTCTCCTCTCCCCACCCCTCCCCCCCGGGGGCTCTCTCCTCTCCCCCCGGGGGCTCTCTCCTCTCCCCTCCCCTCCCCTCCCCCCGGGGGCTCTCTCCCCTCCCCTCCCCCCGGGGCTCTCTCCTCTCCCTCCCCTCCCCCCCGGGGGCTCTCTCCTCTCCCCTCCCCTCCCCCCGGGGGCTCTCTCTTCTCCCCACCCCTCCCCCCCGGGGGCTCTCTCTTCTCCCACCCCTCCCCCCCGGGGGCTCTCTCCTCTCCTCACCCCACACCTCCCCCCCGGGGGCTCTCTCCTCTCCCCCCGGGGGCTCTCTCCTCTCCTCTCCCCTCCCCCCGGGTGCTCTCTCTCCTCCACCCACCCCCCGGGGGCTCCCTTCTCTCCTCTCCCCTCCCCCCGGGGGCTCTCTCCTCTCCTCACCCCTCCCCCCCGGGGGCTCTCTCCTCACCTCACCCCACAACTCCCCCCCCGGGGGCTCTCTCCCCTCCCCCCGGGGGACTCTCTCATCTCCTCTCCCCTCCCCCCGGGGACTCTCTCCTCTCCCCTCCCCCGGGTGCTCTCTCCTCTCCTCTCCCCTCCCCCCGGGGGCTCTCTCCTCTCCTCTCCCCCCGGGGGCTCTCTCCTCTCCTCTCCCCCCGGGGTCTCTCTCCTCTCCCCTCCCCTCCCCGGGGGCTCTCTCCTCTCCCCTCCGGGGGCTCTCTCCTCTCCTCCCCCCCCCCCCCCCGGAGGCTCTCTCCTCTCCACCCCCCCCCGGGGCTCTCTCCTCTCCACCCCCCCCCCGGGGGCTCTCTCCTCTCCCCTCCCCTCCCCCCGGGGGCTCTCTCCTCTCCTCTCCCCTCCCCTCCCCCCGGGGCTCTCTCCTCTCCTCTCCCCTCCCCCGGGGTCTCTCTCCTCTCCCCCCCCCGGGGGCTCTCTCCTCTCCTCTCCTCCCCCCCCCCCCCCCCCCGGAGGCTCTCTCCTCTCCCCTCCCCCCGGGGGCTCTCTCCTCTCCCCTCCCTCCCCCCGGGGCTCTCTCCTCTCCCCTCCCCCCGGAGGCTCTCTCCTCTCCCCTCCCCTCCCCCCGAAGGCTCTCTCCTCTCCCCTCCCCTCCCCCGGGGGCTCTCTCCTCTCCCCTCCCCTCCCCCCTCCCCGGGGCTCTCTCCTCTCCCCTCCCCTCCCCCTCCCCGGGGGCTCTCTCCTCTCCCCTCCCCTCCCCCCGGGGGCTCTCTCCTCTCCCCTCCCCTCCCCCCGGGGGCTCTCTCCTCTCCCCTCCCCTCCCCCCTCCCCGGGTGCTCTCTCCTCTCCCCTCCCCGGGGGCTCTCTCCTCTCCTCTCCCCCCTCCCCGGGGCTCTCTCTCCTCTCCCCCCTTCCCGGGGGCCCTCTCCTCTCCCCTCCCCTCCCCCCGGGGCCCTCTCCTCTCCCCTCCCCTCCGGGGGCCCTCTCCTCTCCCCTCCCCCCCGGGGGCTCTCTCCTCTCCCCTCCCCTCCGCCCCTGGGGCTCTCTCCTCACCCCACCACCCCCGGGGGCTCTCTCTCCCCTCCCCTCCCCCCGGGGGCTCTCTCCCCCCTCCCCGGGGGCTCTCTCCTCTCCCCACTCCCCGGGGGCCCTCTCCTCCCCTCCCCCCCGGGGGCTCTCTCCTCTCCTCTCCCCCCGGGGACTCTCTCCCCTCCCCTCCTCTCCCCCCGGGGGCTCTCTCCTCTCCCCACCCCCACGGGGGCGCTCTCCTATCCCCATCCCCACCCCCACCCCCCTGGGGGCTCTCTTCTCTCCTCTCCCCCCCCCCCCTCCCGCCGGGGGCTCTCTCCTCTCCCCTCCCCTCCGGGGGCTCTCTCCTCCCCCCGGGGGCTCTCTCCTCTTCCCTCCCCCACCCCTCGCCCCGGGGGCTCTCTTCTCTCCTCTCCCCCCCCCCCTCGCCCCGGGGGCTCTCTTCTCTCCTCTCCCCCCCCCTCGCCCCGGGGCCCTCTCCTTTCCCATCCCCTCCCCCCCGGGGCTCTCTCCTCACCCCACCACCCCCGGGGGCTCTCTCCTCTCCCCTCCCCTCCCCCCGGGGGCTCTCTCCTCACCCCACCACCCCCGGGGGCTCTCTCTCCCCTCCCCTCCCCCGGGGGCTCTCTCCCCCCTCCCCTCCCCCCGGGGGCTCTCTCCCCCTCCCCTCCCCCCGGGGGCTCTCTCCCCCCTCCCCGGGGCTCTCTCTCCTCTCCCCCCTCCCCGGGGGCCCTCTCCTCTCCCCTCCCCTCCCCCCCGGGGGCTCTCTCCCCTCCCCCCGGGACTCTCTCCCCTCCCCTCCTCTCCTCTCCCCCCCGGGGGCTCTCTCCTCTCCCCACCCCCACGGGGGCTCTCTCCTATCCCCACCCCCACCCCCCTGGGGGCTCTCTTCCTCTCCCCTCCCCTCCCCCCCCCTCCCCCCGGGCTCTCTCTCCTCTCCCCTCCCCCCGGGGGCTCTCTCCTCTCCCCCCCCCCCCCCCCCCCCTCGCCCCGGGGTCTCTCTTCTCTCCTCTCCCCCCCCCTCGCCCCGGGGACCCTCTCCTCTCCCCTCCCCGGGGGCTCTCTCCCCCCTCCCCGGGGGCTCTCTCTCCTCTCCCCCCTCCCCGGGGGCTCTCTCTCCTCTCCCCCCTCCCCGGGGGCCCTCTCCTCTCCCCTCCCCTCCCCCCCGGGGGCTCTCTCCTCTCCTCTCCCCCGGGGGCTCTCTCCTCTCCCGCCCGCCGCCGCCCCCCCCGGGGGCTCTCTCCTCACCCCACCACCCCCAGGGGCTCTCTCCTCTCCTCTCCCCGCCCCCCTCCCGGGGGCTCTCTCCTCACCCCACCACCCCCGGGGCTCTCTCCTCACCCCACCACCCCCAGGGGCTCTCTCCTCTCCTCTCCCCGCCCCCCCTCCCGGGGGCTCTCTCCTCTCCCCACCCCCCCCGGGGACTCTCTCCTCTCCCCTCCCCTCCCCCCGGGGGCTCCCTCCTCTCCCCTCCCCTCCGGGGGCTCTCTCCTCTCCCCCCCGGGGGCTCTCTCTCCTCTCCCCTCCCCTCCCCCCCGGGGGCGCTCTCCCCCCGGGGACTCTCTTTCCCCTACCCTCCCCCCAAGGGCTCACTCCTCTCCCCTCCCCGGGCTCTCTCTCCTCTCCCCTCCCCCCGGGGGCTCTCTCCTCTCCCCTCCCCTCCCCCCCGGGGGCTCTCTCCTCTCCCTCCCCTCCCCGGGGCTCTCTCCTCTCCCCTCCCCTCCCCGGGGGCTCTCTCCTCTCCCCTCCCCTCCCCCCGGGGGGCTCTCTCCCCTCCCCTCCCTCCGGGGGCTCTCTCCTCTCCCCTCCCCTCCCCCCGGGGGCTCTCTCCTCTCCCCTCCCCTCCCCCCTCCCCGGGTGCTCTCTCCTCTCCCTCCCCGGGGGCTCTCTCCTCTCCTCTCCCCCCTCCCCGGGGGCTCTCTCTCCTCTACCCCCTCCCCGGGGCCCTCTCCTCTCCCCTCCCCTCCCCCCTGGGGGCTCTCTCCTCTCCTCTCCCCCCGGGACTCTCTCCCCTCCCCTCCTCTCCTCTCCCCCCCGGGGCTCTCTCCTCTCCCCACCCCCACGGTGCTCTCTCCTATCCCCACCCCCACCCCCCTGGGGGCTCTCTTCTCTCCTCTCCCCCCCCCCCCCTCCCTCCCGCGGGGGGCTCTCTCCTCTCCCCTCCCCTCCCCCCGGGGGCTCTCTCCTCTCCTCTCCCCTCCCCTCCCCTCGCCCCGGGGGCTCTCTTCTCTCCTCTCCCCCCCCCCCCCCCCCCCCCTCGCCCGGGGGCTCTCTTCTCCTCTCTCTCCCTCCCCCCCCCCCCTCGCCCCGGGGGCTCTCTTCTCTCCTCTCCCTCCCCCCCCCCCTCGCCCCGGGTGCTCTCTTCTCTCCTCTCCCTCCCCCCCCCCCCCCCCTCGCCCCGGGGGCTCTCTCCTCTCCCCTCCCCCCCGGTGGCTCTCTCCCCCCTCCCCGGGGGCTCTCTCCCCCCTCCCGGGGGCTCTCTCCCCCCTCCCCCTCCCCGGGGGCTCTCTCCCCCCTCCCCCCTCCCCGGGGGCTCTCTCTCCTCTCCCCCCTCCCCGGGGGCTCTCTCTCCTCTCCCCCCTCCCCGGGGGCTCTCTCTCCTCTCACCCCTCCCCGGGGGCTCTCTCCTCTCCTCTCACCCTCCCCGGGGGCTCTCTCCTCTCCCGCCCGCCGCCGCCCCCCCCGGGGCTCTCTCCTCACCCCACCACCCCCGGGGGCTCTCTCCTCCACCCCACCACCCCCAGGGGCTCTCTCCTCTCCTCTCCCCGCCCCCCCTCCCGGGGGCTTCTCTCCTCTCCACCCCCCGGGCTCTCTCTCCTCTCCCCTCCCCTCCCCCCCGGGGGCTCTCTCCTCTCCCCTCCCCCCCGGGGCTCTCTCCTCTCCCCTCCCCTCCGGGGGCTCTCTCCTCTCCTCTCCCCCTCCCCTCCCCTCCGGGGGCTCTCTCCTCTCCACCCCCCCGGGCTCTCTCTCCTCTCCCCTCCCCTCCCCCGCGGGGGCTCTCTCCCCCCGGGGGCTCTCTCTCCTCTCCCCTCCCCCCAAGGGCTCTCTCCTCTCCCCTCCCCCCCACCCCTCGCCCCGGGGGCTCTCTTCTCTCCTCTCCCCCCCCCCCCCCTCGCCCCGGGGGCTGTCTTCTCTCCTCTCCACCCCCCCCCTCGCCCCGGGGGCTCTCTTTCTCCTCTCTCCCCCCCCCCCCCGGGGGCTCTCTTCTCTCCTCTCCCCCCCCCCTCGCCCCGGGGGCCCTCTCCTCTCCCTCCCCCCCGGGGGCTCTCTCCCCCCTCCCCGGGGCTCTCTCCTCTCCCCTCCCCTCCCCCCCGGGGCTCTCTCCTCTCCACCCCCCCGGCCTCTCTCTCCTCTCCCCTCCCCTCCCCCGCGGGGGCTCTCTCCCCCCGGGGGCTCTCTCTCCTCTCCCCTCCCCCCAAGGGCTCTCTCCTCTCCCCTCCCCCCACCCCTCGCCCCGGGGCTCTCTTCTCTCCTCTCCCCCCCCCCCCCTCGCCCCGGGGGCTCTCTTCTCTCCTCTCCACCCCCCCCCCTCGCCCCGGGGGCTCTCTTCTCTCTCCTCTCTCCCCCCCCCCCCCCGGGGGCTCTCTTCTCTCCTCTCCCCCCCCCCCCCTCGCCCCGGGGGCCCTCTCCTCTCCCCTCCCCCCCGGGGGCTCTCTCCCCCCCTCCCCGGGGGCTCTCTCCCCCCTCCCCCTCCCCAGGGGCTCTCTCTCCTCTCCCCCCTCTCCCGGGGGCTCTCTCTCCTCTCCCCCCTCCCCGGGGGCTCTCTCTCCTCTCCCCCCTCCCCGGGGGCTCTCTCCTCTCCTCTCCCCCCGGGGGCTCTCTCCTCTCCCGCCCGCCGCCGACCCCCCGGGGGCTCTCTCCTCACCCCACCACCCCCAGGGGCTCTCTCCTCTCCTCTCCCCGCCCCCCCCTCCCGGGGGCTCTCTCCTCTCCCCACCCCCCCGGGGGCTCTCTCCTCTCCACCCCCCCCGGGCTCTCTCTCCTCTCCCCTCCCCTCCCCCCCGGGGGCTCTCTCCTCCTCCCCTCCCATCCGGGGGGCTCTCTCCTCTCCCCTCCCCTCCCCCCCGGGGGCTCTCTCCTCTCCCCTCCCCCCCCCCCCCGGGGGCTCTCTCCTCTCGACCCCCCCCGGGCTCTCTCTCCTCTCCCCTCCCCCCCGGGGGCTCTCTCCCCCCGGGGGCTCTCTCTCCTCTCCCCTCCCCCCAAGGGCTCTCTCCTCTCCCCTCCCCCCGGGCTCTCTCTCCTCTCCCCTCCCCCCGGGGGCTCTCTCCTCTCCCCTCCCCTCCCCCCCGGGGGCTCTCTCCTCTCCCCTCCCCTCCGGGGGCTCTCCTCTCTCCCCTCCCCTCCCCCCCGGGGGCTCTCTCCTCTCCCCTCCCCTCCCCTCCCTCCCGGGGGCTCTCTCCTCTCCCCTCCCCTCCCTCCCGGGGGCTCTCTCCTCTCCCCTCCCCTCCCTCCCAGGGCTCTCTCCTCTCCCCTCCCCTCCCCCCCGGGGGCTCTCTCCTCTCCCCTCCCCTCCCCCCCGGGGCTCTCCTCCTCTCCCCTCCCCTCCCCCCCGGGGGCTCTCTCCTCCTCCCCCCCCGGGGGCTCTCTCCTCTCCCCCCCCCCGGGGCTCTCTCCTCTCCCCTCCCCTCCCCCCGGGGGCTCTCTCCCCTCCCCTCCCCCCCGGGGCTCTCTCCCCTCCCCTCCCCCCGGGGGCTCTCTCCTCTCCCCTCCCCTCCCCCCGGGGGCTCTCTCCTCTCCCCTCCCCGGGGCTCTCTCCTCTCCCCTCCCCGGGGGCTCTCTCCTCTCCCCCTCCCCTCCCCCCGGGGGCTCTCTCCTCTCCCCTCCCCGGGGGCTCTCTCCTCTCCCCTCCCCTCCCCCCGGGGGCTCTCTCCTCTCCCCTCCCCGGGGGCTCTCTCCTCTCCCCTCCCCGGGGGCTCTCTCCCCTCCCCTCCCCCCCGGGGGCTCTCTCCCCTCCCCTCCCCCCGGGGGCTCTCTCCCCTCCCCCCGGGGGCTCTCTCCCCTCCCCTCCGCCCCGGGGGCTCTCTCCTCTCCCTTCCGCCCCGGGGGGCTCTCTCCTCTCCCCTCCCCCCCGGGGGCTCTCTCCCCTCCCCCCCGGGGGCTCTCTCCTCCTCCCGCCCCCCCGGGGGCTCTCTCCTCTCCCCTCCCCCCCGGGGGCTCTCTCCTCTCCCCTCCCCCCCGGGGGCTCTCTCCTCTTCCCCCCCCGGGGGCTCCCTCCCCTCCCCTCCCCCCGGGGGCTCTCTCCCCTCCCCTCCCCCCGGGGGGCTCTCTCCCCTCCCCTCCCCTCGGGGGCTCTCTCCCCTCCCCCCCCCCCCGGGGGCTCTCTCCCCTCCCCCCCGGGGGCTCTCTCCCCTCCCCTCCCCCCGGGGGCTCTCTCCTCTCCCCTCCCCGGGGGCTCTCTCCTCTCCCCTCCCCGGGGGCTCTCTCCTCTCCCCTCCCCGGGGGCTCTCTCCTCTCCCCTCCCCTCCCCCCGGGGGCTCTCTCCTCTCCCCTCCCCGGGGGCTCTCTCCTCTCCCCTCCCCTCCCCCCGGGGGCTCTCTCCTCTCCCCTCCCCGGGGGCTCTCTCCTCTCCCCTCCCCGGGGCTCTCTTCTCTCCCCTCCCTGGGGGCTCTCTCCCCTCCCCTCCGCCCCGGGGGCTCTCTCCTCTCCCCTCCCCCCCGGGGGCTCTCTCCCCTCCCCTCCCCCCGGGGGCTCTCTCCCCTCCCCCTCCCCCCCGGGGGCTCTCTCCCCTCCCCTCCCCCCCGGGGGCTCTCTCCCCTCCCCTCCCCCCCGGGGGCTCTCTCCCCTCCCCCTCCCCCCCGGGGCTCTCTCCCCTCCCCTCCCCCCCGGGGCTCTCTCCCCTCCCCTCCCCCCCGGGGGCTCTCTCCCTCCCCCTCCCCCCCGGGGGCTCTCTCCCCTCCCCCCGGGGCTCTCTCCCCTCCCCTCCCCCCGGGGGCTCTCTCCCCTCCCCTCCCCCCGGGGGCTCTCTCCTCTCCCCTCCCCCCGGGGGCTCTCTCCTCTCCCCTCCCCCCGGGGCCCTCTCCCCTCCCCTCCCCCCGGGGGCCCTCTCCCCTCCCCCGGGGCTCGGGCTCGGGCTCGCTCTCTCTGGGGTCGCCCCCCGCCCCATCCCCCAGACTCTCCTCTCCGGAGTGTTCCCCCCCACCCCCCGGGACTCCCTCTGGGGGTCGGTCTCTCTCCCCCTCCCCCTCCCCGGGGTCTCCCTGCCCCCCGGGGCACGGGCTCGGTGATGTTGATGAAGACTCTCTCACCCTCCGCCATCTTCAGCATCGCCGCCGCCGCCGAGAACCGACTCCTCCTCCTCCTCACGGACACGCGCACCGACCCTCTCCCCCGCGCGCGCCCCCGCTCGCCGGCCGCACTCGATGCCACGAGGACGCGCTTTCCACCGCCCGCAACAAACACACTCTCTCCTTTCCCGGCGCGCGCTCCTCCCTCACCGTCACGTGTTTCCCCCTTTTCCCGGGAGCGCGCGCTCGCCCCACCACCAACCCCCCTCCTCCGCGGGGGCGTGCCCGCCTCTCGCGCCCTTTTTCCCCTCGGGACGTTTTTTTTTCGCACACTCCGCCCTTCCAGTGACGCAAGACACCAGCACGGAGCAACGCAGGAGTGGGGGGGGTGCTTCCTCCTCCTCATTCAAAGGCAAAAAGCGGCTTCTTCATCTCATCTCCCTGCCGTCACGTTGAATACCCTTTATAATAATAATGTTCACTTTCTAATTGTATAAACGCATGAAGAAAAGTCCTCGAAGCTTTCGATTTGTTTCAACCTAAACATTGATATTCCTGCCCCCCCCACTATTCCTCTGCTTTGGATTACTCCAGCTTCAAAGGCCAAGGTCGTTTCGTCAGAGCGTACTTTTTTCAGCGCGCCGCGACGTGGGGCGTGCGTACGTCATCACACGGGGGCGGGGAAGCGCGCCTATGTCATGCACAATGCGCCTACGCATACGCAGTAATGCGTCATCGCGTCAGGTTGGACGTACAGTAGTAGGTTGGTAGAAGAAATCGCCGCCATGTTGGTAATGGAGCTGGACCAAGTTGGCACATCAGGTGGGTGTAGAGTTTAGAGATCTTTCTAATCACTGAGTTGCCATTATTAAAGCTTGCACACTTTTATTGTTTTATAGAGAGTTTTTCATCATTGGCGTTTGGCTGAATTCCCCAAACCTGAATTATATCTTGGTGGTTGTGGCAGCAGCCATCCCTCAGACCCTTTGAATCATTGATTTCCATTTTTGTTGGAAAGTCGAGGTGACATCTGTTGGGACTCTTCCTAGATTTTCTCAAGAGCACTTAGCTTTGTCAGTGATACTGTTCTCACATCTCTAGAGTGGGTGGGCTGATTCTGAAGATATAATCTCTTGGAGACAGCAATAGCAATGAATAAGACAAGGAGAGCATAAGAAATAGGAAATAAGGCGTGTGTTCAGCCAGTCGAGCCTGCTTTGCCATTCAAGAAGATCATGGCTCATCTGACATTCCTCACGTACACCTTCCTGCTCTTTCCCCATAACTGGCTCCAAGGTAGAAGACAGAGGGTGGTGGTGGTGGAGGGTTGTTTTTCACACTGGAGATGTCCGACCAGTGGAGTGTCACAAGGATCGGTGCTGCGTCCACTACTTTTTGTCATTTATATAAATGATTTGGATGCGAGCATAAGAGGTGCAGTTAGTAAGTTTGTAAACGACACCAAAATTGGAGGTGTAGTGGACAGTGGAAAAGGTTACCTCAGATTGCAACAGGATCTCGAACAGATGGGCCAATGGGCTGAGAAGTGGCAGATGGAGTTTAATTCAGATAAATGCGAGGTGCTGCATTTTGGGAAAGCAAATCTTAGCAGGACTTATACACTTAATGGTAAGGTCCTAGGGAGTGTTGCTGAACAAAGAGACATTGGGGTGCAGGTTCATAGCTCGTTGAAAGTGGAGTCACAGGTAAATAGGATAGTGAAGGCGGTGTTTGATATGCTTTCCTTTATTGGTCAGAGTACTGAGTACTGGAGTTGGGAGGTCATGTTGCAGCTGTACAGGACTTTGGTTAGGCCACTGTTGGAATATTGCATGCAATTCTAGACTTCTTCCTATCGGAAACATGTTATGAAACTTGAAAGAGTTTAGAGTCATAGAGATGTACAGCATAGAAACAGACCCTTCGGTCCAACCCGTCCATGCTGACCAGATATTCCAACCCAGTCTAGTCCCACTGGCCCATATCCCTCTAAACCCTTCTTATTCATATACCCATCCAAATGCCTCTTAAATGTTGCAATTGTACCAGCCTCCACCACTTCCTCTGGCAGCTAATTCCATACACATACCACCCTCTGTATGAATAGGTTGCCCCGTAGGTCTCTTTTATATCTTTCCCCTCTCACCCTAAACCTATGCCCTCTAGTTCTGGACTCCCTGACCCCAGAGAAAAGACTTTGTCTATTTATCCTATCCATGCCCCTCATAATTTTGTAAACCTCTATAAGGTCACCCCTCAGCCTCCGACACTCCAGGGAGAACAGCCCCAGCCAATTCAGCCTCGCCCTATAGTTCAAATCCTCCAACCCTGGCAACATCCTTGTAAATATTCAGTGACCTCCCTTCCCTATCTAATTCTACACAAGAATGCCTTCCCTCTCACCAGTTTCTGAGATGCACTCATGTCATTCCTGAGTTGGCTTCGTTACAGGGCTGCAAATATTTTCCTAATAGCACTGTGGGTGTACCTACAGGATTGCAGTTGTTTGAGAAGGCAGCTCACCACCACTTTCTTAAAGGCAAATAATACTGAGATAAAATCTGTAGGCTGTAGTTGGATTTGATGCTGCTACTGACAGAGTTTGCATTTCGCTTGGAGGTATTTGGGCTTCCCTGAGATTATAACTATCAAAATGAAACTGAATATTTATAGAATCCCTACAGTGTGGAAACAGGCCCTTTGGCCCAACTAGTCCACACCAACCCTCTGAAGAGTATCCCACCCAAAACCTATTACTCTACATTTACCCCTTACTAACACATGCCAGTTCACCTAATCTTTGGATTGTGGGAGGAAACTGGAGGAAACCCACGCAGACACGGGGAGAATGTGCAAACTCCACACAGACAGTTGCCTGAGGTGGGAATCGAACCAGAGTCCCTGGTACGGTGAGGCAGCAGTGCTAACCACTGTGCCACCGTGCCCCCATTTCCTCTGAAGTAGATATACTTTAGAGAATGGATAAAGTTATTAGTCAATTAGTAATGACATGACAAAACGACCAAGAGATTCAGTTTATCAATATCTTTGTTTACTAGTTGGAGTCCAAAAGTGCAAAGTTGGATTTAATCAGTTTGGAATTTTTTTTGCAGAAGTAGGTTGATTGGTTAGCCAGCCGCTGAGGAGTTCTAGGCAGCTTCTTCTCATTAAAAACTCCTTTCAAAATCTTCTGCTTCCTACAGGTCAGAGACATTTCTTTTATGACAGCGGAGTCAGGGTGTCCATTTTGTCAATGGGTGTGTTATGGCTGACCCTATAAACAGCCTGCTCTTTCACATTATCACGTTTAAAAGGTTCTGCATGTGACCAGGCCTTCTGAGGGTAGAGAAGCAGTGTCCATTTCAGACAAGGGCTTCAGACATTGTAGATAACCAACTGTGTATGGCCCCTCCCAAGGGTTAAGTGGAAAGCTATTAATACATCTTGTTGGATGAGTGTAACTTGCAATTCCATTGTTTAAGGGATTTTCTAGGTGAGAATTTTCTCTGTAGCAGTTTTGGGTAGGGACTAGGTTGGTCCTGGACATGGAAGGATTTTCTGATGAAGAGAGGTTGAGTAGTCTGCGACTGTACTGTTTGGGATTTAGAAGAATGAGATGCCGACCTATTGAAACATATAAGATCCTGAATGGAATTGATAGGGTAGGTGCGGAGAGGTTGTTTCCCTTTGTGGGAGAGTCTAGAACCAGAGGGCATCTCCTCAGAGAAACGGGTCATCAATTTAAGATAGAGACAAGGAGGAATTTCTTCTTTCAGAATCACAGACATGGACAGCACAGGAACAGACCCTTCGGTCTAACTCATCCGCACCGACCAGATATCCTAAATTAATCTAGTTCCATTTGCCAGCACTTGGCCCATAATCCATCTAAACCCTTCCTATTCATATACCCATCCAGATGCTGCAATTATACCAGCATCCACCACTTCCTCTAGCAGCTCATTCCATACACTCACCATTCTGCGTGAAGAAGTCCCTTTTATATCTTTTCCCATCTCACCCTAAACCTAAGCGCTCTGGTTTCAGACTCCTCTACCCTGGGAAAAAGGAGCTGTTTATCCTATCAATGCCCCTCATGATTTTATAAACCTCTAAAGGTCACCCCTCAGCCTCCGACGCTCCGGGGAAAACACCCCCAGCCTGTTCAGCCTCTCCCTGTAGCTCAAGCCCTCCAACCCTGGCAACATCCTGGTAAATCTTGTCTGAACCCTTTCAAGTTTCACAACATCTTTCCGATAGCAAGTAGTGAATCTGTGAAATTCTTTACTGCAGGGAGATGTAGAAGCTGGGTCATGAAGTTTATTAAAGGCTGAGATAGACAGATTTTTAATCAGTCAGGGAATTGAATGGTGTGGGGCAAGAGGTAAGTGGGGTTGAGGATGATCGGATCAGCCATGACCCCACTGAATGGATGGGCTGAATGGCCTACGTCTGTTCCGACATGTTATGGGTTTGGTGGAAGATTGTGCCTGAATTTGGAAGCTGCACTTTCAGGAAGGATGCTGAGGCCCCGGAGAGGGTGTGGAGGGGTTTTATCAGAATGCTACGAGGTAGGGGCCTCAGTTACTGGGGAGGTGACAAGGCCGGGCTTATTCTCTTTCAGAAGAGAAGCTTGAAGGGACCTGGATTGCTCTGCATCATATCCAGTGATTCCTGCCCGGAAGTTTGGAGAGTTTGGATGGGGGCAACCCCCCCACCCCGCCTTCACCTCGCCCACCCCCCCCACCATCACCACCACCGGTACAATACCTACCCAGATTCTAGGATCAGTTCCACGTCCCTGAAAGCTGAACCCCAGCCAGCGCTTTTGGAGAAAGGGCAAGAGGGGATTGTTTTGTTTTGTTGATCATTCTAACTCTGCAGAATGATCCTGACAGATTCTGTGTTTTTTCTCCATCTGCTGATCCTCACGGAGGTTCATGGTAGCAGTCCGAAGCAATGGCAAACTGCCTGCAGTTCACTGCGTTACTGCTCAAAGCCATGTCTGACCTGTCTGAACCCGAAACAGCTCCTTCGCTCCACCATTATCGTGGGAGAATCTGTGGTTTTGGAAATAACTCTTCAAATGAGGCCGTATTTGTCGCTGTCACTGATGGCGCTACCAAAAATTGGAATTATTGAATATTTACAATGTAGGAGGAGGCTATTCATCCCATCATATCCACTCTGGCTCTCCTCAAAGGCAGCGTACTTAATCCCCACTCCCCCTGCCATTTCCTCAAGCCGTCCTGAATATATTTCCTCTTCAATTCTCCTCTGAAAGCCAAATCTGAACTTGCCTCCATCACACTCTCGGGCGATACATTCCAGGCACTCACTCACTCATGATACAAAAAGGATTGGCTCATTTCGCTCTTTAGACAGAAGTGGGTGCTGCAGATGCTGGAGATTAGAGTCAAGATTAGAGCGGTGCTGGAAAAGTACAGCAGGTCAGGCAGCTTCCGAGGAGCAGGAAAATCAACGTTTCAGGCAAAAGCCCTTCATCGGGAAGAGCTTTTGCTCGAAATGTCAATTTTTCCTGCTCCTCAGATGCTGCCTGACCTGCTGTGCTTTTCCAGCACCGCTCTAATCTTGACTCTAATTTTGCTCTTTGCTAATATTTTAAATCAATGTCCTTTTTTTAAAGTTTAATTTATTCACACACAGCTCATGGCACGACCAGTATTTACTCTCATCCTTAATTGTACAGAAGGTGGTGAGTTACCTTGTTGAACTGCTGTGGTCTGTGTGGTATCTGTGCACTCATTAGGGAGGGATTGCAGGAGCCTGAATAAGTCTGGACGGGCTGTTCCCATGTATCTGTCTGTGTAGGTCCTTCAAGATATTAGGAGGTCATGGGTTTGAAAGGCGCTGTCTCAGCAGTCTTGAGCTTTCTGCCAATGGCTAGTATTTCCCCCCTATCTGTTCTGTCCAGGGTACCTGGGTTTTGGATATCCCATTGCAAGATATTCCTCGTTACTGCTGGATTTACGAGGTGGGGGAGGCTCTGTCAGCAGATATTTCAGTCTTTGCCACCAGTAGCTCGCCCAAGTATCAGTGTCTTGTCAATTCCACATCCTCAGACGGTGTTTAGATTAGATTCCCTACAGTGTGGAAACAGGCCATTTAGCCCAACAAGTCCACACCGACCCTCCAAAGAGTAACCCACACTCCGACATTTATCCCTGAGTAATGCACCTTAGACTATGGGCAATTTAGCACGGCCAATTCACCTAACCTGCACATCTTTGGATTGTGGGAGGAAACCCACACAGACACGGGGAAAATGTGCAAACTCCACACAGACAGTCACCTGAGGTGGGAATCGAACGTGTTTGTGTGTGTGTGTTTATGTGTGTTAATGTGTGTGTGTGCGTGTGTCAGATAGAGAGACGCTAGGAGCTACGGTTCAGCTTGCTGTTGGAAAGGAATGTTGAAGGAGATTATATCTGGGAAAGATGTTAACCCTCCACCTTTCAGCTGCTAAACGAGGACAGTAACACAGTCCATGCCTGAGCTGCTCCTGCTAACATGGGGACGGGCAAAGGATCAGGGACAGGAGTTGGTCAATTAACACGAAGCCAATCAAGACTTTTTAAACAGTGCCTTAGGTCCAATTAAACATGTTCCAATTGGGCTCCGTGTTATAGAGAATGGAACAGCCTCTGACACTGCTTCTAAGGTTGAGTTTCACCTGCTTGGAAGGCAGTATCATTCTCGGATTCCCAACACTGGTGGAGTGCCTGGATTTGGATAATCGCTCCTCTCATCCGTGGCCAAGGATGTGCTCTGCCTGCCAGGAGATTGAAGATGGTTGATAAGTTGTGTGAGGTGGGCGCCAATACCCCTGTGGTTTCTGGAGATGTCTAAGGCAGATTAAATAACACCTGGCCTTCCCTGAGTACAAAATAGGGGCTTGTTATCCACTGCAGCCAGGCGCTGAGCTGGCTGTCTCTATATGTACAAGCTGCAGTGCAGGACACTATTACACTGCTCCTGAGGCTCACCAGTAATGAATACCCTCGTCCTCTCCAGCCTCCTCGCTGTACTCCTCCTGACTGTATCCTGGGCGCAAACCGCAGGTAGGAATCAGTAGCTGTTCCTCAGCTCGGTTACCCCCGGCCCCTCTCCTGCAACTGAAGCTTTTGGGATGCAGTGTGTTGGCAGAACCATCGTCAGCTGGGAACCCCTCGGTGACCTGCACACGACAGCCACATGCCTAAAGAGTAGGGGCTGAGAGAGTGATGGAGACTGTCGCTGTGTCTTTATAAGGAGCAGGAGCAGGAGCAGGCCAGGTGGCCCCTGGAGCCCGCTCCGCTACTCAATCAGATCATGGACTCCGCTCCACTTACCCACCCGCTCACCATAACCCTCCAATCCTTTACTGTTCAAAAATCTAGCTTTGCCTTAAAAAAGCACCTTTATTACCACATTAACCCTGTATTCCTGATTCCCACCGCTCCACCCGTTGGCAGCTGCCTGGACATTGTGCTCTGGAACTCCCTCCCTAAACCCTCTCCCTTTCCATTAAAACGCTGCTTAAAATTGAATGCTTTGCCCTAAGTTTTGATCACGTGTTACTATTATCTCCTTTTTGTGGTTTTGTATCACATTTTTATCTGATTACAACTTCAATTTATATAGTTCCTTTACTGTAGTAATCTCTCCCAAAATACTTAGAGTCATAGAGCTCAGAAACAGACCCTTCGGCCCAACCAGTCCGTGCTGACCATAATTCCAAACTAAACTAGTCCCACCTGCCTGCTCCTGGCCCATATCCCTCTAAACATTTCTTATTCATGTACTTATCCAAATGTCTTTTAAACATTGTAGTTGTACCTGCATCCACCATTTCCTCATTTCATACACGAACCACTCTCTGTGTGGAAAAAGTGCCCCTCATGCCCTATTTAAATCTCTTTCCTCTTATCTTAAAAATATGCCTCCAGTCTTGAAATACCCAAAACACAGCTGCCTTATCTATACCCCTCATGATTTTATATTTGACGCTGATCCTCCTGCTTTGTCTCTCAGCTGGTAAATGTTTTGTAATAAAATAGAAAATGGTAGAAAAGCTCAGCAAGCTTTGGAGAAACAAATGGTTATCTCAGACTTGTTCTCTCAACACCTGTCTCTCGCTCCTTTCTCTCCCTGCCTTGCACTTATTCTCTTTATGTTTCTTCGTGCCTCTCTCTGTCTTTCTCCCACTGTCTCTTTAACTCTCTGCTCCTCGCGTCTCCCAATCTCTTTTGCCTGTTTTTCTTTCTGACCTCACTCTCTATGATTCTCACTCTACATCCCGCACTCTTTCTGTACCACTCACTGTCTCGCATGCTGTCTGACACCCTCCCTCTGCCTCTCACTCTCTGTCTCTCTGCTTCTCATAATCTCACTCGGTGCTGCTGTCTCTCACACTCCCTCCGACCCTCTCTCTGTGCCTGTCACACACTGTTTCTCATAATCTAACTCTCTCCCTCTCTTCTAACATTCCCCCTCTTTGGAAGTCATGATCTCTGCTTCTCACCCTCCCTTCCTCTCTTGCTTTTCACACCCCTCAACGTAAATGGCTAACATTTGCTGTTTCTTTACTGTTGCAGAGAGTTCATGGATTAATTCGGACGTGGCGATGTTGAAAGACAATGAGACTTTCTGTAAGTGCAAGAGTAAGTATCCCCCTGCCTGGACCTGACTCAGTAACTGATTACAGAAAATATATTGGGATGGAGTGGGGGTTGGGGGGGTTGGGGGGTGGGGGTGGGGGGGGGGGGGGGGGCAGTGTGCAATTACTGAGTTATATAGTGACTCTGCTGAGGGAGGGTCATTGAGTCATCCAGCATGGATACAGACCCTTCGGCCCAACCAGTCCATGCCAACCATAATTCCAAACAAAACCAGTCCCACCTGCCTGCTCCTGGCCCATATCCCTCCAAACCTTTCCTATTCACATACTTACCCAAATGTCTTTTAAATGCTGTAACTGCATCCGCATTGCACGTCACCTGACGAAGGAGCAGCACTCCAAAAGCTGGTGATTTCAAATAAATCTGTTGGACTATAACCTGGCGCCATGTGGCTTTCTGACCTTGTCCACCCCAGTCCAACACCAGGACCTCCACTCTAATGCAAGAGGGATGGAATAGGGAGGTCTCGCCCCAGCTGTACTAGCCCTTGGTCAGACTGCACCCCACTGCCCATCTTGAAGTTCTCCTCTTCCCTCCCTCCACAAGGTCACCCCCCCCCTCCCTCCCCAACATTCCTGATGAAGAGCTTATGCTCAAAACATCAACTCCCGCTCCTCGGACGCTGCCTGACCCACTGTGCTTTTCCAGCACCACTCTTTGCGACACTCCACCCGGTGTACAGTCTTAACTCTCTCTGTTGGAGGAGGGGTGTGCTTGCGTTGGGGGCAGTTCACAGGATGATTCTCGGGGTTAAAAGATTTACTCTCTGAGGAGACAGGTTCAGGCTGCCCTCATTCGAGTTTAGACAAATGTTCGATTAGATTAGATTACATGATTAGATTACATTACATTTACAGTGTGGAAACAGGCCCTTCGGCTGTGTGGAATGCTCTGCCCCTGAGGGCAGTGGAGGCCCAGTCTCTGGATTCATTTAAGAAAGAGTTGGATAGAGCTCTCAAAGATAGTGGAATCAAGGGTTATGGAGATAAGGCAGGAACAGGATACTGATCAATATGATCATGGCTGATCATTCCTAAATGGCGGTGCAGGCTCGAAGGGCTGAATGGCCTACTCCTGCACCTATTGTCTAACAAGTCCACACCGACCCGCCGAAGCGCAACCCACCCATACCCCTACATTTACCCCTTACCTAACACTACGGGCAATTGAGCATGGCCAATTCACCTGACCTGCACATCTTTGGATTGTGGGAGGAAACCGGAGCACCCGGAGGAAACCCACGCAGACACGGGGAGAACGTGCAAACTCCTCACAGACAGTCGCCTGAGGCAGTCGATGGTTCTTGAGAACACACAAGACCCGAGAAAGTGGAGTCTAAAACTCGGGACGTGAGTTTAAAAATGAGGGGTTGCCTGTTTATGACAGAAACGAGGAGGAACTTTTCCTGGGTGCAGGTACAGTTACAGCATTTAAAAGACATTTGGGTAAGTATGTGAATAGGAAAAGTTTGGAGGGATAAGGGCCAGGAGCAGGCAGGTGGGACTGGTTTAATTTGGGACTATGGTCAGTGTGGACTGGTTGGACCGGAGGGTTTATTTCCATGCTGGATGGCTCTTGGAGAATAATAGAATCCCTACAGTGTGGAAACAGGCCATTCGGCCCAACAAATCCTTCGAAGAGCAATCTACCCAGACCCATTCCCCCACCCTATTACTCTATATTTACCCCTGACTAATGCGGAGAAAGTGAGGTCTGCAGATGCTGGCGATCAGAGCTGAAAATGTGTTGCTGGAAAAGCGCAGCAGGTCAGGCAGCATCCAGGGAATAGGAGAATCGACGTTTCGGGCATAAGCCCTTCTTCAGGCTTTCGGGCTTATGCCCGAAACGTCGATTCTCCTATTCCCTGGATGCTGCCTGACCTGCTGCGCTTTTCCAGCAACACATTTTCAGCCCTGACTAATGCACCTAACCTGCACATCCCTGAACACTACGGGCAATTTAGCACGGCCAATTCACCTGACCTGCACATCTTCGGACTGTGGGAGGAAACCGGAGCACCCGGAGGAAACCCACGCAGACACGGGGAGAATGTGCAAACTCCACACAGTCACCCAAGACTGGAATCGAACCCGGGTCCCTGGCGCTGTGAGGCAGCAGTGCTAACCACCATGCCACCATTCCTGAGTTGAATTCACTCCGTCAGAGTGCAGTGGAGGCTGGGTAAGTGAAAACCTATTCAGGGCCGAATCAGACAAGTTTATTTGATAAAAGGGAGTTGTGGCTTATGCAGGCTTGATGGGCTGAATGGCCTACCCCTAATCTGATTTCTTATAAGCTTTCTCAGAAGGATGACAGTGTGCAGTGAGCATGTTGAACGAGATGATCCCACCTCCTTGTTGATGCCTCAGCCGGAAACCTTGTATGTTTGTTGCTGAGCTGTGACCTATAAGATAGGAGCTCGGTGCTTTTGCATTCAGGCACCGAAGGCTTCTCCGTTCAACCTGAGCTGCTTGGCCAAGTCAGAGATTTGTGCTGCAAACGTGTCCCGGGAAACAGGGGTCCACAGTATCACCTAACCCCCTCCATCTGTTTGACAGAACTGACCAGCGGGAAGCTGCAATGCAAGAACGCTAAAGGTCAGACACTCGTCAAGTGGAGAAAGGGGATATGTGTTTGCAGCAAGGAAGGTAGGAACGGGTGTGGGTGTGTGGGTGGGTGGGTGGGTGGGTGGGTGGGTGTGTGGGTGGGTGTGTGTGTGTGTGGGTGGGTGGGTGTGTGGGTGGGTGGGTGTGTTTGTGGGTGGGTGTGTTTGTGGGTGGGTGGGTGTGTGGGTGGGTGGGTGTGTGGGTGTGTGTGTGTGTGTGTGTGTGTGTGTGGGTGGGGGTGTGTGTGGGTGTGTGTGTGTGTGTGTGGGTGGGGGTGTGTGTGTGTGGGTGGGGGTGTGTGTGTGTGGGTGGGGGTGTGTGTGGGTGGGGGTGTGTGTGGGTGGGTGGGGGTGTGTGTGGGTGGGGGTGTGTGTGGGTGGGTGGGTGTGTGGGTGGGTGGGTGGGTGTGTGGGTGGGTGTGTGGGTGTGTGTGTGTGTGTGGGTGGGGGTGTGTGTGGGTGTGTGTGTGTGTGTGTGGGTGGGGGTGTGTGTGGGTGGGGGTGTGTGTGTGTGGGTGGGGGTGTGTGTGTGTGGGTGGGGGTGTGTGTGTGTGGGTGGGGGTGTGTGTGGGTGGGTGTGTGTGTGGGTGGGTGGGTGTGTTTGTGGGTGGGTGTGTTTGTGGGTGGGTGTGTTTGTGGGTGGGTGGGTGTGTGGGTGGGTGGGTGGGTGTGTGGGTGGGTGTGTGGGTGTGTGTGTGTGTGTGGGTGGGGGTGTGTGTGGGTGTGTGTGTGTGTGTGTGGGTGGGGGTGTGTGTGTGTGGGTGGGGGTGTGTGTGTGTGGGTGGGGGTGTGTGTGGGTGGGTGGGGGTGTGTGTGGGTGGGGGTGTGTGTGGGTGGGGGTGTGTGTGGGTGGGGGTGTGTGTGGGTGGGTGTGTGTGTGTGGGTGGGTGTGTGTGTGTGTGTTTGTGGGTGGGTGTGTGTTTGTGGGTGGGTGTGTGTGGGTGTGGGTGGGTGGGTGTGTGTGGGGGTGGGTGTGTGTGGGGGTGGGTGTGTTTGTGGGTGGGTGTGTGTGTGTGTTTGTGGGTGGGTGTGTGTGTGTGTGTGTGTGCAGGTGGGGCTGTGTGTGTATGTGGGTGGAGGTGTGTGTGTGTGTGTGTGTGGGTGGGGGGGGTGTGTGTGCAGGTGGGGCTGTGTGTGTATGTGGGTGGAGGTGTGTGTGTGTGTGTGTGTGTGGGTGGGGGGGGTGTGTGCGCAGGTGGGGCTGTGTGTGTATGTGGGTGGAGGTGTGTGTGTGTGTGTGTGGGTGGGGGGGGTGTGTGCGCAGGTGGGGCTGTGTGTGTATGTGGGTGGAGGTGTGTGGGTGGGGTGTGTGTGTGGGTGGGGTGTGTGTGTGGGTGGGGGGTGTGTGTGCGCAGGTGTGTGCAGGTGGGGGTGTGTGCGTGGGTGTGTATGCGGGTGGGTGTGGGCGGGTGAGTGTGCGCGCGGGTGTGTGCCTGGGTGCGGGTGTGTGGGAATGTGTTGTGTGCGGGTGTGGGTGAGTGTGCGCGCGGGTGGGGTTGTGTCCGTGGGCGGGTGTGTGTGTGCGCGCGCGCGGGTGGGGCTGGGCAGGTGGGTGTGCGCAGGTGGGCGGGTGTGTGTGCGGGTGGGGATGTGTGTGCGCGCGGGTGGGGTTGTGTCCGTGGGCGGGTGTGTGTGTGCGGGTGGGGCTGGGCAGGTGGGGGTGGGCGGGTGTGTGTGTGTGTGCGCACGCGGGTGGGGCTGGGCAGGTGGGTGTGCGCGGGTGGGCGGGTGTGTGTGTGGGTGGGGATGTGTGTGCGCTCGGGTGGGGTTGTGTCCGTGGGCGGGTGTATGTGTGTGCGCGCGCGGGTGGGGCTGGGCAGGTGGGTGTGCGCGGGTGGGGGATGTGTGTGTGCGGGTGGGGGATGTGTGTGTGTGGGTGGGGATGTGTGCGCGCACGGGTGGGGTTGTGTCCGTGGGCGGGTGTGTGTGTGTGCGCGCGCGGGTGGGGCTGGGCAGGTGGGTGTGTGCGGGTGGGCGGGTGTGTGTGTGTGTGCACGCGGGTGGGCGGGTGTGTGTGCGGGTGGGGATGTATGTGCGCGCGGGTGGGGTTGTGTCCGTGGGCGGGTGTGTGTGTATGTGTGCGCGGGTGGGGCTGTGCAGGTGGGTGTGCGCGGGTGGGCGGGTGTGTGTGCGGGTGGGGATGTGTGTGCGCGCGGGTGGGGTTGTGTCCGTGGGCAGGTGTGTGTGTGTGTGCGCGCGGGTGGGGCTGGGCAGGTGGGTGTGCGCGGGTGGGAGGGTGTGTGCGGGTGGGGATGTGTGTGCGCGCGGGTGGGGTTGTGTCCGTGGGCGGGTGTGTGTGTGCGCGTGGGTGGGGCTGGGCAGGTGGGTGTGTGCGGGTGGGCGGGTGGGGATGTGTGGGGGTGTGTGGGTGGGCGGGTGTGTGTGTGGGGGGGGAGAGAGAGAGAGAGAGAGAGAGCAAGCATGCAACAGGGAGGGAGAGCAAAAGTGAAAAGAAGAGAACACAGAGAGCAAGTGAGAAACACCCCCTGATGTGAGAGGGTACAGCGGCAGTGGGAAGGAAAGCTATGTCACAAGGTGTGAGGAGTGCATGAATCCCAGGGTCAGATAGTGACCAGCAGCCTGCCTTTCTGCTGTCTCAATCCCCCTGTGTCGTGCCTTCTACCTGCACCGTCCTGTGGGGGATCTCTGAGTGAAGGGATGATCCAGAGCGTGCAATTCCTGTATTTCTGAAGCCAGTAGGAGAATGTGGATTTACACGGGGTAGCTGAGAGCAGTTCCCGCATAACCACATAACTCTGCAGGGACAGTCACAAAAGCAGAATGCTGGTATTTGCACAGTAGAGAAGGAACTCACTGTGCGGTCTCCAATTACCCACCTCGACCTGGGCACAGGCAGATGGGAATGCCAGCCTTCCAAGGCACTGCCATGGAGTTGGGTGAACAATTCGCAGGTCTATGCGAGATGAACATGGGGAGACTGTGTGGTGAATTGGACAGGGACAGGTCTTACAGAGAGGAGCAGAAACTCAACAGGCCCTTCCAGTGCAGTCCTCACTTTCTCCTTCCAGTGCAGTACAATTCAATCATTTTAGATACAAACATCAGAGGAAAATGTTTCCAACTGCCCAGTAAAGGATTTGAACATGAAAGGCATCGATTGCCGGACAGTAACTTTTTTTTTACCAAACTCCTGTTGTTGGCAGGAAAGAGAATGAAGCTGGGGTGGTGTCTCAAACCAAGATATCCAGTGGCCATCCTGAGCTGAAAGCTGATGTGCTGATGACTGAAGACCCAGAAAAACCCTTGCTGCAGATGCCAAAACCGCTGTGACTTGCTTTGACTGTGGGATTGTCCTGTGTGTTCTCTCACTGACCTCATGACCCTGTCTCTGAACTAACATCACGTGACCATAGCTGTTCCCTCTGCCATTAACATTTCCCATGTCAGCTCCAAGCACTGTGTGTAAAATCTGTCAGGAGTCGTCCCTTTACCCTGGGTCAGACACTCTAACAGGCTGGATATAAAGTGGACTTAGATACTGAGTAAAGCTGTCTCTACTCTGTTAGACTTAAAGGAAAGCTCCTTCTGTCCCCCATCCATCACTCCCAGGGACAGGGACACGGACAACACGGGGTTAGATACAGGGTAAAGCTCCCTCAACACTGTCTCCCCATCAAACACTCCCAGGGACAGCAGGGGGTTAGATACAGAGTAAAGCTCTCTCTACACTGTCCCCCATCAAACACTCCCAGGACGGGGACAGCACGGGGTTAGATACAGGGTAAAATTCCTTCTACACTGTCCCCCATCAAACACTCCCAGGACGGGGACAGCACGGGGTTAGATACAGGGTAAAATTCCTTCTACACTGTCCCCATCAAACACTCCCAGGATGGGGACAGCACGGGGATAGATACAGGGTAAAACTCCTTCTACACTGTCCCCATCAAACACTCCCAGGACGGGGACAGCACGGGGTTAGATACAGGGTAAAACTCCTTCTACACTGTCCCCATCAAACACTCCCAGGACGGGGACAGCACGGGGTTAGATACAGGGTAGAGCTCCTTCTACACTGTCCCCCATCAAACACTCCCAGGACAGGGAGTTAGATACAGAGTAAAGTATTGTGTTATCTACATTTTTTGAGTGACCTGTCATTTGAGTCAAATTAAACCTGAGTGTACTGGCGTTTACCGTCAGAACGAACCCATATTCCATCAAATTACAGACACAGATCCCACCATATGAATAAAATACTTCCAGTAATGCCCCTAGGTGCAGTGAGTGCAATATCACTGCGATTCTGCTTCCCCTTTGTGCACAGACACAATCCTTACTGCCTGCTTTTTTGCGCTGCTTGTTATTTACATAATTGTCATATTGCTCCTGTATGCAGAACCTACTATAACACGTGTGGAATAAATAGCTTCAACTCAGAAAATGGCTCACGTCCCCCTTAATCTTGGATTACCTTGTCTACAGAGAAAGACGGGTTCTGGGATCTGCCCGTGAGATTGTTTTCAAAAAAAATGGAGAGGGTGCGGAGATTTACAGCAATGTCAGAGATTGCCAGGTACAAACCATCAGAAGATCAACGGGTGTAAGGAAGTGGCTGAGTGGTGACCTAGTAAATGTTTTTAAAACTATTAACAATTTTGACTAAGGTGGATACTGAGAGAACATTCCTTCTTGTGGGAAAGAGCAGGAGTTGAGGCCATCAATTTAAGACAGTCACCCAAGATATTCAACTGAGAATGCAGTAGAAATTTCTGTATCCAAATTGGATCGATTGGTGAAAAACATCAATACATTTAACAGGAAGCATGTGGGGGAAAGGAATAGGCTACACTGGTCGGGTGGCCTGACTGTGGCTTTGAGGTGTGTTGTCCTGGGGGTTTCTTTTAGAGAGAGAGAGACAGGTGTAGCGCAGTCTATGAGAAAGTAAACAACTTGTGAGGCCTTGTTCCAACTTTTTAAAAAAAGTTGGAACAATAGAGGCAGCCTGACTGGGTGTGGTCAAACTCTCACAGATCCAGGATTTTTCATTTAGTTTTCAGTGATAGTTGCTGGGGTCTGAGCAGGATTGGAAGTCAGTGAATTTCTCCTGCCTGCTTTTCTGTCTGTCTCTCTCTTTTTTCTCTCTTTCTTTCTTTCTCTCTCTCTCTCTGGCAAGCTGCTGTATGTATCCCTTTCTTACTAATAGGATTGCACATGACACGGTTTATTTTCTGAATTTGCCTTTTCTCCAAGGGTGTCTTTACAAGATGTTACTCGTTTGGAACAGTTATTACTTAGGAGAAAATAATCTATTATTCTGTTTAAGTTTTCCAGAAGAGTTAAGTTATTCAAAGTTCCTCTTCCTTTGATGTATTTTAACTATAAATTTGCTTAACGTTGAGTTGTTTGACCAATCGAATTGAATCTGGAACAAAGCACCTCTCATTTACCTCGGAAATAAGATAAAGTTAGGGTCTGGGTGACCTTCTTCATATATTTTGAGGGGATCTGGTTCTGGTCTGTAACAACAGGGTGAGATGAAAAGGAGGTGGGAGGAAACTTGTGCAGAGAATAAACAATGTTGAGCCAAATGGCCTGTTTCTGTGCTGTATATCCTGAAGTATTCTAAAATCCAGCAAGTGACCAGCCATGCTGACTTCAACAGTAGCAGGAGGAAGAATTTGTGGTACTGGGGATTCAGGGCTGAGAAGGAGAGTGGAGATAGTGTACGCACAGAGACATTCCTTGTTTCTATATGCACTTGCAAATCGGGATTTTAACAAGGATTTCAGACCCACCACCCGGCTGAGCAGAAACGAACTACCGCTCCACTATTACAGTCAAACACAGGATTCAAACGAGGGAGCAACACCGAGGTGTCAACCACAGACAGCAAGTGCCAGACAGAATGAAATGGTTCCACACCTAATGGGTCAAATCTAACCTTGGCAGTGCTGTCACATCCAGTCTTGAATGGTGGTGGCCAATTAAACAACTCAGTTACTAAGGGGTTCCACAAATATCCCCATCCTCAAATGATGGGAAAGCCCACACCACATCAGAGCACAAGAGAAAAGATTCACAAGGATGTTGCCAGGGTTGGAGGATTTGAGCTACAGGGAGACGCTCAACAGGCTGGTGTTGTTTTCCCTGGAGCGTCGGAGGCTGAGGGGTGACCTTATAGAGGTTTATAAAATCATGAGGGGCCTGGATAGGATAAATAGACAAAGTCTTTTCCCTGGGGTCAGGGAGTCCAGAACTAGAGGGCATAGGTTAAGGGTGAGAGGGGAAAGAGACGTAAGGGGCAACTTTTTCACACAGAGGGTGATACATGTGTGGAATGAGCTACCAGAGGAAGTGGTGAAAGCTCGTATAATTACAACATTTATAAGGCATTTGGATGGGTATATGAATAGGAAGGGTTTGGAGGGATATGGGCCGGGTGCTGGCAGGTGGGACTAGATTGGGTTGGGATAACCGGTTTGGGTGGGATAGCTGGTTGGACCGATGGGTCTGTTTCTGTGCTGTACAGCGCTATGTCTCTATAAGGCTGAAGCAATTATGACGATCTTCAGCCAGAAGTGCTGACTGGATACCCATCTCGGCCTCCTCCAGAGTTCCCTGGCATCAGATACCTGTCTTCACCCAATTCAGTTCACTTCACTTCATCACATGTCATGGAAACAGGCCCTGGACACTGCAGAGGCTCTCGGCCCTGACAACATTCCCGCAAGAGAACGAAAGACTTGTGTTCCTGAACTAACCCCTTCCCCCCTCCCCCATCAGCAGAGCGACAATGCTGGGATCTACTCAGCAATCAAGACAATTGCCTCAGATACATCCTATACAGAAAGAGCAGGACAAATCCAACCTGGCTAATTCCTGGCCCCTCCGTCTCCTCTCGATCATGAGTAAAGTGATGGAAAGTGTCCCAAATGAAGGTAGACCTGGACAATATTTAGGTTGAGCTGACAAGGACCAAGTAACATTCACAACGTACAAGTACTGAACAGTGACCATCTCCCATAAAAGGAAATCTAACTGTCACCCACTGACATTTACTGGCATTACTCTCACTGAATCAGCCACTGTTAAAATCCTGGGGGTTACCATTGACCAGAGATTGAAATGGGCTAGCCATAGAAATATTGTGTCAGAGGTTAGGAATCCTGTGGTCAGTAACTCCCCTCCTGACTCCCTCCAGAGCTTGTCCCACCATCTACAAGGCACAAGTCAGGAGGGTGAGGGAATACTCCCCACTTGCCCCTGGATGGGGGCAGCTCCAACAACAATCAAGAAGCTCGACACCATCCAGGGACAAAGCAGCCCCCGCTTGATTGGCCCCACACCCACAAACATCCCCTCCCTCCCTTACCCACCGACGCTCAGTAGCAGCAGTGTGTACCAGCTACAAGATGCACTGCAGAAACTCACCAAAGATCCTCAGGCAGCACCTTCCAAACCCACGGCCACTTCCATCTAGAAGGACAAGGGGCAGCAGGTACATGGGAACACCACCCCCTGCAAGTTCCCCTCCGAGCCCCTCACTATCCTGACTTGGGAATATATCGCCGTTCCCTCAGTGTGGCTGGGTCAGAATCCTGGGATTCCCTCCCTCGGGGACATTGTGGGTCTACCCTCCAGCACATGGACTGCAGCGGGTCAAGAAGGCAGCTCACCCCCACCTTCTCAAGGGTGGCAAATGGGGAGGGGGCAAGACATGCTGGGCCCAGCCAGTGACTCCCACGCCTCAGGAACCAATAACAAACCAGCGCAGTCAGAAGGGGGTCAGTACAACGGTTTATTGATAAATAAGTGAATGTGTGTTACTGTACAGTGGCCCTGTGCGATGTAGGCACAGTGAGTGGGGGCCAGTTCGGATCCGCCCGCAGTTCATGGTGCAGTTTCTTGTGCATCACCAGTGGGGCAGATGGACAGTACAGGCTGCTCAACCAGCTCCACAGACGGTGATTGTTGGTCAACACTTCCTAAACAACAGAAACAACGGTGAGCTGCAGCAGCTCTTACCCCCTGGGATCGCCATCGCTGCGCAACTGCGACAGCAGGCAATTCAACTGCAGCAGCCTTCATGGCTGAGTTACCACTAATACATTCCAGAAGGCATGGGAGCAGACTGGGGAGCAGTGGGATAGAGAGAGGGACTGGCTGAGGAACAGAGGGATAGAGAGAGAGGACAGACTGGGGAACAGTGGGATAGAGAGAGGGACTGGCTGAGGAACAGTGGGATAGAGAGGGGACAGACTGGGGAGCAGTGGGATAGAGAGAGGGACTGGCTGAGGAACAGAGGGATAGAGAGAGAGGACAGACTGGGGAGCAGTGGGATAGAGAGAGGGACTGGCTGAGGAACAGTGGGATAGAGAGAGAGGACAGACTGGGGAACAGTGGGATACAGAGAGGGGACAGACAGGGGAACAGTGGGATAGAGAGAGGGGACAGACTGGGAACGGTGGGATAGAGAGAGAGGACAGACTGTGGAACAGTGGAAGGTAGAGAGGGTACAAACTGGGGAACACTGGGATAGAGTGAGGGGACAGACTGCGGAACAGTGGGATAAAGAGAGAGGGGACAGACTGGGGAACAGTGGGATGGAGAGAGGGGACAGACTGGGGAACAGTGGGATAAAGAGAGAGGGGACTGGGGAACGGTGGGATAGAGAGAGAGGCGCCAGACTGGGGAACAGTGGGATGGAGAGAGGGGACAGACTGGGGAACAGTGGGATAAAGAGAGAGGGGACAGACTGGGGAACAGTAGGATAGAGAAAGGGGACAGAGTGCGGAACAGTGGGATAGAGAGAGGGGACAGACTGGGGAACAGTGGGATACAGAGAGGGGACAGACTGGGAAACGGTGGGATCGAGAAAGGGGACAGAGTGGGGAACAGTGGGAGAGAGATAGGGGACAGACTGGGGAACAGTGGGATAGAGAGAGGGGACAGATGGGAAACAGTGGGATAGAGAGAGGGAACAGACTGGGGAGCAGTGGGATAGAGAGAGGGACTGGCTGAGGAACAGTGGGATAGAGAGGGGACAGACTGGGGAACAGTGGGATAGAGAGAGAGGACAGACTGGGGAGCAGTGGGATAGAGACAGGGGACAGATGGGAAACAGTGGGATAGAGAGAGGGAACAGACTGGGGAGCAGTGGGATAGAGAGAGGGACTGGCTGAGGAACAGTGGGATAGAGAGGGGACAGACTGGGGAACAGTGGGATAAAGAGAGAGGGGACAGACTGGGGAACAGTGGGATAGAGAGAGAGGGGACAGACTGGGGAACAGTGGGATAGAGAAAGGGGACAGAGTGGGGAACAGTGGGAGAGAGAGAGGGGACAGACTGGGGAACAGTGGGATAGAGAGAGGGGACAGATGGGAAACAGTGGGATAGAGAGAGGGAACAGACTGGGGAGCAGTGGGATAGAGAGAGGGGCTGGCTGAGGAACAGTGGGATAGAGAGGGGACAGACTGGGGAACAGTGGGATAGAGAGAGGGACTGGCTGAGGAACAGTGGAATAGAGAGAGGGGACAGACTGGGGAACAGTGGGATGGAGAGAGAGGACAGACTGGGGAGCAGTGGGATAGAGAGAGGGACTGGCTGAGGAACAGTGGGATAGAGAGAGAGGACAGACTGGGGAACAGTGGGATACAGAGAGGGGACAGACTGGGGAACAGTGGGATAGAGAGAGGGGACAGACTGGGTAACAGTGGGAGAGAGAGGGGACAGACTGGGAACGGTGGGATAGAGTGAGGGGACAGACTGGGGAACAGTGGGATAGAGAGAGAGGACAGACTGGGGAACAGTGGAAGGTAGAGAGGGTACAAACTGGGGAACACTGGGATAGAGAGAGGGGACAGACTGGGAACGGTGGGATAGAGAGAGGAAACAGACTGGGGAACAGTGGGATAGAGTGAGGGGACAGACTGGGGAACAGTGGGATAGAGTGAGTGGACACACTGCGAAACAGTGGGATAGAGAGAGGGGACAGACTGGGGAACAGTGGGATAGAGAGAGGGGACAGACTGGGGAACAGTGGGATAAAGAGAGAGGGGACAGACTGGGGAACAGTGGGATAAAGAGAGAGGGGACAGACTGGGGAAGGGTGGGATAGAGAGAGGGGACAGACTGGGGAGCAGTGCGAAAGAGAGAGAGGGGACAGACTGGGGAACAGTGGGATACAGAGAGGGGACAGACTGGGAAACAGTGGGATAGTGTCAGGGGATAGACTGAGCAACAGTGGGATAGAGAAAGGGGACAGAGTGGGGAACAGTGGGATAGAGAGAGGGGACAGACTGGGGAACAGTGGGATACAGAGAGGGGACAGACTGGGGAACAGTGGGATATAGAGAGGGGACAGACTGGGAAACAGTGGGATAGAGAGAGAGGGGACAGACAGCGGAACAGTGGGATACAGAGAGGGGACAGACTGGGAAACAGTGGGATAGAGTCAGGGGATAGACTGGGGAACAGTGGGATAGAGAAAGGGGACAGGGTGGGGAACAGTGGGATACAGAGAGGGGACAGACTGGGAAACGGTGGGATAGAGAAAGGGGTCAGAGTGGGGAACGGTGGGAAAGAGAGAGGGGACAGACTGGGGAACGGTGGGAGAGAGAGAGGGGACAGACTGGGGAACAGTGGGATACAGAGAGGGGACAGACTGGGGAACAGTGGGATAGAGAGAGGGGAGAGACTGGGAAACAGTGGGATATGGAGAGAGGGGACAGACTGGGAGACGGTGGGATAGAAAGAGGGGACAGACTGGGGAACAGTGGGATAGAGAGAGGGGACAGACAGGGGAACAGTGGGATACAGAGAGGGGGCAGACTGGGAAACAGTGGGATAGAGTCAGGGGATAGACTGGGGAACAGTGGGATAGAGAAAGGGGACAGAGTGGGGAACAGTGGGATACAGAGAGGGGACAGACTGGGAAACGGTGGGATAGAGAAAGGGGACAGAGTGGGGAACAGAGGGATAGAGAGAGGGGACAGACTGGGGAACAGTGGGATACAGAGAGGGGACAGACTGGGGAACAGTGGGATAGAGAGAGGGGACAGACTGGGGAACAGTGGGATACAGAGAGGGGACAGACTGGGAAACAGTGGGATACAGAGAGGGGACAGACTGGGAAACAGTGGGATAGAGAGAGGGGACAGACTGGGGAACAGTGGGATAGAGTGAGGGGATAGACTGGGGAACAGTGGGATAGAGAGAGAGGACAGAGTGGGGAACAGTGGGATAGAGAGAGAGGGGACAGACTGGGAACAGTGGGATAAAGAGAGAGGGGACAGACTGGGGAATTGTGGGATAGAGAGAGGGGACAGACTGGGGAACGGTGGGATAGGGAGAGGGGACAGACTGGGGAACAGTGGGATAGAGAGAGGGGACAGACTGGGGAACAGTGGGATAGGGAGAGGGGACAGACTGGGAAACGGTGGGATAGAGAAAGGCGACAGACTGGGGAACAGTGGGATAGAGCGAGGGGACAGACTGGGGAACAGTGGGATAGAGAGAGGGGACAGACTGGGGAACAGTGGGATAGGGAGAGGGGACAGACTGGGAAACGGTGGGATAGAGAAAGGGGACAGAGTGTGGAACAGTGGGATACAGAGAGGGGACAGACTGGGGAACACTCGGATAGAGAGAGGGGACAGACTGGCAAACAGTGGGATAGAGAGAGAGGGGACAGACTGGGAAACGGTGGGACAGAGAGAGGGGACAGACTGGGGAACAGTGGGATAGAGAGAGGGGACAGACAGGGGACTGTGGGATAGAGTGACAGGATAGACTGGGGAACAGTGGGATAGGGAGAGAGGACAGACTGGGAAACAGTGGGATAGAGAGAGGGGACAGACTGGGGAACAGTGGGATAGAGTGAGGGGATAGACTGGGGAACAGTGGGATAGAGAGAGAGGACAGAGTGGGGAACAGTGGGATAGAGAGAGAGGGGACAGACTGGGAACAGTGGGAAAGAGTGACGGGATAGACTGGGGAACAGTGGGATAGAGAGAGAGGACAGAGTGGGGAATAGTGTGATAGAGAGAGAGGGGACAGACTGGGAACAGTGGGATAAAGAGAGAGGGGAGAGACTGGGGAACGGTGGAATAGAGAGCGGGGACAGACTTGGGAAGGGTGGGATAGAGAGAGGGGACAGACTGGGAACAGTGGGATAAAGAGAGGGGACAGACTGGGGAACGGTGGGATAGAGAGAAGGGACAGACTGGGGAACAGTGGGATAAAGAGAGAGGGGACAGACTGGGGAACAGTGGGATAGAGAGAGAGAGAGGACAGACTGGGAACAGTGGGATAAAGAGAGAGGGGAGAGACTGGGGAACGGTGGGATAGAGGGGACAGTCTGGGGAACAGTGGGATAAAGAGAGAGGGGACAGACTGGAGAACAGTGGGATAGAGAGGGGGTACAGACTTGGAAACTGGGATAGAGAGAGGGGATAGACTGGGAAACCGGGATAGAGAGGGTGGACAGACTGGGAAACTGGGATAGAGAGAGGGGACAGACTGGAGAACAGTGGGATAGAGAGGGGGGACAGACTGGGAAACTGGGATAGAGAGAGGGGACAGACTGGGAAACTGGGATAGAGAGAGGGTATAGATTGGAGAACAGTGGGATAGAGAGAGGAGACAGACTGGTGAACAGTGCGATAGAGATAGGGGACAGACTGGGGAACAGTGGGATAGAGAGAGGGGACAGACTGGGGAACAGTGGGATACAGAGAGGGGACAGAGTGGGGAACAGTGGGATACAGAGAGGGGACAGACTGGGAAACGGTGGGATAGAGAAAGGGGACAGAGTGGGGAACGGTGGGATAGAGAGAGGGGACAGACTGGGGAACGGTGGGAGAGAGAGAGGGGACAGACTGGGGAACAGTGGGATAGAGAGAGGGGACAGACTGGGGAACAGTGGGAATGAGTGACGGGATAGACTGGGGAACGGTGGGATAGAGAGAGAGGACAGAGTGGGGAACAGTGGGATAGAGAGAGTGGGGACAGACTGGGAACAGTGGGATAAAGAGAGAGGGGAGAGACTTGGGAACGGTGGGATAGAGAGAGGGGACAGACTGGGAACAGTGGGATAAAGAGAGGGGACAGACTGGGGAACGCTGGGATAGAGAGAGGGGACAGACTGGGGAACAGTGGGATAAAGAGAGAGGGGAGAGACTGGGGAACGGTGGGATAGAGGGGACAGTCTGGGGAACAGTGGGATAGAGAGAGGGGACAGACTGGAGAACAGTGGGATAGAGAGGGGGTACAGACTTGGAAACTGGGATAGAGAAAGGGGATAGACTGGGAAACCGGGATAGAGAGGGGGGATAGACTGGGAAACTGGGATAGAGAGAGGGGACAGACTGGAGAACAGTGGGATAGAGAAGGGGGACAGACTGGGAAACTGGGATAGAGAGAGGGGACAGGCTGGGAAACTGGGATAGAGAGAGGGTATAGATTAGAGAACAGTGGGATAGAGAGAGGAGACAGACTGGTGAACAGTGCGATAGAGAGAGGTGACAGACTGGGGAACAGTGGGATAGAGAAAGGGGACAGACTGGGGAACAGTGGGATACAGAGAGGGGACAGACTGGGGAAGGGTGGAATAGAGGGGATAGTCTGGGGAACAGTGGGATAAAGAGAGAGGGGACAGACTGGGGAACAGTGGGTTACAGAGAGGGGACAGACTGGGGAACAGTGGGATAGAGAGAGGGGACAGACTGGGGAACAGTGGGATAAAGAGAGAGGGGACAGACTGGGAAACGGTGGGATACAGAGAGAGGAGACAGACTGGGGAACGGTGGGAGAGAGAGAGGGGACAGACTGGGGAACAGTGGGATACAGAGAGGGGACAGAGTGGGGAACAGTGGGATACAGAGAGGGGACAGACTGGGAAATGGTGGGATAGAGAAAGGGGACAGAGTGGGGAACGGTGGGATAGAGAGAGGGGACAGATTGGGGAACGGTGGGAGAGAGAGAGGGGACAGACTGGGGAACAGTGGGATACAGAGAGGGGACAGACTGGGGAACAGTGGGATAGAGAGAGGGGACAGACTGGGAAACAGTGGGATAGAGAGAGAGGGGACAGAGTGGGAAACAGTGGGACAGAGAGAGGGGACAGACTGGGGAACAGTGGGATAGAGAGAGGGGACAGACTGGGGAACAGTGGGATAGAGTGACGGGACAGACTGGGGAACAGTGAGATAGGGAGAGGGGACAGACTGGGAAACAGTGGGATAGAGAGAGGGGACAGACTGGGGAACAGTGGGATAGAGAAAGGGGACAGGGTGGGGAACAGTGGGATACAGAGAGGGGACAGACTGGGAAACAGTGGGATAGAGAAAGGGGACAGACTGGGGAACGGTTGGATAGAGAGAGGGGACAGACTGGGGAACGGTGGGAGAGAGAGAGGGGACAGACTGGGGAACAGTGGGATACAGAGAGGGGACAGACTGGGGAACAGTGGGATAGAGAGAGGGGACAGACTGGGAAACAGTGGGATAGAGAGAGAGGGGACAGAGTGGGAAACGGTGGGACAGAGAGAGGGGACAGACTGGGGAACAGTGGGATAGAGAGAGGGGACAGACTGGGGAACAGTGGGATAGAGTGACGGGATAGACTGGGGAACAGTGGGATAGGGAGAGGGGACAGACTGGGAAACCGTGAGATAGAGAGAGGGGACAGACTTGGGAACAGTGGGATAGAGTGACGGGATAGACTGGGGAACAGTGGGATAGGGAGAGGGGACAGACTGGGAAACAGTGGGATAGAGAGAGGGGACAGACTGGGGAACAGTGGGATAGAGAAAGGGGACAGGGTGGGGAACAGTGGGATACAGAGAGGGGACAGACTGGGAAACAGTGGGATAGAGAAAGGGGACAGACTGGGGAACGGTTGGATAGAGAGAGGGGACAGACTGGGGAACGGTGGGAGAGAGAGAGGGGACAGACTGGGGAACAGTGGGATAGAGAGAGGGGACAGACTGGGAAACAGTGGGATAGAGAGAGAGGGGACAGAGTGGGAAACGGTGGGACAGAGAGAGGGGACAGACTGGGGAACAGTGGGATAGAGAGAGGGGACAGACTGGGGAACAGTGGGATAGAGTGACGGGATAGACTGGGGAACAGTGGGATAGGGAGAGAGGTCAGAGTGGGGAACAGTGGGATAGAGAGAGAGGGACCGACTGGGAACAGTGTGGTAAAGAGAGAGGGGAGAAACTGGGGAACGGTGGGATCGAGAGAGGGGACAGACTTGGGAAGGGTGGGATAGAGAGAGGGGACAGACTGGAGAACAGTGGGATAAAGAGAGAGGGGAGAGACTGGGGAACAGTGGGATAGAGAGAGAGAGAGGACAGACTGGGAACAGTGGGATAAAGAGAGAGGGGAGAGACTGGGGAACGGTGGGATAGAGGGGACAGTCTGGAGAACAGTGGGATAAAGAGAGAGGGGACAGACTGGGGAACAGTGGGATAGAGAGAGGGGACAGACTGGAGAACAGTGGGAGAGAGAGGGGGTCCAGACTGGGAAACTGGGATAGAGAGAGGGGATAGACTGAAAAACCGGGATAGAGAGGGGGGACAGACTGGGAAACTGGGATAGAGAGAGGGGACAGACTGGAGAACAGTGGGATAGAGAGGGGGGACAGACTGGGAAACTGGGATAGAGAGAGGGGATAGACTGGAGAACAGTGGGATAGAGAGAGGGGACAGACTGGGAAACTGGCATAGAGAGAGGAGACAGACTGGGGAACAGTGGGATACAGAGAGGGGACAGACTGGGGAAGGGTGGGATAGAGGGGACAGTCTGGGGAACAGTGGGATAAAGAGAGAGGGGACAGACTGGGGAACAGTGGGATAGAGAGAGGGGACAGACTGGGGAACAGTGGGATAGGGACAGGGGACAGACTGGGGAACAGTGGGATAGAGAGAGGGGACAGAGTGGGGAGCAGTGGGATAGAGAGAGGGGACAGACTGGGGAACAGTGGAATAGAGAGAGGGGACAGACGCGGGAACAGTGGGATAGAGAGAGAGGGGACAGACTCCGAACAGTGGGATAGAGAGAGGGGACAGACTGGGGAACGGTGGGATAGGGAGAGGGGACAGAGTGGGGAACGGTGGGAGGGAGAGAGGGGACAGAGTGGGGAACACTGGGATAGAGAGAGGGGACAGACTGGGGAAAGGTGGGATAGAGGGGACAGTCTGGGGAACAGTGGGATAAAGAGAGAGGGGACAGACTGGGGAACAGTGGGATAGAGAGAGGGGACAGACTGGGGAATGCTGGGATAGAGAGAGGGGACAGACTGGGGAACAGTGGGATAAAGAGAGAGGGGAGAGACTGGGGAACGGTGGGATAGAGGGGACAGTCTGGGGAACAGTGGGATAGAGAGAGGGGACAGACTGGAGAACAGTGGGATAGAGAGGTGGTACAGACTTGGAAACTGGGATAGAGAGAGGGGATAGACTGGGAAACTGGGATAGAGAGGGGGGATAGACTGGGAAACTGGGATAGAGAGAGGGGACAGACTGGAGAACAGTGGGATAGAGAGGGGGGACAGACTGGGAAACCGGGATAGAGAGAGGGGACAGACTGGGAAACTGGGATAGAGAGAGGGTATAGACTGGAGAACAGTGGGATAGAGAGAGGAGACAGACTGGTGAACAGTGCGATAGAGAGAGGGGACAGATTGGGGAACAGTGGGATAGAGAGAGGGGACAGACTGGGGAACAGTGGGATACAGAGAGGGGACAGACTGGGGAAGGGTGGGATAGAGGGGATAGTCTGGGGAACAGTGGGATAGAGAGAGAGGGACCGACTGGGAACAGTGGGGTAAAGAGAGAGGGGAGAAACTGGGGAACGGTGGGATCGAGAGAGGGGACAGACTTGGGAAGGGTGGGATAGAGAGAGGGGACAGACTGGAGAACAGTGGGATAAAGAGAGAGGGGAGAGACTGGGGAACAGTGGGATAGAGAGAGAGAGAGGACAGACTGGGAACAGTGGGATAAAGAGAGAGGGGAGAGACTGGGGAACGGTGGGATAGAGGGGACAGTCTGGAGAACAGTGGGATAAAGAGAGAGGGGACAGACTGGGGAACAGTGGGATAGAGAGAGGGGACAGACTGGAGAACAGTGGGAGAGAGAGGGGGTCCAGACTGGGAAACTGGGATAGAGAGAGGGGATAGACTGAAAAACCGGGATAGAGAGGGGGGACAGACTGGGAAACTGGGATAGAGAGAGGGGACAGACTGGAGAACAGTGGGATAGAGAGAGGGGACAGACTGGGGAACGGTGGGATAGGGAGAGGGGACAGAGTGGGGAACGGTGGGAGGGAGAGAGGGGACAGAGTGGGGAACACTGGGATAGAGAGAGGGGACAGACTGGGGAAAGGTGGGATAGAGGGGACAGTCTGGGGAACAGTGGGATAAAGAGAGAGGGGACAGACTGGGGAACAGTGGGATAGAGAGAGGGGACAGACTGGGGAACGCTGGGATAGAGAGAGGGGACAGACTGGGGAACAGTGGGATAAAGAGAGAGGGGAGAGACTGGGGAACGGTGGGATAGAGGGGACAGTCTGGGGAACAGTGGGATAGAGAGAGGGGACAGACTGGAGAACAGTGGGATAGAGAGGTGGTACAGACTTGGAAACTGGGATAGAGAGAGGGGATAGACTGGGAAACCGGGATAGAGAGGGGGGATAGACTGGGAAACTGGGATAGAGAGAGGGGACAGACTGGAGAACAGTGGGATAGAGAGGGGGGACAGACTGGGAAACCGGGATAGAGAGAGGGGACAGACTGGGAAACTGGGATAGAGAGAGGGTATAGACTGGAGAACAGTGGGATAGAGAGAGGAGACAGACTGGTGAACAGTGCGATAGAGAGAGGGGACAGATTGGGGAACAGTGGGATAGAGAGAGGGGACAGACTGGGGAACAGTGGGATACAGAGAGGGGACAGACTGGGGAAGGGTGGGATAGAGTGGATAGTCTGGGGAACAGTGGGATAGAGAGAGAGGGACCGACTGGGAACAGTGGGGTAAAGAGAGAGGGGAGAAACTGGGGAACGGTGGGATCGAGAGAGGGGACAGACTTGGGAAGGGTGGGATAGAGAGAGGGGACAGACTGGAGAACAGTGGGATAAAGAGAGAGGGGAGAGACTGGGGAACAGTGGGATAGAGAGAGAGAGAGGACAGACTGGGAACAGTGGGATAAAGAGAGAGGGGAGAGACTGGGGAACGGTGGGATAGAGGGGACAGTCTGGAGAACAGTGGGATAAAGAGAGAGGGGACAGACTGGGGAACAGTGGGATAGAGAGAGGGGACAGACTGGAGAACAGTGGGAGAGAGAGGGGGTCCAGACTGGGAAACTGGGATAGAGAGAGGGGATAGACTGAAAAACCGGGATAGAGAGGGGGGACAGACTGGGAAACTGGGATAGAGAGAGGGGACAGACTGGAGAACAGTGGGATAGAGAGGGGGGACAGACTGGGAAACTGGGATAGAGAGAGGGGATAGACTGGAGAACAGTGGGATAGAGAGAGGGGACAGACTGGGAAACTGGCATAGAGAGAGGAGACAGACTGGTGAACAGTGGGATAGAGAGAGGGGACAGACTGGGGAACAGTGGGATAGAGAGAGGGGACAGACTGGGGAACAGTGGGATACAGAGAGGGGACAGACTGGGGAAGGGTGGGATAGAGGGGACAGTCTGGGGAACAGTGGGATAAAGAGAGAGGGGACAAACTGGGGAACAGTGGGATAGAGAGAGGGGACAGACTGGGGAACAGTGGGATAGGGACAGGGGACAGACTGGGGAACAGTGGGATAGAGAGAGGGGACAGAGTGGGGAGCAGTGGGATAGAGAGAGGGGACAGACTGGGGAACAGTGGAATAGAGAGAGGGGACAGACGCGGGAACAGTGGGATAGAGAGAGAGGGGACAGACTCCGAACAGTGGGATAGAGAAAGGGGACAGACTGGGGAACGGTGGGATAGGGAGAGGGGACAGAGTGGGGAACGGTGGGAGGGAGAGAGGGGACAGAGTGGGGAACACTGGGATAGAGAGAGGGGACAGACTGGGGAAAGGTGGGATAGAGGGGACAGTCTGGGGAACAGTGGGATAAAGAGAGAGGGGACAGACTGGGGAACAGTGGGATAGAGAGAGGGGACAGACTGGGGAACGCTGGGATAGAGAGAGGGGACAGACTGGGGAACAGTGGGATAAAGAGAGAGGGGAGAGACTGGGGAACGGTGGGATAGAGGGGACAGTCTGGGGAACAGTGGGATAGAGAGAGGGGACAGACTGGAGAACAGTGGGATAGAGAGGGGGTACAGACTTGGAAACTGGGATAGAGAGAGGGGATAGACTGGGAAACCGGGATAGAGAGGGGGGATAGACTGGGAAACTGGGATAGAGAGAGGGGACAGACTGGAGAACAGTGGGATAGAGAGGGGGGACAGACTGGGAAACTGGGATAGAGAGAGGGGACAGACTGGGAAACTGGGATAGAGAGAGGGTAGAGACTGGAGAACAGTGGGATAGAGAGAGGAGACAGACTGGTGAACAGTGCGATAGAGAGAGGGGACAGACTGGGGAACAGTGGGATAGAGAGAGGGGACAGACTGGGGAACAGTGGGATACAGAGAGGGGACAGACTGGGGAAGGGTGGGATAGAGGGGATAGTCTGGGGAACAGTGGGATAAAGAGAGAGGGGACAGACTGGGGAACAGTGGGATAGAGAGAGGGGACAGACTGGGGAACAGTGGGATAGAGAGAGGGGACAGACTGGGGAACAGTGGGATAGAGAGAGGGGACAGACTGGGGAACAGTGGGATAGAGAGAGGGGACAGACTGGGGAACAGTGGGATAGAGAGAGGGGACAGACTGGGAAACAGTGGGATAGAGAGAGAGGGGACAGAGTGGGAAACGGTGGGACAGAGAGAGGGGACAGACTGGGAACAGTGGGATAAAGAGAGGGGACAGAGTGGGGAACACTGGGATAGAGAGAGGGGACAGACTGGGGAAAGGTGGGATAGAGGGGACAGTCTGGGGAACAGTGGGATAAAGAGAGAGGGGACAGACTGGGGAACAGTGGGATAGAGAGAGGGGACAGACTGGGGAACGCTGGGATAGAGAGAGGGGACAGACTGGGGAACAGTGGGATAAAGAGAGAGGGGAGAGACTGGGGAACGGTGGGATAGAGGGGACAGTCTGGGGAACAGTGGGATAGAGAGAGGGGACAGACTGGAGAACAGTGGGATAGAGAGGGGGTACAGACTTGGAAACTGGGATAGAGAGAGGGGATAGACTGGGAAACCGGGATAGAGAGGGGGGATAGACTGGGAAACTGGGATAGAGAGAGGGGACAGACTGGAGAACAGTGGGATAGAGAGGGGGGACAGACTGGGAAACTAGGATAGAGAGAGGGGACAGACTGGGAAACTAGGATAGAGAGAGGGGACAGACTGGGGAACAGTGGGATAGAGAGAGGGGACAGACTGGGGAACAGTGGGATACAGAGAGGGGACAGACTGGGGAAGGGTGGGATAGAGGGGATAGTCTGGGAAACAGTGGGATAAAGAGAGAGGGGACAGACTGGGGAACAGTGGGATAGAGAGAGGGGACAGACTGGGGAACAGTGGGATAGAGAGAGGGGACAGACTGGGGAACAGTGGGATAGAGAGAGCGGACAGACTGGGGAACAGTGGGATAGAGAGAGGGGACAGACTGGGGAACAGTGGGATAGAGAGAGGGGACAGACTGGGAAACAGTGGGATAGAGAGAGAGGGGACAGAGTGGGAAACGGTGGGACAGAGAGAGGGGACAGACTGGGGAACAGTGGGATAGAGAGAGGGGACAGACTGGGGAACAGTGGGATAGAGTGACGGGATAGACTGGTGAACAGTGGGATAGGGAGAGGGGACAGACTGGGAAACAGTGGGATAGAGAGAGGGGACAGACTGGGGAACAGTGGGATAGAGAAAGGGGACAGGGTGGGGAACAGTGGGATACAGAGAGGGGACAGACTGGGAAACAGTGGGATAGAGAAAGGGGACAGACTGGGGAATGGTTGGATAGAGAGAGGGGACAGACTGGGGAACGGTGGGAGAGAGAGAGGGGACAGACTGGGGAACAGTGGGATACAGAGAGGGGACAGACTGGGGAACAGTGGGATACAGAGAGGGGACAGACTGGGAAACAGTGGGATAGAGAGAGAGGGGACAGAGTGGGAAACGGTGGGACAGAGAGAGGGGACAGACTGGGGAACAGTGGGATAGAGAGAGGGGACAGACTGGGGAACAGTGGGATAGAGTGACGGGATAGACTGGGGAACAGTGGGATAGGGAGAGGGGACAGACTGGGAAACCGTGAGATAGAGAGAGGGGACAGACTGGGGAACAGTGGGATAGAGTGACGGGATAGACTGGGGAACAGTGGGATAGGGAGGGGGGACAGACTGGGAAACAGTGGGATAGAGAGAGGGGACAGACTGGGGAACAGTGGGATAGAGAAAGGGGACAGGGTGGGGAACAGTGGGATACAGAGAGGGGACAGACTGGGAAACAGTGGGATAGAGAAAGGGGACAGACTGGGGAACGGTTGGATAGAGAGAGGGGACAGACTGGGGAACGGTGGGAGAGAGAGAGGGGACAGACTGGGGAACAGTGGGATAGAGTGACGGGATAGACTGGGTAACAGTGGGATAGGGAGAGGGGACAGACTGGGAAACCGTGAGATAGAGAGAGGGGACAGACTGGGGAACAGTGGGATAGAGTGAGGGGACAGACTGGGGAACAGTGGGATAGAGAAAGGGGACAGGGTGGGGAACAGTGGGATACAGAGAGGGGACAGACTGGGAAACAGTGGGATAGAGAAAGGGGACAGACTGGGGAACGGTTGGATAGAGAGAGGGGACAGACTGGGGAACGGTGGGACAGAGAGAGGGGACAGACTGGGGAACAGTGGGATAGAGAGAGGGGACAGACTGGGGAACAGTGGGATAGAGTGACGGGATAGACTGGTGAACAGTGGGATAGGGAGAGGGGACAGACTGGGAAACAGTGGGATAGAGAGAGGGGACAGACTGGGGAACAGTGGGATAGAGAAAGGGGACAGGGTGGGGAACAGTGGGATACAGAGAGGGGACAGACTGGGAAACAGTGGGATAGAGAAAGGGGACAGACTGGGGAATGGTTGGATAGAGAGAGGGGACAGACTGGGGAACGGTGGGAGAGAGAGAGGGGACAGACTGGGGAACAGTGGGATACAGAGAGGGGACAGACTGGGGAACAGTGGGATACAGAGAGGGGACAGACTGGGAAACAGTGGGATAGAGAGAGAGGGGACAGAGTGGGAAACGGTGGGACAGAGAGAGGGGACAGACTGGGGAACAGTGGGATAGAGAGAGGGGACAGACTGGGGAACAGTGGGATAGAGTGACGGGATAGACTGGGGAACAGTGGGATAGGGAGAGGGGACAGACTGGGAAACCGTGAGATAGAGAGAGGGGACAGACTGGGGAACAGTGGGATAGAGTGACGGGATAGACTGGGGAACAGTGGGATAGGGAGGGGGGACAGACTGGGAAACAGTGGGATAGAGAGAGGGGACAGACTGGGGAACAGTGGGATAGAGAAAGGGGACAGGGTGGGGAACAGTGGGATACAGAGAGGGGACAGACTGGGAAACAGTGGGATAGAGAAAGGGGACAGACTGGGGAACGGTTGGATAGAGAGAGGGGACAGACTGGGGAACGGTGGGAGAGAGAGAGGGGACAGACTGGGGAACAGTGGGATAGAGTGACGGGATAGACTGGGTAACAGTGGGATAGGGAGAGGGGACAGATTGGGAAACCGTGAGATAGAGAGAGGGGACAGACTGGGGAACAGTGGGATAGAGTGAGGGGACAGACTGGGGAACAGTGGGATAGAGAAAGGGGACAGGGTGGGGAACAGTGGGATACAGAGAGGGGACAGACTGGGAAACAGTGGGATAGAGAAAGGGGACAGACTGGGGAACGGTTGGATAGAGAGAGGGGACAGACTGGGGAACGGTGGGAGAGAGAGAGGGGACAGACTGGGGAACAGTGGGATACAGAGAGGGGACAGACTGGGGAACAGTGGGATAGAGAGAGGGGACAGACTGAGAAACAGTGGGATAGAGAGAGAGGGGACAGAGTGGGAAACGGTGGGACAGAGAGAGGGGACAGACTGGGGAACATTGGGATAGAGAGAGGGGACAGACTGGGGAACAGTGGGATAGAGTGACGGGATAGACTGGGGAACAGTGGGATAGGGAGAGGGGACAGACTGGGAAACAGTGGGATAGAGAGAGGGGACAGACTGGGGAACAGTGGGATAGAGAAAGGGGACAGGGTGGGGAACAGTGGGATACAGAGAGGGGACAGACTGGGGAACAGTGGGACAGAGAGAGGGGACAGACTGGGGAACAGTGGGATAGAGAGAGGGGACAGACTGGGGAACGGTGGGATAGAGTGACGGGATAGACTGGGGAACAGTGGGATAGGGAGAGGGGACAGACTGGGAAACCGTGAGATAGAGAGAGGGGACAGACTGGGGAACAGTGGGATAGAGTGACGGGATAGACTGGGGAACAGTGGGATAGGAAGAGGGGACGGACTGGGAAACAGTGGGATAGAGAGAGGGGACAGACTGGGGAACAGTGGGATAGAGAAAGGGGACAGGGTGGGGAACAGTGGGATACAGAGAGGGGACAGACTGGGAAACAGTGGGATAGAGAAAGGGGACAGACTGGGGAACGGTTGGATAGAGAGAGGGGACAGACTGGGGAACGGTGTGAGAGAGAGAGGGGACAGACTGGGGAACAGAGGGATAGAGAGAGGGGACAGACTGGGAAACTGGGAGAGAGAGAGGGTATAGACTGGAGAACAGTGGTATAGAGAGGGGGGACAGACTGGGAAACCGGGATAGAGAGGGGGGACAGACTGGGAAACTGGGATAGAGAGAGGGGACAGACTGGAGAACAGTGGGATAGAGAGGGGGGACAGACTGGGAAACTGGGATAGAGAGAGGGGATAGACTGGAGAACAGTGGGATAGAGAGAGGGGACAGACTGGGAATCTGGCATAGAGAGAGGAGACAGACTGGTGAACAGTGGGATAGAGAGAGGGGACAGACTGGGGAACAGTGGGATAGAGAGAGGGGACAGACTGGGGAACAGTGGGATACAGAGAGGGGACAGACTGGGGAAGGGTGGGATAGAGGGGACAGTCTGGGGAACAGTGGGATAAAGAGAGAGGGGACAGACTGGGGAACAGTGGGATAGAGAGAGGGGACAGACTGGGGAACAGTGGGATAGGGAGAGGGGACAGACTGGGGAACAGTGGGATAGAGAGAGGGGACAGAGTGGGGAGCAGTGGGATAGAGAGAGGGGACAGACTGGGGAACAGTGGAATAGAGAGAGGGGACAGACGCGGGAACAGTGGGATAGAGAGAGAGGGGACAGACTCCGAACAGTGGGATAGAGAGAGGGGACAGACTGGAGAACAGTGGGATAGAGAGGGGGTACAGACTTGGAAACTGGGATAGAGAGAGGGGATAGACTGGGAAACCGGGATAGAGAGGGGGGATAGACTGGGAAACTGGGATAGAGAGAGGGGACAGACTGGAGAACAGTGGGATAGAGAGGGGGGACAGACTGGGAAACTGGGATAGAGAGAGGGGATAGACTGGGAAACCGGGATAGAGAGGGGGGATAGACTGGGAAACTGGGATAGAGAGAGGGGACAGACTGGAGAACAGTGGGATAGAGAGGGGGGACAGACTGGGAAACTGGGATAGAGAGAGGGGACAGACTGGGAAACTGGGATAGAGAGAGGGTATAGACTGGAGAACAGTGGGATAGAGAGAGGAGACAGACTGGTGAACAGTGCGAAAGAGAGAGGGGACAGACTGGGGAACAGTGGGATAGAGAGAGGGGACAGACTGGGGAACAGTGGGATACAGAGAGGGGACAGACTGGGGAAGGGTGGGATAGAGGGGATAGTCTGGGGAACAGTGGGATAAAGAGAGAGGGGACAGACTGGGGAACAGTGGGATAGAGAGAGGGGACAGACTGGGGAACAGTGGGATAGAAAGAGGGGACAGACTGGGGAACAGTGGGATACAGAGAGGGGACAGACTGGGGAACAGTGGGATAGAGAGAGGGGACAGACTGGGAAACAGTGGGATAGAGAGAGAGGGGACAGAGTGGGAAACGGTGGGACAGAGTGAGGGGACAGACTGGGGAACAGTGGGATAGAGAGAGGGGACAGACTGGGGAACAGTGGGATAGAGTGACGGGATAGACTGGGGAACAGTGGGATAGGGAGAGGGGACAGACTGGGAAACAGTGGGATAGAGAGAGGGGACAGACTGGGGAACAGTGGGATAGAGAAACGGGACAGGGTGGGGAACAGTGGGATACAGAGAGGGGACAGACTGGGAAACAGTGGGATAGAGAAAGGGGACAGACTGGGGAATGGTTGGATAGAGAGAGGGGACAGACTGGGGAACGGTGGGAGAGAGAGAGGGGACAGACTGGGGAACAGTGGGATACAGAGAGGGGACAGACTGGGGAACAGTGGGATAGAGAGAGGGGACAGACTGGGAAACAGTGGGATAGAGAGAGAGGGGACAGAGTGGGAAACGGTGGGACAGAGAGAGGGGACAGACTGGGGAACAGTGGGATAGAGAGAGGGGACAGACTGGGGAACAGTGGGATAGAGTGACGGGATAGACTGGGGAACAGTGGGATAGGGAGAGGGGACAGACTGGGAAACCGTGAGATAGAGAGGGGGGACAGACTGGGGAACAGTGGGATAGAGTGACGGGATAGACTGGGGAACAGTGGGATAGGGAGGGGAGACAGACTGGGAAACAGTGGGATAGAGAGAGGGGACAGACTGGGGAACAGTGGGATAGAGAAAGGGGACAGGGTGGGGAACAGTGGGATACAGAGAGGGGACAGACTGGGAAACAGTGGGATAGAGAAAGGGGACAGACTGGGGAACGGTTGGATAGAGAGAGGGGACAGACTGGGGAACGGTGGGAGAGAGAGAGGGGACAGACTGGGGAACAGTGGGATACAGAGAGGGGACAGACTGGGGAACAGTGGGATAGAGAGAGGGGACAGACTGGGAAACAGTGGGATAGAGAGAGAGGGGACAGAGTGGGAAACGGTGGGACAGAGAGAGGGGACAGACTGGGGAACAGTGGGATAGAGAGAGGGGACAGACTGGGGAACAGTGGGATAGAGTGACGGGATAGACTGGGGAACAGTGGGATAGGGAGAGGGGACAGACTGGGAAACAGTGGGATAGAGAGAGGGGACAGACTGGGGAACAGTGGGATAGAGAAAGGGGACAGGGTGGGGAACAGTGGGATACAGAGAGGGGACAGACTGGGGAACAGTGGGATAGAGAAAGGGGACAGACTGGGGAACGGTTGGATAGAGAGAGGGGACAGACTGGGGAAGGGTGGGATAGAGGGGATAGTCTGGGGAACAGTGGGATAAAGAGAGAGGGGACAGACTGGGGAACAGTGGGATAGAGAGAGGGGACAGACTGGGGAACAGTGGGATAGAAAGAGGGGACAGACTGGGGAACAGTGGGATACAGAGAGGGGACAGACTGGGGAACAGTGGGATAGAGAGAGGGGACAGACTGGGAAACAGTGGGATAGAGAGAGAGGGGACAGAGTGGGAAACGGTGGGACAGAGTGAGGGGACAGACTGGGGAACAGTGGGATAGAGAGAGGGGACAGACTGGGGAACAGTGGGATAGAGTGACGGGATAGACTGGGGAACAGTGGGATAGGGAGAGGGGACAGACTGGGAAACAGTGGGATAGAGAGAGGGGACAGACTGGGGAACAGTGGGATAGAGAAACGGGACAGGGTGGGGAACAGTGGGATACAGAGAGGGGACAGACTGGGAAACAGTGGGATAGAGAAAGGGGACAGACTGGGGAATGGTTGGATAGAGAGAGGGGACAGACTGGGGAACGGTGGGAGAGAGAGAGGGGACAGACTGGGGAACAGTGGGATACAGAGAGGGGACAGACTGGGGAACAGTGGGATAGAGAGAGGGGACAGACTGGGAAACAGTGGGATAGAGAGAGAGGGGACAGAGTGGGAAACGGTGGGACAGAGAGAGGGGACAGACTGGGGAACAGTGGGATAGAGAGAGGGGACAGACTGGGGAACAGTGGGATAGAGTGACGGGATAGACTGGGGAACAGTGGGATAGGGAGAGGGGACAGACTGGGAAACCGTGAGATAGAGAGGGGGGACAGACTGGGGAACAGTGGGATAGAGTGACGGGATAGACTGGGGAACAGTGGGATAGGGAGGGGAGACAGACTGGGAAACAGTGGGATAGAGAGAGGGGACAGACTGGGGAACAGTGGGATAGAGAAAGGGGACAGGGTGGGGAACAGTGGGATACAGAGAGGGGACAGACTGGGAAACAGTGGGATAGAGAAAGGGGACAGACTGGGGAACGGTTGGATAGAGAGAGGGGACAGACTGGGGAACGGTGGGAGAGAGAGAGGGGACAGACTGGGGAACAGTGGGATACAGAGAGGGGACAGACTGGGGAACAGTGGGATAGAGAGAGGGGACAGACTGGGAAACAGTGGGATAGAGAGAGAGGGGACAGAGTGGGAAACGGTGGGACAGAGAGAGGGGACAGACTGGGGAACAGTGGGATAGAGAGAGGGGACAGACTGGGGAACAGTGGGATAGAGTGACGGGATAGACTGGGGAACAGTGGGATAGGGAGAGGGGACAGACTGGGAAACAGTGGGATAGAGAGAGGGGACAGACTGGGGAACAGTGGGATAGAGAAAGGGGACAGGGTGGGGAACAGTGGGATACAGAGAGGGGACAGACTGGGGAACAGTGGGATAGAGAAAGGGGACAGACTGGGGAACGGTTGGATAGAGAGAGGGGACAGACTGGGGAACGGTGGGAGAGAGAGAGGGGACAGACTGGGGAACAGTGGGATAGAGAAAGGGGACAGGGTGGGGAACAGTGGGATACAGAGAGGGGACAGACTGGGGAACAGTGGGATAGAGAAAGGGGACAGACTGGGGAATGGTTGGATAGAGAGAGGGGACAGACTGGGGAACGGTGGGAGAGAGAGAGGGGACAGACTGGGGAACAGTGGGATACAGAGAGGGGACAGACTGGGGAACAGTGGGATAGAGAGAGGGGACAGACTGGGAAACAGTGGGATAGAGAGAGAGGGGACAGAGTGGGAAACGGTGGGACAGAGAGAGGGGACAGACTGGGGAACAGTGGGATAGAGTGACGGGATAGACTGGGGAACAGTGGGATAGGGAGAGGGGACAGACTGGGAAACCGTGAGATAGAGAGAGGGGACAGACTGGGGAACAGTGGGATAGAGTGACGGGATCGACTGGGGAACAGTGGGATAGGGAGAGGGGACAGACTGGGAAACAGTGGGATAGAGAGAGGGGACAGACTGGGGAACAGTGGGATAGAGAAAGGGGACAGGGTGGGGAACAGTGGGATACAGAGAGGGGACAGACTGGGAAACAGTGGGATAGAGAAAGGGGACAGACTGGGGAACGGTTGGATAGAGAGAGGGGACAGACTGGGGAACGGTGGGAGAGAGAGAGGGGACAGACTGGGGAACAGTGGGATAGAGAGAGGGGACAGACTGGGAAACTGGGATAGAGAGAGGGTATAGACTGGAGAACAGTGGGATAGAGAGAGGAGACAGACTGGTGAACAGTTCGATAGAGAGAGGGGACAGACTGGGGAACAGTGGGATAGAGAGAGGGGACAGACTGGGGAACAGTGGGATACAGAGAGGGGACAGACTGGGGAAGCGTGGGATAGAGGGGATAGTCTGGGGAACAGTGGGATAAAGAGAGAGGGGACAGACTGGGGAACAGTGGGATAGAGAGAGGGGACAGACTGGGGAACAGTGGGATAGAGAGAGGGGACAGACTGGGGAACAGTGGGATAGAGAGAGGGGACAGACTGGGGAACAGTGGGATAGAGAGAGGGGACAGACTGGGAAACAGTGGGATAGAGAGAGAGGGGACAGAGTGGGAAACGGTGGGACAGAGAGAGGGGACAGACTGGGGAACAGTGGGATAGAGAGAGGGGACAGGGTGGGGAACAGTGGGATACAGAGAGGGGACAGACTGGGAAACAGTGGGATAGAGAAAGGGGACAGACTGGGGAACGGTTGGAAAGAGAGAGGGGACTGACTGGGGAACAGTGGGATAGAGAGAGGGGACAGACTGGGAAACAGTGGGATAGAGAGAGAGGGGACAGAGTGGGAAACGGTAGGACAGAGAGAGGGGACAGACTGGGGAACAGTGGGATAGGGAGAGGGGACAGACTGGGAAACAGTGGGATAGAGAGAGGGGACAGACTGGGGAACAGTGGGATAGAGAAAGGGGACAGGGTGGGGAACAGTGGGATACAGAGAGGGGACAGACTGGGAAACAGTGGGATAGAGAAAGGGGACAGACTGGGGAACGGTTGGATAGAGAGGGGACAGACTGGGGAACGGTGGGAGAGAGAGAGGGGACAGACTGGGGAACAGTGGGATAGAGAGAGGGGACAGACTGGGAAACAGTGGGATAGAGAGAGAGGGGACAGAGTGGGAAACGGTGGGACAGAGAGAGGGGACAGACTGGGGAACAGTGGGATAGAGAGAGGGGACAGACTGGGGAACAGTGGGATAGAGTGACGGGATAGACTGGGGAACAGTGGGATAGGGAGAGAGGTCAGAGTGGGGAACAGTGGGATAGAGAGAGAGGGACCGACTGGGAACAGTGGGGTAAAGAGAGAGGGGAGAAACTGGGGAACGGTGGGATAGAGAGAGGGGACAGACTTGGGAACGGTGGGATAAAGAGAGGGGACAGACTGGAGAACAGTGGGATAAAGAGAGGGGACATACTGGGGAACGGTGGGATAGAGAGAGGGGACAGACTGGGGAACAGTGGGATAAAGAGAGAGGGGAGAGACTGGGGAACAGTGGGATAGAGAGAGAGAGAGGACAGACTGGGAACAGTGGGATAAAGAGAGAGGGGACAGACTGGGGAACAGTGGGATAGAGAGAGGGGACAGACTGGGGAACAGTGGGATAGAAAGAGGGGACAGACTGGGGAACAGTGGGATACAGAGAGGGGACAGACTGGGGAACAGTGGGATAGAGAGAGGGGACAGACTGGGAAACAGTGGGATAGAGAGAGAGGGGACAGAGTGGGGAACAGTGGGATAGAGTGACGGGATAGACTGGGGAACAGTGGGATAGGGAGAGGGGACAGACTGGGAAACCGTGAGATAGAGAGAGGGGACAGACTGGGGAACAGTGGGATAGAGTGACGGGATAGACTGGGGAACAGTGGGATAGGGAGAGGGGACAGACTGGGAAACAGTGGGATAGAGAGAGGGGACAGACTGGGGAACAGTGGGTAGAGAAAGGGGACAGGGTGGGGAACAGTGGGATACAGAGAGGGGACAGACTGGGAAACAGTGGGATAGAGAAAGGGGACAGACTGGGAAACAGTGGGATAGAGGGAGAGGGGACAGAGTGGGGAACAGTGGGATAGAGTGACGGGATAGACTGGGGAACAGTGGGATAGGGAGAGGGGACAGACTGGGAAACCGTGAGATAGAGAGAGGGGACAGACTGGGGAACAGTGGGATAGAGTGACGGGATAGACTGGGGAACAGTGGGATAGGGAGAGGGGACAGACTGGGAAACAGTGGGATAGAGAGAGGGGACAGACTGGGGAACAGTGGGTAGAGAAAGGGGACAGGGTGGGGAACAGTGGGATACAGAGAGGGGACAGACTGGGGAACGGTTGGATAGAGAGAGGGGACTGACTGGGGAACAGTGGGATAGAGAGAGGGGACAGACTGGGAAACAGTGGGATAGAGAGAGAGGGGACAGAGTGGGAAACGGTGGGACAGAGAGAGGGGACAGACTGGGGAACAGTGGGATAGGGAGAGGGGACAGACTGGGAAACAGTGGGATAGAGAGAGGGGACAGACTGGGGAACAGTGGGATAGAGAAAGGGGACAGGGTGGGGAACAGTGGGATACAGAGAGGGGACAGACTGGGAAATAGTGGGATAGAGAAAGGGGACAGACTGGGGAACGGTTGGATAGAGAGGGGACAGACTGGGGAACGGTGGGAGAGAGAGAGGGGACAGACTGGGGAACAGTGGGATAGAGAGAGGGGACAGACTGGGAAACAGTGGGATAGAGAGAGAGGGGACAGAGTGGGAAACGGTGGGACAGAGAGAGGGGACAGACTGGGGAACAGTGGGATAGAGAGAGGGGACAGACTGGGGAACAGTGGGATAGAGTGACGGGATAGACTGGGGAACAGTGGGATAGGGAGAGAGGTCAGAGTGGGGAACAGTGGGATAGAGAGAGAGGGACCGACTGGGAACAGTGGGGTAAAGAGAGAGGGGAGAAACTGGGGAACGGTGGGATAGAGAGAGGGGACAGACTTGGGAACGGTGGGATAAAGAGAGGGGACAGACTGGAGAACAGTGGGATAAAGAGAGGGGACATACTGGGGAACGGTGGGATAGAGAGAGGGGACAGACTGGGGAACAGTGGGATAAAGAGAGAGGGGAGAGACTGGGGAACAGTGGGATAGAGAGAGAGAGAGGACAGACTGGGAACAGTGGGATAAAGAGAGAGGGGAGAGACTGGGGAACGGTGGGATAGAGGGAACAGTCTGGAGAACAGTGGGATAAAGAGAGAGGGGACAGACTGGGGAACAGTGGGATAGAGAGAGGGGACAGACTGGAGAACAGTGGGAGAGAGAGGGGGTCCAGACTGGGAAACTGGGATAGAGAGAGGGGATAGACTGGGAAACCGGGATAGAGAGGGGGGACAGACTGGGAAACTGGGATAGAGAGAGGGGACAGACTGGAGAACAGTGGGATAGAGAGGGGGGACAGACTGGGAAACTGGGATAGAGAGAGGGGATAGACTGGAGAACAGTGGGATAGAGAGAGGGGACAGACTGGGAAACTGGCATAGAGAGAGGAGACAGACTGGTGAACAGTGGGATAGAGAGAGGGGACAGACTGGGGAACAGTGGGATAGAGAGAGGGGACAGACTGGGGAACAGTGGGATACAGAGAGGGGACAGACTGGGGAAGGGTGGGATAGAGGGGACAGTCTGGTGAACAGTGGGATAAAGAGAGAGGGGACAGACTGGGGAACAGTGGGATAGAGAGAGGGGACAGACTGGGGAACAGTAGGATAGGGAGAGGGGACAGACTGGGGAACAGTGGGATAGAGAGAGGGGACAGAGTGGGGAGCAGTGGGATAGAGAGAGGGGACAGACTGGGGAACAGTGGAATAGAGAGAGGGGACAGACACGGGAACAGTGGGATAGAGAGAGAGGGGACTGACTCCGAACAGTGGGATAGAGAGAGGGGACAGACTGGGGAACGGTGGGATAGGGGGAGGGGACAGAGTGGGGAACGGTGGGAGGGAGAGAGGGGACAGACTGGGGAACAGTGGGATAGAGAGAGGGAACAGACTGGGGAATGGTGGGATAGGGAGAGGGGACAGACTGGGGAACGGTGGGATAGAGAGAGGGGACAGACTGGGGAACGGTGGGATAGAGAGAGGGGACAGACTGGGGAACGGTGGGATAGAGAAAGGGGACAGGGTGGGGAACAGTGGGATACAGAGAGGGGACAGACTGGGAAACAGTGGGATAGAGAAAGGGGACAGACTGGGGAACGGTTGGATAGAGAGAGGGGACAGACTGGGGAACGGTGGGAGAGAGAGAGGGGACAGACTGGGGAACAGTGGGATAGAGAGAGGGGACAGACTGGGAAACTGGGATAGAGAGAGGGTATAGACTGGAGAACAGTGGGATAGAGAGAGGAGACAGACTGGTGAACAGTGCGATAGAGAGAGGGGACAGACTGGGGAACAGTGGGATAGAGAGAGGGGACAGACTGGGGAACAGTGGGATACAGAGAGGGGACAGACTGGGGAAGCGTGGGATAGAGGGGATAGTCTGGGGAACAGTGGGATAAAGAGAGAGGGGACAGACTGGGGAACAGTGGGATAGAGAGAGGGGACAGACTGGGGAACAGTGGGATAGAGAGAGGGGACAGACTGGGGAACAGTGGGATAGAGAGAGGGGACAGACTGGGGAACAGTGGGATAGAGAGAGGGGACAGACTGGGAAACAGTGGGATAGAGAGAGAGGGGACAGAGTGGGAAACGGTGGGACAGAGAGAGGGGACAGACTGGGGAACAGTGGGATAGAGAGAGGGGACAGACTGGGGAACAGTGGGATAGAGTGACGGGATAGACTGGGGAACAGTGGGATAGGGAGAGGGGACAGACTGGGAAACAGTGGGATAGAGAGAGGGGACAGACTGGGGAACAGTGGGATAGAGAAAGGGGACAGGGTGGGGAACAGTGGGATACAGAGAGGGGACAGACTGGGAAACAGTGGGATAGAGAAAGGGGACAGACTGGGGAATGGTTGGATAGAGAGAGGGGACAGACTGGGGAACGGTGGGAGAGAGAGAGGGGACAGACTGGGGAACAGTGGGATACAGAGAGGGGACAGACTGGGGAACAGTGGGATAGAGAGAGGGGACAGACTGGGAAACAGTGGGATAGAGAGAGGGGACAGAGTGGGAAACGGTGGGACAGAGAGAGGGGACAGACTGGGGAACAGTGGGATAGAGAGAGGGGACAGACTGGGGAACAGTGGGATAGAGTGACGGGATAGACTGGGGAACAGTGGGATAGGGAGAGGGGACAGACTGGGAAACCGTGAGATAGAGAGAGGGGACAGACTGGGGAACAGTGGGATAGAGTGACGGGATAGACTGGGGAACAGTGGGATAGGGAGAGGGGACAGACTGGGAAACAGTGGGATAGAGAGAGGGGACAGACTGGGGAACAGTGGGTAGAGAAAGGGGACAGGGTGGGGAACAGTGGGATACAGAGAGGGGACAGACTGGGAAACAGTGGGATAGAGAAAGGGGACAGACTGGGGAACGGTTGGATAGAGAGAGGGGACTGACTGGGGAACAGTGGGATAGAGAGAGGGGACAGACTGGGAAACAGTGGGATAGAGAGAGAGGGGACAGAGTGGGAAACGGTGGGACAGAGAGAGGGGACAGACTGGGGAACAGTGGGATAGGGAGAGGGGACAGACTGGGAAACAGTGGGATAGAGAGAGGGGACAGACTGGGGAACAGTGGGATAGAGAAAGGGGACAGGGTGGGGAACAGTGGGATACAGAGAGGGGACAGACTGGGAAACAGTGGGATAGAGAAAGGGGACAGACTGGGGAACGGTTGGATAGAGAGGGGACAGACTGGGGAACGGTGGGAGAGAGAGAGGGGACAGACTGGGGAACAGTGGGATAGAGAGAGGGGACAGACTGGGAAACAGTGGGATAGAGAGAGAGGGGACAGAGTGGGAAACGGTGGGACAGAGAGAGGGGACAGACTGGGGAACAGTGGGATAGAGAGAGGGGACAGACTGGGGAACAGTGGGATAGAGTGACGGGATAGACTGGGGAACAGTGGGATAGGGAGAGAGGTCAGAGTGGGGAACAGTGGGATAGAGAGAGAGGGGACAGACTGGGAACAGTGGGGTAAAGAGAGAGGGGAGAAACTGGGGAACGGTGGGATAGAGAGAGGGGACAGACTTGGGAACGGTGGGATAAAGAGAAGGGACAGACTGGAGAACAGTGGGATAAAGAGAGGGGACATACTGGGGAACGGTGGGATAGAGAGAGGGGACAGACTGGGGAACAGTGGGATAAAGAGAGAGGGGAGAGACTGGGGAACAGTGGGATAGAGAGAGAGAGAGGACAGACTGGGAACAGTGGGATAAAGAGAGAGGGAACAGACTGGGGAACAGTGGGATAGAGAGAGGGGACAGACTGGGGAACAGTGGGATAGAAAGAGGGGACAGACTGGGGAACAGTGGGATACAGAGAGGGGACAGACTGGGGAACAGTGGGATAGAGAGAGGGGACAGACTGGGAAACAGTGGGATAGAGAGAGAGGGGACAGAGTGGGGAACAGTGGGATAGAGTGACGGGATAGACTGGGGAACAGTGGGATAGGGAGAGGGGACAGACTGGGAAACCGTGAGATAGAGAGAGGGGACAGACTGGGGAACAGTGGGATAGAGTGACGGGATAGACTGGGGAACAGTGGGATAGGGAGAGGGGACAGACTGGGAAACAGTGGGATAGAGAGAGGGGACATACTGGGGAACAGTGGGTAGAGAAAGGGGACAGGGTGGGGAACAGTGGGATACAGAGAGGGGACAGACTGGGAAACAGTGGGATAGAGAAAGGGGACAGACTGGGGAACGGTTGGATAGAGAGAGGGGACTGACTGGGGAACAGTGGGATAGAGAGAGGGGACAGACTGGGAAACAGTGGGATAGAGAGAGAGGGGACAGAGTGGGAAACGGTGGGACAGAGAGAGGGGACAGACTGGGGAACAGTGGGATAGGGAGAGGGGACAGACTGGGAAACAGTGGGATAGAGAGAGGGGACAGACTGGGGAACAGTGGGATAGAGAAAGGGGACAGGGTGGGGAACAGTGGGATACAGAGAGGGGACAGACTGGGAAACAGTGGGATAGAGAAAGGGGACAGACTGGGGAACGGTTGGATAGAGAGGGGACAGACTGGGGAACGGTGGGAGAGAGAGAGGGGACAGACTGGGGAACAGTGGGATAGAGAGAGGGGACAGACTGGGAAACAGTGGGATAGAGAGAGAGGGGACAGAGTGGGAAACGGTGGGACAGAGAGAGGGGACAGACTGGGGAACAGTGGGATAGAGAGAGGGGACAGACTGGGGAACAGTGGGATAGAGTGACGGGATAGACTGGGGAACAGTGGGATAGGGAGAGAGGTCAGAGTGGGGAACAGTGGGATAGAGAGAGAGGGACCGACTGGGAACAGTGGGGTAAAGAGAGAGGGGAGAAACTGGGGAACGGTGGGATAGAGAGAGGGGACAGACTTGGGAACGGTGGGATAAAGAGAGGGGACAGACTGGAGAACAGTGGGATAAAGAGAGGGGACAGACTGGGGAATGGTTGGATAGAGAGAGGGGACAGACTGGGGAACGGTGGGAGAGAGAGAGGGGACAGACTGGGGAACAGTGGGATACAGAGAGGGGACAGACTGGGGAACAGTGGGATAGAGAGAGGGGACAGACTGGGAAACAGTGGGATAGAGAGAGGGGACAGAGTGGGAAACGGTGGGACAGAGAGAGGGGACAGACTGGGGAACAGTGGGATAGAGAGAGGGGACAGACTGGGGAACAGTGGGATAGAGTGACGGGATAGACTGGGGAACAGTGGGATAGGGAGAGGGGACAGACTGGGAAACCGTGAGATAGAGAGAGGGGACAGACTGGGGAACAGTGGGATAGAGTGACGGGATAGACTGGGGAACAGTGGGATAGGGAGAGGGGACAGACTGGGAAACAGTGGGATAGAGAGAGGGGACAGACTGGGGAACAGTGGGTAGAGAAAGGGGACAGGGTGGGGAACAGTGGGATACAGAGAGGGGACAGACTGGGAAACAGTGGGATAGAGAAAGGGGACAGACTGGGGAACGGTTGGATAGAGAGAGGGGACTGACTGGGGAACAGTGGGATAGAGTGACGGGATAGACTGGGGAACAGTGGGATAGAGAGAGGGGATAGACTGGGAAACAGTGGGATAGAGAAAGGGGACAGACTGGGGAACGGTTGGATAGAGAGGGGACAGACTGGGGAACGGTGGGAGAGAGAGAGGGGACAGACTGGGGAACAGTGGGATAGAGAAAGGGGACAGGGTGGGGAACAGTGGGATACAGAGAGGGGACAGAGTGGGAAACAGTGGGATAGAGAAAGGGGACAGACTGGGGAACGGTTGGATAGAGAGGGGACAGACTGGGGAACGGTGGGAGAGAGAGAGGGGACAGACTGGGGAACAGTGGGATAGAGAGAGGGGACAGACTGGGAAACAGTGGGATAGAGAGAGAGGGGACAGAGTGGGAAACGGTGGGACAGAGAGAGGGGACAGACTGGGGAACAGTGGGATAGAGAGAGGGGACAGACTGGGGAACAGTGGGATAGAGTGACGGGATAGACTGGGGAACAGTGGGATAGGGAGAGAGGTCAGAGTGGGGAACAGTGGGATAGAGAGAGAGGGACCGACTGGGAACAGTGGGGTAAAGAGAGAGGGGAGAAACTGGGGAACGGTGGGATAGAGAGAGGGGACAGACTTGGGAACGGTGGGATAAAGAGAAGGGACAGACTGGAGAACAGTGGGATAAAGAGAGGGGACATACTGGGGAACGGTGGGATAGAGAGAGGGGACAGACTGGGGAACAGTGGGATAAAGAGAGAGGGGAGAGACTGGGGAACAGTGGGATAGAGAGAGAGAGAGGACAGACTGGGAACAGTGGGATAAAGAGAGAGGGGACAGACTGGGGAACAGTGGGATAGAGAGAGGGGACAGACTGGGGAACAGTGGGATAGAGTGACGGGATAGACTGGGGAACAGTGGGATAGGGAGAGGGGACAGACTGGGAAACAGTGGGATAGAGAGAGGGGACAGACTGGGGAACAGTGGGATAGAGAAACGGGACAGGGTGGGGAACAGTGGGATACAGAGAGGGGACAGACTGGGAAACAGTGGGATAGAGAAAGGGGACAGACTGGGGAATGGTTGGATAGAGAGAGGGGACAGACTGGGGAACGGTGGGAGAGAGAGAGGGGACAGACTGGGGAACAGTGGGATACAGAGAGGGGACAGACTGGGGAACAGTGGGATAGAGAGAGGGGACAGACTGGGAAACAGTGGGATAGAGAGAGAGGGGACAGAGTGGGAAACGGTGGGACAGAGAGAGGGGACAGACTGGGGAACAGTGGGATAGAGAGAGGGGACAGACTGGGGAACAGTGGGATAGAGTGACGGGATAGACTGGGGAACAGTGGGATAGGGAGAGGGGACAGACTGGGAAACCGTGAGATAGAGAGGTGGGACAGACTGGGGAACAGTGGGATAGAGTGACGGGATAGACTGGGGAACAGTGGGATAGGGAGGGGGGACAGACTGGGAAACAGTGGGATAGAGAGAGGGGACAGACTGGGGAACAGTGGGATAGAGAAAGGGGACAGACTGGGGAACGGTTGGATAGAGAGGGGACAGACTGGGGAACGGTGGGAGAGAGAGAGGGGACAGACTGGGGAACAGTGGGATAGAGAGAGGGGACAGACTGGGAAACAGTGGGATAGAGAGAGAGGGGACAGAGTGGGAAACGGTGGGACAGAGAGAGGGGACAGACTGGGGAACAGTGGGATAGAGAGAGGGGACAGACTGGGGAACAGTGGGATAGAGAGAGGGGACAGACTGGGGAACAGTGGGATAGGGAGAGAGGTCAGAGTGGGGAACAGTGGGATAGGGAGAGGGGACAGACTGGGAAACAGTGGGATAGAGAGAGGGGACAGACTGGGGAACAGTGGGATAGAGAAAGGGGACAGGGTGGGGAACAGTGGGATACAGAGAGGGGACAGACTGGGGAACAGTGGGATAGAGAAAGGGGACAGACTGGGGAACGGTTGGATAGAGAGAGGGGACAGACTGGGGAACGGTGGGAGAGAGAGAGGGGACAGACTGGGGAACAGTGGGATAGAGAAAGGGGACAGGGTGGGGAACAGTGGGATACAGAGAGGGGACAGACTGGGGAACAGTGGGATAGAGAAAGGGGACAGACTGGGGAACGGTTGGATAGAGAGAGGGGACAGACTGGGGAACAGTGGGATACAGAGAGGGGACAGACTGGGGAACAGTGGGATAGAGAGAGGGGACAGACTGGGAAACAGTGGGATAGAGAGAGAGGGGACAGAGTGGGAAACGGTGGGACAGAGAGAGGGGACAGACTGGGGAACAGTGGGATAGAGAGAGGGGACAGACTGGGGAACAGTGGGATAGAGTGACGGGATAGACTGGGGAACAGTGGGATAGGGAGAGGGGACAGACTGGGAAACAGTGAGATAGAGAGAGGGGACAGACTGGGGAACAGTGGGATAGAGTGACGGGATAGACTGGGGAACAGTGGGATAGGGAGAGGGGACAGACTGGGAAACAGTGGGATAGAGAGAGGGGACAGACTGGGGAACAGTGGGATAGAGAAAGGGGACAGGGTGGGGAACAGTGGGATACAGAGAGGGGACAGACTGGGAAACAGTGGGATAGAGAAAGGGGACAGACTGGGGAACGGTTGGATAGAGAGAGGGGACAGACTGGGGAACGGTGGGAGAGAGAGAGGGGACAGACTGGGGAACAGTGGGATAGAGAGAGGGGACAGACTGGGAAACTGGGATAGAGAGAGGGTATAGACTGGAGAACAGTGGGATAGAGAGAGGAGACAGACTGGTGAACAGTGCGATAGAGAGAGGGGACAGACTGGGGAACAGTGGGATAGAGAGAGGGGACAGACTGGGGAACAGTGGGATACAGAGAGGGGACAGACTGGGGAAGCGTGGGATAGAGGGGATAGTCTGGGGAACAGTGGGATAAAGAGAGAGGGGACAGACTGGGGAACAGTGGGATAGAGAGAGGGGACAGACTGGGGAACAGTGGGATAGAGTGACGGGATAGACTGGGGAACAGTGGGATAGGGAGAGGGGACAGACTGGGAAACAGTGGGATAGAGAGAGGGGACAGACTGGGGAACAGTGGGATAGAGAAAGGGGACAGGGTGGGGAACAGTGGGATACAGAGAGGGGACAGACTGGGAAACAGTGGGATAGAGAAAGGGGACAGACTGGGGAATGGTTGGATAGAGAGAGGGGACAGACTGGGGAACGGTGGGAGAGAGAGAGGGGACAGACTGGGGAACAGTGGGATACAGAGAGGGGACAGACTGGGGAACAGTGGGATAGAGAGAGGGGACAGACTGGGGAACAGTGGGATAGAGAGAGGGGACAGACTGGGAAACAGTGGGATAGAGAGAGAGGGGACAGAGTGGGAAACGGTGGGACAGAGAGAGGGGACAGACTGGGGAACAGTGGGATAGAGAGAGGGGACAGACTGGGGAACAGTGGGATAGAGTGACGGGATAGACTGGGGAACAGTGGGATAGGGAGAGGGGACAGACTGGGAAACAGTGGGATAGAGAGAGGGGACAGACTGGGGAACAGTGGGATAGAGAAAGGGGACAGGGTGGGGAACAGTGGGATACAGAGAGGGGACAGACTGGGAAACAGTGGGATAGAGAAAGGGGACAGACTGGGGAATGGTTGGATAGAGAGAGGGGACAGACTGGGGAACGGTGGGAGAGAGAGAGGGGACAGACTGGGGAACAGTGGGATACAGAGAGGGGACAGACTGGGGAACAGTGGGATAGAGAGAGGGGACAGACTGGGAAACAGTGGGATAGAGAGAGGGGACAGAGTGGGAAACGGTGGGACAGAGAGAGGGGACAGACTGGGGAACAGTGGGATAGAGAGAGGGGACAGACTGGGGAACAGTGGGATAGAGTGACGGGATAGACTGGGGAACAGTGGGATAGGGAGAGGGGACAGACTGGGAAACCGTGAGATAGAGAGAGGGGACAGACTGGGGAACAGTGGGATAGAGTGACGGGATAGACTGGGGAACAGTGGGATAGGGAGAGGGGACAGACTGGGAAACAGTGGGATAGAGAGAGGGGACAGACTGGGGAACAGTGGGTAGAGAAAGGGGACAGGGTGGGGAACAGTGGGATACAGAGAGGGGACAGACTGGGAAACAGTGGGATAGAGAAAGGGGACAGACTGGGGAACGGTTGGATAGAGAGAGGGGACTGACTGGGGAACAGTGGGATAGAGAGAGGGGACAGACTGGGAAACAGTGGGATAGAGAGAGAGGGGACAGAGTGGGAAACGGTGGGACAGAGAGAGGGGACAGACTGGGGAACAGTGGGATAGGGAGAGGGGACAGACTGGGAAACAGTGGGATAGAGAGAGGGGACAGACTGGGGAACAGTGGGATAGAGAAAGGGGACAGGGTGGGGAACAGTGGGATACAGAGAGGGGACAGACTGGGAAACAGTGGGATAGAGAAAGGGGACAGACTGGGGAACGGTTGGATAGAGAGGGGACAGACTGGGGAACGGTGGGAGAGAGAGAGGGGACAGACTGGGGAACAGTGGGATAGAGAGAGGGGACAGACTGGGAAACAGTGGGATAGAGAGAGAGGGGACAGAGTGGGAAACGGTGGGACAGAGAGAGGGGACAGACTGGGGAACAGTGGGATAGAGAGAGGGGACAGACTGGGGAACAGTGGGATAGAGTGACGGGATAGACTGGGGAACAGTGGGATAGGGAGAGAGGTCAGAGTGGGGAACAGTGGGATAGAGAGAGAGGGACCGACTGGGAACAGTGGGGTAAAGAGAGAGGGGAGAAACTGGGGAACGGTGGGATAGAGAGAGGGGACAGACTTGGGAACGGTGGGATAAAGAGAGGGGACAGACTGGAGAACAGTGGGATAAAGAGAGGGGACATACTGGGGAACGGTGGGATAGAGAGAGGGGACAGACTGGGGAACAGTGGGATAAAGAGAGAGGGGAGAGACTGGGGAACAGTGGGATAGAGAGAGAGAGAGGACAGACTGGGAACAGTGGGATAAAGAGAGAGGGGAGAGACTGGGGAACGGTGGGATAGAGGGAACAGTCTGGAGAACAGTGGGATAAAGAGAGAGGGGACAGACTGGGGAACAGTGGGATAGAGAGAGGGGACAGACTGGAGAACAGTGGGAGAGAGAGGGGGTCCAGACTGGGAAACTGGGATAGAGAGAGGGGATAGACTGGGAAACCGGGATAGAGAGGGGGGACAGACTGGGAAACTGGGATAGAGAGAGGGGACAGACTGGAGAACAGTGGGATAGAGAGGGGGGACAGACTGGGAAACTGGGATAGAGAGAGGGGATAGACTGGAGAACAGTGGGATAGAGAGAGGGGACAGACTGGGAAACTGGCATAGAGAGAGGAGACAGACTGGTGAACAGTGGGATAGAGAGAGGGGACAGACTGGGGAACAGTGGGATACAGAGAGGGGACAGACTGGGGAAGGGTGGGATAGAGGGGACAGTCTGGTGAACAGTGGGATAAAGAGAGAGGGGACAGACTGGGGAACAGTGGGATAGAGAGAGGGGACAGACTGGGGAACAGTAGGATAGGGAGAGGGGACAGACTGGGGAACAGTGGGATAGAGAGAGGGGACAGAGTGGGGAGCAGTGGGATAGAGAGAGGGGACAGACTGGGGAACAGTGGAATAGAGAGAGGGGACAGACACGGGAACAGTGGGATAGAGAGAGAGGGGACTGACTCCGAACAGTGGGATAGAGAGAGGGGACAGACTGGGGAACGGTGGGATAGGGGGAGGGGACAGAGTGGGGAACGGTGGGAGGGAGAGAGGGGACAGACTGGGGAACAGTGGGATAGAGAGAGGGAACAGACTGGGGAATGGTGGGATAGGGAGAGGGGACAGACTGGGGAACGGTGGGATAGAGAGAGGGGACAGACTGGGGAACGGTGGGATAGAGAGAGGGGACAGACTGGGGAACGGTGGGATAGAGAGAGGGGACAGACTGGGGAACGGTGGGATAGGGAGAGGGGACAGACTGGGGAAGAGTGGGATAGAGAGAGGGGTCAGACTGGGGAATGGTAGGATAGAGAGAGGGGACAGACTGGGGAATTGTGGGATAGAGAGAGGGGACAGACTGGGAACAGTGGGATAGAGAGAGGGGACAGACTGGGGAATGGTGGGATAGAGAGAGGGGACAGACTGGAGAACAGTGGGATAGAGAGAGGGGACAGACTGGGGTACAGTGGGATAGAGAGAGGGGACAGACTGGGGTACAGTGGGATAGAGAGAGGGGACAGACTGGGGAATGGTGGGATAGAGAGAGGGGACAGACTGGGGAGCATTGGGATAGAGAGAGGGGACAGACTGGGGAATGGTAGGATAGAGAGAGGGGACAGACTGGGAAACAGTGGGATAGAGAGAGGACAGACTGGGAAACAGTGGGATAAAGAGAGAGGGGATAGACTGGGAAACAGTGGGATAGAGAGAGAGGGGACAGAGTGGGGAACAGTGGGATAGAGAGAGGGGACAGACTGGGGACAGTGTGATAGAGAGAGGGGACAGACTGGGGAACGGTGGGATAGAGAGAGAGGGGACAGACTGGGGAACAGTGGGATAGACAGAGAGGACAGACTGGGGAACAGTGGGATCGAAAGAGAGGGGACAGACTGGGGAACGGTGGGGGATAGAGAGAGAGGGGACAGACTGGGGAACAGTGGGATAGACAGAGAGGACAGACTGGGGAACAGTGGGATCGAAAGAGAGGGGACAGACTGGGGAACAGTGGGATAGAGAGAGGGGACAGACTGGGAAACAGTGGGATAGAGAGAGAGGGGACAGACTGGGGAACAGTGGGATAGAGAGAGTGGGGACAGACTGGGGAACAGTGGGATAGAGAGAGAGGACAGACTGGGGAACAGTGGGATAGAGAGAGGGGACAGACTGGGGAATGGTGGGATAGAGAGAGGGGACAGACTGGGGAACAGTGATATAGAGAGAGAGGGGACAGACTGGGGAACAGTGGGATAGAGAGAGAGGGGACAGACTGGGGAACAGTGGGATAGAGAGAGGGGACAGACTCGGATACATTGGGATAGAGAGAGGGGACAGAGTGGGGAATAGTGGGAGGTAGAGAGGGGGCAGTCTGGGGAAATAGTGGGATAGAGAGAGGGGACAGACGGGGGAACGGTGGGATAGAGAGAGGGGACAGACTGGGGAATGGTGGGATAGAGAGAGAGGGGACAGACTGGGGAGCATTGGGAGGTTAGAGGGGACAGACTGGGGAACAGTGGGATAGAGAGAGGGGACAGACTGGGGAACGGTGGGATAGAGAGAGGAAACAGACTGGGAATAGAGAAGGAATATGAAACACTCCTTTTTCCATGGGGGTCAGTGAGCTGACTGGGAGGGAGCAGCACATTCTGACTTTGAGTAAAAACGACATTGATATATCCGACTCAAATATTACCTCCAGGAAAACGGAAAGAACAAAATGGCCAACAACCATTAGTAGGATATAAATTCTCCAAATGTATGGGATGCAGACAAACTGGTGAAGAAAGGCAAAGAGAAAGAAAGAGAGAGGTTAGTCATAGGCCCAGGCTTTAGGGGATCATGTTGGGGTGAGGGAGGAGCTGGCTGCAGTCTGGATGGAAACACACAGAGACCATTCTTCCCATGGCCTTCCAGCCCAGCTCTACGTACAGGCAGTACCTGCCTCCTGTTTCACAAGGGGGACAGATCAACCAGGGCTCTGTCGCTTCGGGAGAAATGACTGCCGCGCTGTGTGGCGACGCGTCTGGCTGTCAAATTCCCTGAAGCTCAACCACGGGACAGATTTCTGCGTGTGCACAGAAGGTGAGGACCATTAAATCTCCAGGGACTCCTATCAGGAGCATTCACACCTCACCAACACAGCCAGCACAGCAATGGTGTGCAGAGTCAGCAAACCTGCATTTCCATAGCGCCTTCAAATTGGAGCCAGGCAGTGGATTGAGAAGTAAACCAAGAGACGCCTTACCTCAAAAAATGTGTCGAGACTGCGACTTGGAAAGAGCATGAGAAATAATGTGAACAGGTAGAGAATGACCAGGACAGCTAGGAACAAATCTGGGGGATAGAAAATGCAAGCAATTATATTGAGACCCATGTCAACATCCCTCCCAGCACCAACTCAGAAACCTGAACAGTCGCAATTTCACAAACAGGGACATGGCTGACACAAAGAAATAAGAACTGCCTCCTGCTTTAGTGATATCGAGTGACCGCTAACCCTCCGACAGTGCGGCACTCCCTCAGCACTGACCCTCCGACAGTGCTCACTCCCTCAGCACTGACCCTCCGACAGTGCTCACTCCCTCAGCACTGACCCTCCGACAGTGCTCACTCCCTCAGCACTGACCCTCCGACATTGCCCTCTCCCTCAGCACTGACCCTCCGACAGTGCTCACTCCCTCAGCACTGACCCTCCGACAGTGCTCACTCCCTCAGCACTGACCCTCCGACAGTGCTCACTCCCTCAGCACTGACCCTCCGACAGTGCTCACTCCCTCAGGACTGACGCTCCGACAGTGCTCACTCCCTCAGCACTGACCCTCCGACAGTGCTCACTCCCTCAGCACTGACCCTCCGACAGTGCTCACTCCCTCAGGACTGACGCTCCGACAGTGCTCACTCCCTCAGCACTGACCCTCCGACAGTGCTCACTCCCTCAGCACTGACCCTCCGACATTGCCCTCTCCCTCAGCACTGACCCTCCGACAGTGCTCACTCCCTCAGCACTGACCCTCCGACAGTGCTCACTCCCTCAGCACTGACCCTCCGACAGTGCTCACTCCCTCAGCACTGACCCTCCGACAGTGCTCACTCCCTCAGGACTGACGCTCCGACAGTGCTCACTCCCTCAGCACTGACCCTCCGACAGTGCTCACTCCCTCAGCACTGACCCTCCGACAGTGCTCACTCCCTCAGGACTGACGCTCCGACAGTGCTCACTCCCTCAGCACTGACCCTCCGACAGTGCGGCTCGCCCTCAGCACTGACCCTCCGACAGTGCTCACTCCCTCAGCACTGACCCTCCGACAGTGCTCACTCCCTCAGCACTGACCCTCTGACATTGCCCACTCCCTCAACACTGACCCTCCGACAGTGCTCACTCCCTCAGCACTGACCCTCCGACAGTGCTCACTCCCTCAGGACTGACGCTCCGACAGTGCTCACTCCCTCAGCACTGACCCTCCGACATTGCCCTCTCCCTCAGCACTGACCCTCCGACAGTGCTCACTCCCTCAGCACTGACCCTCCGACAGTGCTCACTCCCTCAGCACTGACCCTCCGACAGTGCTCACTCCCTCAGCACTGACCCTCCGACAGTGCTCACTCCCTCAGGACTGACGCTCCGACAGTGCTCACTCCCTCAGCACTGACCCTCCGACAGTGCTCACTCCCTCAGCACTGACCCTCCGACAGTGCTCACTCCCTCAGGACTGACGCTCCGACAGTGCTCACTCCCTCAGCACTGACCCTCCGACAGTGCTCACTCCCTCAGCACTGACCCTCCGACATTGCCCTCTCCCTCAGCACTGACCCTCCGACAGTGCTCACTCCCTCAGCACTGACCCTCCGACAGTGCGGCACTCCCTCAGCACTGACCCTCCGACAGTGCTCACTCCCTCAGCACTGACCCTCCGACAGTGCTCACTCCCTCAGGACTGACGCTCCGACAGTGCTCACTCCCTCAGCACTGACCCTCCGACAGTGCTCACTCCCTCAGCACTGACCCTCCGACAGTGCTCACTCCCTCAGGACTGACGCTCCGACAGTGCTCACTCCCTCAGCACTGACCCTCCGACAGTGCGGCTCGCCCTCAGCACTGACCCTCCGACAGTGCTCACTCCCTCAGCACTGACCCTCCGACAGTGCTCACTCCCTCAGCACTGACCCTCTGACATTGCCCACTCCCTCAACACTGACCCTCTGACAGTGCCTACTCCCTCAGCACTGACCCTCCGACAGTGCGGCACTCCCTCAGCACTGACCATCCGACAGTGCGGCACTCCCTCAGCACTGACCCTCCGACAGTGCTCACTCCCTCAGCACTGACCCTCTGACAGTGCGGCTCGCCCTCAGCACTGACTCTCTGACAGTGCTCACTCCCTCAGCATTGACCCTCCGACATTGCCCACTCCCTCAACACTGACCCTCTGACAGTGCCTACTCCCTCAGCACTGACCCTCCGACAGTGCGGCACTACCTCAGCACTGACCCTCTGACAGTGCGGCACGCCCTCAGCACTGACCCTCCGACAGTGCGGCACTCCCTCAGCACTGACCCTCCGACAGTGCCCACTGCCTCAGCACCCACCCTCCGACAGTGCGGCACTCCCTCAGCACTGACCCTCCGACAGTGCCCACTCCCTCAGCACTGACTCTCCGACATTGCCCACTCCCTCAACACTGACCCTCTGACAGTGCCTACTCCCTCAGCACTGACCCTCTGACAGTGTGGCACTCCCTCAGCACTGACCATCCGACATTGCCCACTCCCTCAACACTGACCCTCTGACAGTGCGGCGCTCCCTCAGCACTGACCCTCCGACAGTGCTCACTCCCTCAGCACTGACACTCCGACAGTGCTTACTTCCTCAGCACTGACCCTCCGACAGTGCCCACTCCCTCAGCACTGACCCTCCGACAGTGCGGCACTCCCTCAGCACTGACCCTCCGACAGTACGATGCTCCCTCAGCACTGACACTCCGACAGTGCCCACTCCCTCAGAACTGATCCTCCAATAGTGCGGCACTCCCTCAGCACTGACCCTCCGACAGTGCGGCACTCCCTCAGCACTGACCCTCTGACAGTGCGGCGCTCCATCCGCACCGACCCTCTGACAGTACGATGCTCCCTCAGCACTGACCCTCTGATAGTGTGGCGTTCCCTCAACACGGACCCTCCAACAGTGCGGCACTCTGTCAGCACTGACCATCTGACAGTGCCCGCTCCCTCAGCACTGACCCTCCACAGTGCGGCACTCCGTCAGCACTGAGCCTCTGACAGTGCGGCGCTCCCTCAGCACTGACCCTCATCTAGTGCAGCGCTCCCTCAACACTGACCCTCGGACAGTGCCCGCTCCCTCAGCAGTGACTCTCTGTCAGCGCCCACTCTCACAGCAATGACCCTCCGACAGTGTGACACACCCTCAGCACTGACCCTCCGACAGTGCGGCACTCCCTCAGCGCTGACCCTCCGACCATGCCCACTCTCTCAGCATTGACCCTCTGACACTGCCTGCTCCCTCAGTACTGACCCTCCGACAGTGCCCACTCCCTCAGCACTGACCCTCTGACAGTGCCCACTCCTTCAGCACTGACCCTCCAACAGTGCCTGCTCCCTCAGCGCTGACCCTCTGACAGTGCCTACTCCCTCAGCACTGACCCTCCAACAGTGACCACTCCCTCAGCACTGACCCTCCGACAGTGCCTACTCCCTCAGCACTGACCCTCCAACTGTGCCCGCTCCCTCAGCACTGACCCTCTGACAGTGCCCACTCCCTCAGCACTGACCCTCGGGCAGTGCCTGCTCCCTCAGCGCTGACTGTCCGACAGTGCCTACTCCCTCAGCACAGACCCTCCAACAATGCGGTACTCCGTCAGCACTGACCCTCCGACAGTGTGGCACTCCCTCAGCACTGACTCTCCAACAGTGCGGCACTCCCTCAGCACTGACTCTCCAACAGTGTGGCACTCCCTCAGCACTGAACCTCCGACAGTGCACCACTCCCTCAGCATTGACCCTTTGACAGTGCCCACTCCCTCAGCACTGCCCCTCCGACAGTGCGGTGCTCCCTTAGCACAGACCCTCCGACAGTGCCCACTCCCTCAGCACTGACCCTCCGACGGTGCAGCGCTCCCACAGCATTGACCCTCCGACAGTGCGGCACTGCCTCAGCACTGACCCTCCGACAGTGCACACTCCCTCAGCACTGACCCTCCGACAGTGCGGCTCTCCCTCAGCACTGAACATCCGAAAGTGCACCACTCCCTCAGCACTGACCCTCCGACAGTGCCCACTCATTCAGCACTGACCTTCCGACAGTGCGGCACTCTCTCAGCACTGACCCTCCGACAGTGCCCACTCCCTCAGCACTGACCCTCCGACAGTGCCCACTCCCTCAGCACTGACCCTCCGACAGTGCAGCGCTGCCTCGGCACTGACCCTCCGACAGTGCCCACTCCCTCAGCACTGATCCTCCGACAGTGCACCACTCCCTCAGCACTGACCCTCCGACAGTGCAGCGCTCCCTCAGCACTGACCCGCCGACAGTGCCCACTCCCTCAGCACTGATCCTCCGACAGTGCACCACTCCCTCAGCACTGACCCTCCGACAGTGCCCGCTCCCTCAGTACTGACCCTCTGACAGTGCCCACTCCCTCAGTGCTGACCCTCCGACAGTGACCACTCCCTCAGCACTGGCCCTCTGACAGTGCGGCACTCCGTCGGCACTGACCCTCCAACAGTGCCCACTCCCTCAGCACAGACCCTCCGACAGTGCGGCACTCCCTCAGTACTGACCCTCCGACAGTGTGGCACTCCCTCAGCACTGACCCTCTGACAGTGCTCACTCCCTCAGCACTGACCCTCCGACTGTGCGGCACTCCCTCAGCACTGACCCCCCCGACATTGCGGATCTCCCTCAGCACTGATCCTCTGACAGAGCGGCACTCCCTCAGCACTGACCCTCCAACAGTGCCCACTCCCTCAGCACTGACCCTCCGTCAGTGCCCACTCCCTCAGCACTGACCCTCCGACAGAGTACACTCATTCAGCACTGACCTTCGAACGGTGCCCACTTTCTCAGCACTGACCCTCCAACAGTGCGGCGCTCCCTCAGCACTGACCTTCTGACAGTGCCCACTCCCTCAGCACTGACCCTCCGACAGTGCGGCACTCCCTCAGCACTGACCTTCCGACAGTGCCCACTCCCTTAGCACTGACCCTCCAACAGTGCCTGCTCCCTCAGCGCTGACCCTCTGACAGTGCCTACTCCCTCAGCACTGACCCTCCAACAGTGACCACTCCCTCAGCACTGACCCTCCGACAGTGCCTACTCCCTCAGCACTGACCCTCCAACTGTGCCCGCTCCCTCAGCACTGACCCTCTGACAGTGCCCACTCCCTCAGCACTGACCCTCGGACAGTGCCTGCTCCCTCAGCGCTGACCATCCGACAATGCGGTACTCCGTCAGCACTGACCCTCCAACATTGCCTGCTCCCTCAGCACTGACCCTCCGACAATGCGGTACTCCGTCAGCACTGACCCTCCGACAGTGTGGCACTCCCTCAGCACTGACTCTCCAACAGTGTGGCACTCCCTCAGCACTGACCCTCCAACAGTGCCCACTCCCTCAGCACAGACCCTCCGACAGTGCACCACTCCCTCAGCATTGACCGTTTGACAGTGCCCACCCCCTCAGCACTGATCCTCCGACAGTGCACCACTCCCTCAGCACTGACCCTCCGACAGTGCAGCGCTCCCTCAGCACTGACCCGCCGACAGTGCCCACTCCCTCAGCACTGATCCTCCGACAGTGCACCACTCCCTCAGCACTGACCCTCCGACAGTGCCCGCTCCCTCAGTACTGACCCTCTGACAGTGCCCACTCCCTCAGTGCTGACTCTCCGACAATGTGGCGCTCCCTCAGCACTGACCCTCTGACAGTGCCCACTCCCTCAGCACTGACCCTCCGACAGTGACCACTCCCTCAGCACTGGCCCTCTGACAGTGCGGCACTCCGTCGGCACTGACCCTCCAACAGTGCCCACTCCCTCAGCACAGACCCTCCGACAGTGCGGCACTCCCTCAGCACTGACCCTCCGACAGTGTGGCACTCCCTCAGCACTGACCCTCTGACAGTGCCCACTCCCTCAGCACTGACCCTCCGACAGTGCACACTCACTCAGCACTGACCCCCCCGACATTGCGGCACTCCCTCAGCACTGATCCTCTGACAGAGCGGCACTCCCTCAGCACTGACCCTCCAACAGTGCCCACTCCCTCAGCACTGACCCTCCGACAGTGCGGCACTCCCTCAGCACTGACCCTCCGTCAGTGCCCACTCCCTCAGCACTGACCCTCCGACAGTGCCCACTCCCTCGGAACTGACCCTCTGACAGTGCGGCACTCCCTCAGCACTGACCCTCCGACAGAGTACACTCATTCAGCACTGACCTTCGAACAGTGCCCACTTTCTCAGCACTGACCCTCCAACAGTGCGGCGCTCCCTCAGCACTGACCTTCTGACAGTGCCCACTCCCTCAGCACTGGCCCTCTGACAGTGCGGCACTCCCTCAGCACTGACCCTCCGACAGTGCGGCACTCCCTCAGCACTGACCTTCCGACAGTGCCCACTCCCTCAGCACTGACCCTCCAACAGTGCCTGCTCCCTCAGCGCTGACCCTCTGACAGTGCCTACTCCCTCAGCACTGACCCTCCAACAGTGATCACTCCCTCAGCACTGACCCTCCGACAGTGCCTACTCCCTCAGCACTGACCCTCCAACAGTGCCCGCTCCCTCAGCACTGATCCTCCAACAGTGCCCAGTCCCTCAGCACTGACCCTCCGACTGTGCAACGCTCTCTCAGCACTGACCCTCCAACTGTGCCCGCTCCCTCAGCACTGACCCTCCGACAGTGTGGCACTCCCTCAGCACTGACTCTCCAACAGTGTGGCACTCCCTCAGCACTGACTCTCCAACAGTGTGGCACTCCCTCAGCACTGAACCTCCGACAGTGCACCAATCCCTCAGCATTGACCCTTTGACAGTGCCCACTCCCTCAGCACTGCCCCTCCGACAGTGCGGTGCTCCCTCAGCACAGACCCTCCGACAGTGCCCACTCCCTCAGCACTGACCCTCCGACGGTGCAGCGCTCCCACAGCACTGACCCTCCGACAGTGCGGCACTGCCTCAGCACTGACCCTCCGACAGTGCGGCACTGCCTCAGCACTGACCCTCCGACAGTGCACACTCCCTCAGCACTGACCCTCCGACAGTGCGGCTCTCCCTCAGCACTGAACATCCGAAAGTGCACCACTCCCTCAGCACTGACCCTCCGACAGTGCCCACTCATTCAGCACTGACCTTCCGACAGTGCGGCACTCTCTCAGCACTGACCCTCCGACAGTGCCCACTCCCTCAGCACTGACCCTCTGACAGTGCCCACTCCCTCAGCACTGACCCTCCGACAGTGCAGCGCTCCCTCGGCACTGATCCTCCGACAGTGCACCACTCCCTCAGCACTGACCCTCCGACAGTGCAGCGCTCCCTCAGCACTGACCCGCCGACAGTGCCCACTCCCTCAGCACTGATCCTCCGACAGTGCACCACTCCCTCAGCACTGACCCTCCGACAGTGCCCGCTCCCTCAGTACTGACCCTCTGACAGTGCCCACTCCCTCAGCGCTGACTGTCCGACAATGCGGCGCTCCCTCAGCACTGACCCTCCGACAGTGACCACTCCCTCAGCACTGGCCCTCTGACAGTGCGGCACTCCGTCGGCACTGACCCTCCAACAGTGCCCACTCCCTCAGCACAGACCCTCCGACAGTGCGGCACTCCCTCAGCACTGACCCTCCGACAGTGTGGCACTCCCTCAGCACTGACCCTCTGACAGTGCCCACTCCCTTAGCACTGACCCTCCGACAGTGCACACTCACTCAGCACTGACCCCCCCGACATTGCGGCACTCCCTCAGCACTGATCCTCTGACAGAGCGGCACTCCCTCAGCACTGACCCTCTGACAGTGCCCACTCCCTCAGCACTGACCCTCCGACAGTGCGGCACTCCCTCAGCACTGACCCTCCAACAGTGCCCACTCCCTCAGCACAGACCCTCCGACAGTGCGGCACTCCCTCAGCACTGACCCTCCGACAGTGCGGCACTCCCTCAGCACTGACCCTCCGACAGTGTGGCACTCCCTCAGCACTGACCCTCTGACAGTGCCCACTCCCTCAGCACTGACCCTCCGACAGTGCACACTCACTCAGCACTGACCCCCCCGACATTGCGGCACTCCCTCAGCACTGATCCTCTGACAGAGCGGCACTCCCTCAGCACTAACCCTCCGACAGTGCGGCACTGCCTCAGCACTGACCCTCCGACAGTGCACAGTCCCTCAGCACTGACCCTCCGACAGTGCGGATCTCCCTCAGCACTGAACATCCGACAGTGCACCACTCCCTCAGCACTGACCCTCCAACAGTGCCCGCTCCCTCAGCACTGATCCTCCAACAGTGCCCAGTCCCTCAGCACTGACCCTCCGACTGTGCAACGCTCTCTCAGCACTGACCCTCCAACTGTGCCCGCTCCCTCAGCACTGACCCTCCGACAGTGTGGCACTCCCTCAGCACTGACTCTCCAACAGTGTGGCACTCCCTCAGCACTGACCCTCCAACAGTGTGGCACTCCCTCAGCACTGAACCTCCGACAGTGCACCACTCCCTCAGCATTGACCCTTTGACAGTGCCCACTCCCTCAGCACTGCCCCTCCGACAGTGCGGTGCTCCCTCAGCACAGACCCTCCGACAGTGCCCACTCCCTCAGCACTGACCCTCCGACGGTGCAGCGCTCCCACAGCACTGACCCTCCGACAGTGCGGCACTGCCTCAGCACTGACCCTCCGACAGTGCGGCACTGCCTCAGCACTGACCCTCCGACAGTGCACACTCCCTCAGCACTGACCCTCCGACAGTGCGGCTCTCCCTCAGCACTGAACATCCGAAAGTGCACCACTCCCTCAGCACTGACCCTCCGACAGTGCCCACTCATTCAGCACTGACCTTCCGACAGTGCGGCACTCTCTCAGCACTGACCCTCCGACAGTGCCCACTCCCTCAGCACTGACCCTCTGACAGTGCCCACTCCCTCAGCACTGACCCTCCGACAGTGCAGCGCTCCCTCGGCACTGATCCTCCGACAGTGCACCACTCCCTCAGCACTGACCCTCCGACAGTGCAGCGCTCCCTCAGCACTGACCCGCCGACAGTGCCCACTCCCTCAGCACTGATCCTCCGACAGTGCACCACTCCCTCAGCGCTGACTGTCCGACAATGCGGCGCTCCCTCAGCACTGACCCTCCGACAGTGACCACTCCCTCAGCACTGGCCCTCCGACAGTGTGGCACTCCCTCAGCACTGACCCTCTGACAGTGCCCACTCCCTCAGCACTGACCCTCCGACAGTGCACACTCACTCAGCACTGACCCCCCCGACATTGCGGCACTCCCTCAGCACTGATCCTCTGACAGAGCGGCACTCCCTCAGCACTGACCCTCCAACAATGCCCACTCCCTCAGCACTGACCCTCCGACAGTGCGGCACTCCCTCAGCACTGACTCTCCAACAGTGCCCACTCCCTCAGCACTGACCCTCCGACAGTGCGGCACTCCCTCAGCACTGACCCTCCAACAGTGCCCACTCCCTCAGCACAGACCCTCCGACAGTGCGGCACTCCCTCAGCACTGACCCTCCGACAGTGCGGCACTCCCTCAGCACTGACCCTCCGACAGTGTGGCACTCCCTCAGCACTGACCCTCTGACAGTGCCCACTCCCTCAGCACTGACCCTCCGACAGTGCACACTCACTCAGCACTGACCCCCCCGACATTGCGGCACTCCCTCAGCACTGATCCTCTGACAGAGCGGCACTCCCTCAGCACTGACCCTCCAACAGTGCCCACTCCCTCAGCACTGACCCTCCGACAGTGCGGCACTCCCTCAGCACTGACCCTCCGTCAGTGCCCACTCCCTCAGCACTGACCCTCCGACAGTGCCCACTCCCTCGGAACTGACCCTCTGACAGTGCGGCACTCCCTCAGCACTGACCCTCCGACAGAGTACACTCATTCAGCACTGACCTTCGAACAGTGCCCACTTTCTCAGCACTGACCCTCCAACAGTGCGGCGCTCCCTCAGCACTGACCTTCTGACAGTGCCCACTCCCTCAGCACTGGCCCTCTGACAGTGCGGCACTCCCTCAGCACTGACCCTCCGACAGTGCGGCACTCCCTCAGCACTGACCTTCCGACAGTGCCCACTCCCTCAGCACTGACCCTCCAACAGTGCCTGCTCCCTCAGCGCTGACCCTCTGACAGTGCCTACTCCCTCAGCACTGACCCTCCAACAGTGATCACTCCCTCAGCACTGACCCTCCGACAGTGCGGCACTCCCTCAGCACTGACCTTCCGACAGTGCCCACTCCCTTAGCACTGACCCTCCGTCAGTGCCCACTCCCTCAGCCCTGATCCTCCGGAAATGCTCGCTCCCTCAGCACTGACCCTCCGACAGTGCCTGCTCCCTCAGCACTGATCCTCCGAAAATGCTCGCTCCCTCAGCACTGACCCTCCGACAGTGCTCACTCCCTCAGCATTGACCCTCCGACCATGCAGCGCTCCCTCAGCACTGACCCTCCGACAGCGCACACTCATTCAGGACTGACCCTCCGACAGTGCGGCGCTCCCTCAGCACTGACCCTCCAACTGTGCCCGCTCCCTCAGCACTGACCCTCCAACAGTGTGGCACTCCCTCAGCACTGACCCTCCGACAGTGCCCACTCCCTCAGCACTGACACTCCAACAGTGCCCACTGATTCAGCACTGACCTTCCGACAGTGCCCACTCCCTCAGCACTGACCCTCCGACAGTGCCCACTCCCTCAGCACTGACCCTCCGACAGTGCCCACTCCCTCCGCACTGACCCTCTGGCAGTGCACCACTCCCTCAGTACTGACCCTCCGACAGTGCCAGTTCCCTCAGTACTGACCCTGCGACAGTGCCGCTCCCTCAGCACTGACCCTCCAACAGTGCCCACTCCCTCAGCACTGACCCTCCGACAGTGCGGCACTCCCTCAGCACTGACCCTCCGACAGTGCGGCACTCCCTCAGCACTGACCCTCCGACAGTCCGGCGCTCCCTCAGCACTGACCCTCTGACAGTGCGGCACTCCCTCAGCACTGACCCTCCGACAGTGCGGCACTCCCTCAGCACTGACCCTCCGACAGTGCGGCACTCCCTCAGCACTGACTCTCCAACAGTGCCCACTCCCTCAGCACTGACCCTCCGACAGTGCCCACTCCCTCAGCACTGACCCTCCGACAGTGCGGCACTCCCTCAGCACTGACCCTCCGACAGTGCGGCGCTCCCTCAGCACTGACCCTCTGACAGTGCGGCACTCCCTCAGCACTGACCCTCCGACAGTGCGGCACTCCCTCAGCACTGACCCTCCGGCAGTGCGGCACTCCCTCAGCACTGACTCTCCAACAGTGCCCACTCCCTCAGCACTGACCCTCTGACAGTGCCCACTCCCTCAGCACTGATCTCCGACAGTGCGGCACTCCCTCAGCACTGACCCTCCGACAGTGCCCACTCCCTCAGCACTGATCCTCCGACAGTGCGGCGCTCCCGCAGCACTGATCCTCCGACAGTGTGGCACTCCCTCAGCACTGACCCTCCGACAGTGCGGCGCTCCCTCAGCACTGACCCTCTGACAGTGCCTGGTCCCTCAGCACTGACCCTCCAACGGTGCCCACTCCATCAGCACTGACCCTCCGACAGTGCGCCGCTCCCTCAGCACTGACCCTCCGACCATGCAGCGCTCCCTCTGCACTGACCCTCCGACAGTGCGGCACTCCCTCAGCACTGACCCTCCGACAGTGCCCGCTCCCTCAGCACTGACCTTGCGACAGTGCCTGCTCCCTCAGCACTGACCCTCCGAAAATGCTCGCTCCCTCAGCACTGACCCTCCGACAGCGCCCACTCATTCAGCACTGACCCTCCGACAGTGCGGCGCTCCCTCAGCACTGACCCTCCAACTGTGCCCGCTCCCTCAGCACTGACCATCCAACTGTGCCCGCTCCCTCAGCACTGACCCTCCGACAATGCGGCACTCCGACAGCATTGACCCTCCGACAGTGCGGCACTCCCTCAGCACTGACCCTCCGACAATGCGGCACTCCGACAGCATTGACCAACCGACAGTGCGACACTCCCTCAGCACTGACTCTCCAACAGTGTGGCACTCCCTCAGCACTGACTCACCAACAGTGCCCACTCCCTCGGAACTGACCCTCTGACAGTGCCCACTCCCTCAGCACTGACCCTCTGACAGTGTCCACTCACTCAGCACTGACCCTCCGACAGTGCACCACTCCCTCAGCACTGACCCTCCGACAGTGCCCACTCCCTCAGCACTGACCCTCCGACAGTGCTCACTCCCTCAGCACTGACCTTCCAACAGTGCCCACTCCCTCAGCACTGACCCTCCGTCAGTGCCCACCCCCTCAGCACTGACCCTCCGACAGTGCCCACCCCCTCAGCACTGACCCTCCAACAGTGCCCACTCCCTCAGCACTGACCTTCTGACAGTGCCCACTCCCTCAGCACTGGCCCTCCGACAGTGCAGCACTCTCTCAGCACTGACCCTCCGACAGTGCCCACTGATTCAGCACTGACCTTCCAACAGTGCGGCACTCCCTCAGCACTGACCCTCCGACAGTGCCCACTCCCTCAGCACTGACCCTCCGACAGTCCGGCGCTCCCTCAGCACTGACCCTCTGACAGTGCCCACTCCCTCAGCACTGACCTTCCGACAGTGCGGCACTCCCTCAGCACTGACCTTCCAACAGTGCGGCACTCCCTCAGCACTGACCCTCCGACAGTGCCCACTCCCTCAGCACTGACCCTCCGACAGTCCGGCGCTCCCTCAGCACTGACCCTCCGACAGTGCGGCACTCCCTCAGCACTGACCCTCCGACAGTGCGGCGCTCCCTCAGCACTGACCCTCCGACAGTGCCCACTCCCTCAGCACTGACCCTCTAACAGTGCAGCACTCCCTCAGCACTGACCCTCCGACAGTGCGGCACTCCCTCAGCACTGACCCTCCCACAGTGCGGCACTCCCTCAGCATTGACCCTCTGATAGTGCCCACTCACTCAGCACTGGCCCTCTGACATTGCCCACTCCCTCAGCACTGACCCTCCGACAGTGCCCACTCCCTCAGCACTGACCCTCTGGCAGTGCACCACTCCCTCAGTACTGACCCTCCAACAGTGCCCACTCCCTCAGCACTGAGCCTCCAACAGTGCGGCACTCCCTCAGCACTGACCCTCCGACAGTCCGGCGCTCCCTCAGCACTGACCCTCTGACAGTGCCCACTCCCTCAGCACTGACCCTCCGACAGTGCACCACTCCCTCAGCACTGACCCTCCGACAGTGCGGCGCTCCCTCAGCACTGACCCTCCAACAGTGCCCACTCCCTCAGCACTGACCCTCTAACAGTGCGGCACTCCCTCAGCACTGACCCTCCGACAGTGCGGCACTCCCTCAGCACTGACCCTCCGACAGTGCGGCACGCCCTCAGCATTGACCCTCTGACAGTGCCCACTCACTCAGCACTGGCCCTCTGACAGTGCGGCACTCCCTCAGCACTGACCCACCGACAGTGCGGCACTCCCTCAGCACTGACTCTCCAACAGTGCCCACTCCCTCAGCACTGACCCTCTGACAGTGCCCACTCCCTCAGCACTGACCCTCCGACAGTGCGGCACTCCCTCAGCACTGACCCTCCGACAGTGCGGCGCTCCCTCAGCACTGACCCTCCAACAGTGCCCACTCCCTCAGCACTGACCCTCCGACAGTGCGGCACTCCCTCAGCACTGACCCTCCGACAGTGCGGCACTCCCTCAGCACTGACCCTCCGACAGTGCGGTGCTCCCTCAGCATTGACCCTCTGACAGTGCCCACTCACTCAGCACTGACCCACCGACAGTGCGGCACTCCCTCAGCACTGACTCTCCAACAGTGCCCACTCCCTCAGCACAGACCCTCCGACAGTGTGGTACTCCCTCAGCACTGACCCTCCGACAGTGCACCACTCCCTCAGCACTGACCGTCCGACAGTGCCCGTTCCCTCAACACTGACCCTCCAACAGTGCCCACTCCCTCAGCACTGACCCTTCGACATTGCGGCACTCCCTCAGCACTGACCCTCCGACAGTGCCTGGTCCCTCAGCACTGACCCTCCAACGGTGCCCACTCCCTCAGCACTGACCGTCCGTCAGTGCCCACTCCCTCAGCACTGACCCTCCGACCATGCAGCGCTCCCTCAGCACTGACCCTCCGACAGTGCCCGCTCCCTCAGCACTGACCTTCCGACAGTGCCTGCTCCCTCAGCACTGACCTTCCGACAGTGCCTGCTCCCTCAGCACTGACCCTCCGAAAATGCTCACTCCCTCAGCACTGACCCTCCAACCATGCAGTGCTCTCTCAGCACTGACCCTCCGACAGCGCCCACTCATTCAGCACTGACCCTCCGACAGTGCGGCGCTCCCTCAGCACTGACCCTCCAACTGTGCCCGCTCCCTCAGCACTGACCCTCCGACAATGCGGCACTCCGACAGCATTGACCCTCTGACAGTGTCCACTCACTCAGCACTGACCCTCCGACAGTGCACCACTCCCTCAGCACCGACCCTCCGACAGTGCCCACTCCCTCAGCACTGACCCTCCGACAGTGCCCACTCCCTCAGCACTGAGCCTCCAACAGTGCCCACTCCCTCAGCACTGACCCTCCGTCAGTGCCCACTCCCTCAGCACTGACCCTCCGACAGTGCCCACCCCCTCAGCACTGGCCCTCCGACAGTGCCCACCCCCTCAGCACTGGCCCTCCAACAGTGCCCACTCCCTCAGCACTGACCCTCCGTCAGTGCCCACTCCCTCAGCACTGACCCTCCGACAGTGCCCACCCCCTCAGCACTGGCCCTCCAACAGTTCCCACTCCCTCAGCACTGACCTTCTGACAGTGCCCACTCATTCAGCACTGACCGTCCGACAGTGCGGCACTCTCTCAGCACTGACCCTCCGACAGTGCCCACTCCCTCAGCACTGACCCTCCGACAGTGCAGCGCTCCCTCAGCACTGACCCTCTGACAGTGCCCGTTCCCTCAGCACTGACCGTCCAACAGTGCGGCACTCCCTCAGCAGTGACCCTCCGACAGTGCTCACTCCCTCAGCACTGACCCTCCGACAGTGCCATCTCCCTCAGCACTGACCCTCCAACAGTTCCCACTCCCTCAGCACTGACCCTCCGACAGTGCGGCACTCCCTCAGCACTGACCCTCTGACAGTGCGGCACTCCCTCAGCATTGACCCTCTGACAGTGCCCACTCACTCAGCACCGGCCCTCTGACAGTGCGGCACTCCCTCAGCACTGACCCACCGACAGTGCGGCACTCCCTCAGCACTGACCCTCTGACAGTGCCCACTCCCTCAGCACTGACCCTCTGACAGTGCCCACTCCCTCAGCACAGACCCTCCGACAGTATGGCACTCCCTCAGCACTGACCCTCCGACAGTGCCCGTTCCCTCAACACTGACCCTCCAACAGTGCCCACTCCCTCAGCACTGACCCTTCGACAGCGCGGCACTCCCTCAGCACTGACCCTCCGACAGTGCACACTCACTCAGCACTGACCCTCCGACAGTGCGGCTCGCCCTCGGCACTGACCCTCCGATAATGCAGCGCTCCCTCAGCACTGATCCTCCGATAGTGCGGCGCTCCCTCAGCACTGACCTTCCGACAGTGCCCACTCCCTCAGCACTGACCCTCCGACAGTGCGGCATTCCCTCAGCACTGACCCTCCGATAATGCGGCGCTCCCTCAGCACTGACCCTCCGATAGTGCGGCGCTCCCTCAGCACTGACCCTCCGACAGTGCCCACTCCCTCAGCACTGACCCTCCGACAGAGCGGCACTCCCTCAGCACTGACCCTCCGACAGTGTGGCACTCCCTCAGCACTGACCCTCCGACAGAGCGGCACTCCCTCAGCACTGACCCTCCGACAGAGCGGCACTCCCTGAGTCCCGGTCTGGCGGTAGGACGATGGCACTGACCTTCTGACAGTGCTCACTCCCTCAGCAGTGACCCTCCGACAGTGCCCACTTCCTCAGCACTGATCCTCCGACAGTGCAGCCCTCCCTCAGCACTGACCCTCCGACAGTGCCCAGTCCCTCAGCACTGACCCTCCGACAATGCAGCCCTCCCTCAGCACTGACCCTCCGACAGTGCCCACTCCCTCAGCACTGACTCTCCGACAGTGCGGCGCTCCCTCAGCACTGACCCTCCGACAGTGCGGCACTCCCTCAGCACTGACCCTCCGACAGAGCGGCACTCCCTCAGCACTGACCCTCCGACAGAGCGGCACTCCCTCAGCACTGACCCTCCGACAGAGCGGCACTCCCTGAGTCCCGGTCTGGCGGTAGCACGATGGAGTCTGGGACACTCACAGTTGGTGGAGATGGGTTTGCGGAAGGGCTTGCCCATAGAGAAGACGAAGGCGATGGTGATGTACTGAAAAACCGAGACGAAGAACACCGTGGTGTTGACGTAGTTGCTGATCTTCCACTGTAAGCTGAAGAGGATACCACTGCTGTTCTGCCTCTTTGTGACTGGCTGCCCATAAAAGGTCTGGTTGGAGGAGCAGGCGCTGTGGAGACAGGGAGCTCTGTCAACGGTTTCCTCTCAGCCTGGTCAACGCGGTGCCATGGGGCACTAGCAGGGGCATTGGTCCTGCACTGGGCAGGAGAGTGTCTGAGGTGTTCACCCAGTGGGTCATCGAGGGGCTTGGTAAAGGGGCAGTACAGAGAGATCTGGGTGTTCTTGTACACCAGTCAATGAAGGTAAGCATGCAGGTACAGCAGGTAGTGAAGAAGGCTAAGGGCATGCTGGCCTTCATAATAAGACGGATTGAGTATAGAAGCAAAGAGGTGCTTCTGCAGCTGTACAGGGCCCTGGTGAGACCACACCTGGAGTACTGTGTGCAGTTCTGGTCTCCAAATTTGAGGAAAGACATTCTGGCTATTGAGGGAGTGCAGCGTAGGTTCACGAGGTCAATTCCTGGAATGGCGGGACTACCTTACGCTGAAAGACTGGAGCGACTGGGCTTGTATACCCTTGAGTTTAGAAGACTGAGAGGGGATCTGATTGAGACATATAAGATTATTAAAGGATTGGACACTCTGGAGGCAGGAAACATGTTTCCGCTGATGGGTGAGTGCCGAACCAGAGGACACAGCTTAAAAATATGGGGTAGACCATTTAGGACAGAGATGAGGAGAAACTTCTTCACCCAGAGAGTGGTGGCTGTGTGGAATGCTCTGCCCCAGAGGGCAGTGGAGGCCCAGTCTCTGGATTCATTTAAGAAAGAGTTGGATAGAGCTCTGAAGGATAGTGGGATCAAGGGTTATGGAGATAAGGCAGGAACAGCCATGATCATATTGAATGGTGGTGCAGGCTCGAAGGGCTGAATGGCCTACTCCACCTATTGTCTATTGGTTTGAGGGAAGGGGTGGTCAGGCAGTAATCCTATCCGCCATTATGTCAGGGCAGTCTCACGGTGGGTAGTGCCAGGGACGGGCAGGGTACAGAGAGAGAGGGCAATGTCCCACTGCCCACCAACACCCATGTACAGACAAACAGCTTCAGTGTCATCACCTTGTGGGATCCCTATTACAGTGATGTTCGCAGGATCAGATGTGGAGCTGTCTGGTACTCCTCTCTCTCTCTCTCTCTCACTCAGCCCCTGCCAACCCATCTGGTCTCATTCTGACTGACAGACACACACACAGACATGCAGAGTTCCCTGTTCATAAACTGTCTGCTCTCCCACTCCCAGATTCCTTACTCTGTTAACACAAAGCCACTTTCTTACTGTTAATGTAACTGAGGGAACGCTCTCTCTCTCGCTCTCTCTCTCTCTCACACACACATGCACATACACTCATACTCACACACATACACAGACGCAGAGAGAGAGAGGAAGAGAGAGACACATACAGAGAAACAGACACACACATAACCACAAAGAACTCCACACCGAAACACACACACAGAAACACACTCTCACACAGAGACACACAGACAAAGAGATGCAGAGAGAGGGAGAGACACACACACAGAAACAAGCACACACATAGGAAAACACACACACACAGATGCACTCAGAGAAATGTAGACACACAGAAATACACACACACACACGCCTGTACACAATTGAGCGAGTAGGGCCATCCACAGTCAAGGCAGCTTTCACCTACCGCGCCCCCTGGTCCCAGGGATTGTACCAGGGCTGGATCTGAACCAGCAGGAAGCCCATCATCTGGAAGGTGGAGCACAGGGCAATGTGCATTAGCACTGAGAGCAGCAGCTGTGGTGACACCAGGTTAGCATTGGGTCTCTGTGGCACCAAATGTTCATAGGCCTTGTTCCGGCTCACTGCAGGGAGAGGGGAGAGAGGGGAGAGGGAGAAGGGAGAGGGGGAGAGAGGGAGGGAGGGGGAGAGAGATGGGGAGAGAGAGGGGAAGAGAGAGGGGAAGAGAGAGGGGAGAGAGAGGGAGGGAGAGGGGAGAGAGAGGGAGGGAGAGGGGAGAGAGAGGGAGGGAGGGGGAGAGAGAGAGGAGAGAGATGCGGAGAGAGTGAAAGAGGGGAGAGAGAGGGAGGGAGAGAGAGGGGAGAGAGAGATGAGAGTGGAGAGAGAGGGAGGGGAGACAGAGGGGAGACAGATAGAGGGGAGAGAGACGGGGAGAGAGAGAGAGGGGAGAGAGAGGGAGGGACAGGGAGGGGAGAAAGAGGGGAGAGAGAGGGAGAGATGGGAGAGAGACGGGGAGAGAGAGAGAGGGGAGAGAGAGGGAGGGACAGGGAGGGGAGACAGAGGGGAGAGAGAGGGAGAGATGGGAGAGAGAGGGGGAGAGAGAGAGGGAGAGAGGGAGAGAGAGGGAGGGGGAGAGAGGGAGGGAGAGGGAAGGGGAGAGAGAGGGAGGGAGATGGGAGAGAGAGGGGGAGAGAGAGAGAGGGGAGAGAGAAGGAGGGAGAGAGAGAGGAGAGAGAGAGGGAGGGAGAGAGATGGGAGAGGGAGGGAGAGAGATGGGAGAGAGGGAGGGAGGGAGAGAGAGGGAGGGAGAGAGGGCAGAGAGAGGGGGAGAGAGAGGGAGAGGGGAGAGAGAGTGTGAGGGGAGAGAGAGTGTGAGAGGATAGAGAGGGGAGAGAGAGGCCGGGAGAGAGAGGGAGAGGGGAGAGAGAGGGGGAGAGAGAGGGAGGGAAAGAGAGGGAGGGGAGAGAGAGTGTGAGGGGAGAGAGAGGGGAGAGTGAGGGAGGGAGAGAGAGGGAGGGGAGAGAGGGCAGAGTGAGTGGGAGAGAGAGATAGAGGGGAGAGAGAGGTGGGAGAGAGAGGGGGAGAGAGAGCGAGAGGGGAGAGAGTGAGAGGGAGAGTGATGGAGAGAGGGAGAGAGAGAGGGAGGGAGGTGGACGGAGGGGGAGGGAGAGGGAGGGGGAGAGAGAGTGGGGGAGAGAGAGTGGGGGAGAGAGAGGGGAGAGAGAGGGAGGGAGAGAGAGAGCGGAGAGAGAGGGAGAGAGAGAGAGGGGAGAGAGAGGGAGGGAGAGAGAGAGAGAGAGGGGAGGGAGAGAGAGGGGAGGGAGAGAGAGAGGGGAGGGAGAGAGATGGGAGTGAGGGGGAGAGAGATTGAGAGGGGAGAGAGCGGGATGGAGAGAGAGGGAAGAGAGAGGAAGGGAGAGAGAGGGGAGAGAGAGAGGGGAGAGAGGGGGGGAGAGAGAGGGGAGAGAGAGGGAGGGAGAGGGGAGAGAGAGGGGCGAGAGCGGGATGGAGAGAGAGGGGAGAGAGAGGAAGGGAGAGAGAGGGGAGAGAGAGAGAGGGGAGAGAGGGGAAGAGAGAGAGGGGAGAGAGAGGGGTGAGAGAGGGAGGGAGAGAGAGGGGAGAGAGGGGGAGGGGGAGAGAGGGGAGAGAGGGCGTAGAGTGAGAGAGGGATGGAGAGAGAGAGAGAGAGTGGAGAGAGAGGGGGGAGAAAGAGGGGAGAGAGTGAGGGAGAGAGAGGGGGTAGAGAGAGAGGGATGGGGAGAGAGAGGGATGGAGAGAGAGAGGGAGAGTGGACAGAGAGGGAGAGTGAGAGGGGGAGAGAGAGGGAGAGAGGGGAGAGAGAGAGTGGGAGAGAGAGGGAGAGAGATGGGAGAGTGGAGAGAGAGAGGGAGGGGAAAGAGAGGGGAGAGAGGGGGGCAGAGAGAGAGAGAGGGGGAGAGAGGGGGAGAGGGGAGAGAGAGAGGGGAAAGCGAGTGGGAGAGATAGGGCGGGAGAGAGAGGGAGCGAGGGAGAGGGGAGAGAGAGGGAGGGAGAGGGGAGAGAGAGGGAGGGAGAGGGGAGAGAGAGGGAGGGAGGGAGAGGGGAGAGAGATGGGAGAGAGAGGGAGGGAGAGGGGAGAGATGGGAGTGAGAGAGGGAGAGAGGGGAGAATGAGAGGGAGAGAGAGGGGAGAGAGAGGAGAGAGAAGGAGGGAGAGAGAGGAAGAGAGAGAGAGAGGGGAGAGAGAGGGTGGGAGAGAGAGGGGAGAGAGAGGGGAGAGAGAGGGAGGGAGTCGAGGGGAGAGTGAGGGGGAAAGTGGGAGAGAGGGGAGAGAGAGATGGAGAGAGAGAAGGGAGAGAGAGGGGGAGAGAGGGAGAGAGGGGAGAATGAGAGGGAGAGAGAGGGGAGAGAGAGAGGGAGGGAGAGAGCGGGGAGAGAGAGAGAGAGGGGAGAGAGAGGGTGAGAGAGAGAGGGGAGAGAGAGGGTGGGAGAGAGAGGGGAGAGAGAGAGAGAGGGGAGAGAGAGGGAGGGAGTGGAGGGGAGAGAGAGGGGGAAAGTGGGAGAGAGGGGAGAGAGAGGGGAGGAGAGAGGAGAGAGAGTGGGTGGAGAGAGAGTGGGTGGAGAGAGAGAGGGGAGAGAGAGAGAGGGGAGCGAGAGGGGGAGAGAGAGAGAGAGGAGAGAGAGAGGGAGAGGGAAGAGAGGGGGAAGTGGAGGGAGGGTGGAGAGAGGGCGAGAGAGGGGAGAGAGAGAGAGAGAGGGAGAGAGAGAGAGGGGAGGGAGAGAGAGGGGAGGGAGAGAGAGATGGGGAGAGAGAGAGGGAGGGAGAGAGGGGAGAGAAAGAGGGAGGGAGAGGGGAGAGAAAGAGGGAGGGAGAGGGGAGAGAGAGGAGAGAGAGAGAGAGAGAGGGAGGTGGAGGGAGGGAGAGAGAGGGGGAGAGAGAGGGAAGTGGAGAGAGGGGAGAGAGATGGGGAGAGAGAGAGAGGGGAGTGAGAGGGAGGGAGAGAGGGGAGAGAGAGAGGGAGAGAGAGGAAGGGAGAGATGGGCGAGAGAGAGGGGAGAGAGGGGTGAGAGAGGGAGGGAGAGAGAGGGGAGAGAGGGGGAGGGGGAGAGAGGGGAGAGAGGGCGTAGAGAGAGAGAGGGACGGAGAGAGAGAGGGAGAGAGAGAGGGATGGAGAGAGAGAGGGAGAGTGGAGAGAGAGGGGGGAGAAAGAGGGGAGAGAGAGGGAGGGAGTGGAGGGGAGAGAGAGGGGGTAAGAGGGAGAGAGGGGAGAGAGAAGGTGGAGAGAGAGTGGGTGGAGAGAGTGGGGAGAGTGGGAGGGAGAGAGAGCGGAGAGAGGGGGAGAGAGAGAGAGAGGGAGGGAGAGGGGACAGAGAGCCGGAGAGGGGAGAGAGAAGGAGGGAGAGGGGAGAGAGCGGGAAGGTGGGAGAGGGGAGAGAGAAAGGGAGAGGGGAGAGAGAGAGCGGGAGGGAGAGGGGAGAGAGATGGGAGAGAGAGTGGGATAGGGGAGAGTGAGGGACGGAGAGGGGAGAGAGAGAGGGAGAGAGGGGAGAAAGAGAGGGAGGGAGAGAGGGGAGAAAGAGAGGGAGGGAGAGAGGGGAGAGAGAGAGAGAGAGAGAGGGGAGAGAGAGAGGGAGAGAGGGGAGAAAGAGAGGGAGAGAGAGGAGAGAGAGAGAGGGGGAGAGAGAGAGGAGAGGGGGAGAGAGAGAGAGGAGAGAGGGAGGGAGAGAGAGGGGAGAGAGAGGGAGGGAGAGAGAGGGGAGAGAGGGGGAGAGAGAGAGAGAGGGGAGAGAGAGGGTGGGAGAGAAAGAGGAGAGAGAGGGGGGAAATAGAGGGAGGGGAGAGAGAGGGGGAGAGAGGGGAGAGAGAAGGGCAGAGAGAGGGAGTGGAGAGAGTGGGGGAGAGAGAGAGGGAGAGAGAGAGAGGGGAGCGAGAGGGGGAGAGAGAGAGGAGAGAGAGGGAGAGAAGAGGAGAGGGGGAAGTGGAGGGAGGGTGGAGAGAGGGTGAGAGAGGGGAGAGAGGGAGAGAGAGAGGTGAGGGAGAGAGAGAGGGGAGGGAGAGAGAGATGGGGAGAGAGAGAGAGGGAGAGAGAGGGAGGGAGAGAGAGGGGAGAGAAAGAGGGAGGGAGAGGGGAGAGAGAGGGAGAGGGGAGAGAGAGAGGGGAGAGAGAGGGAGGTGGAGAGAGGGAAGAGAGAGGGAGGGAGAGAGAGGGGGAGAGAGAGAGGGGAGAGAGAGGGGGAGGGAGAGAGAGGGGAGTGAGAGGAAGAGAGAGAGGGGAGAGAGAGAGAGGGAGAGACAGAGGGAGGGAGAGAGATGGACGAGAGAGAGAGGGGGAGAGAGAGAGGGAGGGAGAGAGGGGGAGAGAGAGAGGGAGGGAGAGAGGGGGGAGAGAGAGGGAGGGAGAGAGAGGGGAGAGAGAGGGAAAGGGGAGAGAGAGAGAGAGGGCAGAGAGAGGAGAGAGATCGGGAGAGAGAGGGGGGAGAGAGAGGGAGAGAGGGGAGAAAGGGAAGGGGAGAGAGGGGAGAGAGAGCAAGGGGAGAGAGAGGGAGGGAGTGTGAGGGGAGAGAGAGGGAGAGGGGAGAGAGAGAGGGAGGGAGAGTGAGGGGGAGAGAGAGGGAGGGAGAGGGGGAGAGAGAGGGAGGGAGAGGGGAGAGAGAGGGAGGGAGAGAGAGGGGTGAGAGAGGGGGAGAGAGAGTGAGGGGAGAGAGAGATGAGAGAGAGGGGGAGAGAGATAGAGGGGGAGAGAGAAAGAGGGAGAGAGAGGGAGGGAGTGGGGAGAGAGAGGGAGGGAGAGGGGAGAGAGAGGGAGGGGGAGAGGGAGAGAGAGAGAGAGGGAGAGAGAGGGGTGAGAGAGGGGGAGAGAGTGAGGGGAGAGAGAGTGAGGGGAGAGAGGGAGATGAGAGAGAGAGGGAGAGATATAGAGGGGAGAGAGAAAGAGGGAGAGAGAGGGAGGGAGTGGGGAGAGAGAGGGAGGGAGAGGGGAGAGAGAGGGAGTGAGAGAGAGGGGGAGAGGGAGAGAGAGAGAGAGAGGGAGGAGAAACTGGCTGTAAATATCTCTCGTGGTGAGATTCAACTTCAATCTACTCAATACACCTTCCATGTGCAAATCCCCTGGCACTGCAGGTCATCAGAGCGCAGCTCCCAGCTCCCAGCTCCCCCACAGCTCATTAATGTCGGGCGTGTGGACACATATGATGGATTTTAATTCCAGAAGAAAGTAAGGACTGCAGGCGCTGGAGTAATCCGAGTCAAAAAGGGTGTTGCTGGAAAAGCACAGCAGGTCAGGCAGCATCTGAGGAGCAGAGAGAGTCGATGTTTCAGGCATAAGCCCTTCATCTGGAATGTGATGGGGAAAAGGGGCTGAGAGAGAAATAGGAGGGTGAGGGTGGAGGTGAAGTAGCTGGGAAGGCGATAGGTGAACAGCAGCATGGTTAATGAATGGCCTGAGCTGTGAGACTCTCTGCAACACTTCACAGCTCCCTGGACAGTCAGAGCATTGAGTACAGGAGTTGGGAGGTCATGTTGTGGCTGTACAGGACATTGGTTAGGCCACTGTTGGAATATTGCGTGCAATTCTGGTCTCCTTTCTATTGGAAAGATGTTGTGAAACTTGAAAGGGTTTAGAAAAGATTTACAAGGATGTTGCCAGGGTTGGAGGATCTGAGCTACAGGGAGAGGCTGAACAGGCTGGGGCTGTTTTCCCTGGAGCGTCGGAGGCTGAGGGGTGACCTTATAGAGGTTCACTTTGAGTGCGAGCAGCAGCTAAGGTAAGACAGTTTGTTTTAAAATTACTTACCGGTAGTGGGCAGTGGTGTGTTTTTCTCTCTTTACAGATAGAGCGGGAGCAGCAGGGGGAAGTGACGAAGACCGGAGGGGCAGCCGGGTAGGTTTATTTCCCTTTTTTGCCCTTTAAAAGCGCGCAGGAGAAGAACCCGAGGCACTACAGAGGTAGTGTCTCCCACCCGCCCTCCTCCTCTAACCTAAATAATAAGACCCGTTGTGGTAAGTAGGTAAGTGCTGCATTTTGCTTGTTGTATTCTTTAGGCCCAGTTTTTTTATAAAAGGTTACTTTCAGAGGGATGGCAGTGAAGGCAGTGCAATGTTCCTCTTGCAACATGTTTGAGGTGAGGGATGCCATGGACGTCCCGGCTGATTACACTTGCAGGAAGTGCACCCATCTCCAGCTCCTCCAAGACCGCGTTAGGGAACTGGAGCTGGAGTTGGATGAACTTAGGATCATTCGGGAGGCAGAGGGGGTCATAGATCGGAGCTTTAGGGAAGTAGTAACTCCAAAGATGGCAGATAGATGGGTGACAGTGAGGGGGACTGGGAGGAAACAGCCAGTGCAGGGACCCCCTGCGGCCGTTCCCCTCAAGAACAAGTATACCGTTTTGGATACTTGTGGGGGGGGGGGGGACTTACCAGGGGTAAGTAACGGGGCTCAGGTCTCTGGCACGGAGCCTGTCCCCGTTACTCAGAAGGGAAGGGTGAAGAAGAGCAGAGCAGTAGTAATTGGGGACTCGATAGTTCGGGGCACAGATAGGCGGTTTTGTGGGAACGAGAGAGACTCACGTTTGGTATGTTGCCTCCCAGGTGCAAGGGTACGTGATGTCTCTGATCGTGTTTTCCGGGTCCTTAAGGGGGAGGGGGAGCAGCCCGAAGTCGTGGTCCACATCGGCACCAACGACATAGGTAGGAGGAGTGCTGAGGATGTTAGGCAGGCTTTCAGGGAGCTAGGTTGGAAGCTCAGAGTTAGAACGAACAGAGTTGTTGTCTCTGGTTTGTTACCCGTGCCACGTGATAGAGAGTCGAGGAATAGGGAGAGAGAACAGTTAAATGCGTGGCTACAGGGATGGTGCAGGAGGGAGGGATTCCGGTATTTGGATAACTGGGGTTCTTTCTGGGGAAGGTGGGACCTCTATAAACAGGATGGTCTGCACCTGAACCTGAGGGGCACCAGTATCCTTGGGGGAGGTTTGCTAGTGCTCTTGGGGGGGTTTAAACTAACTCTGCAGGGGCATGGGAACCCAGATTGTAGCTTCAGGGTGCAGGACCTGGAGTGTAGGGAGGTTAGGAACATGGCATCAATCTCAAAGGAGGATGCCTGTAAACAGGAAAGTGGCTTGAAGTGCGTATACTTCAATGCAAGAAGTATACGAAATAAGGTAGGTGAACTTGCAGCGTGGGTTGGTACCTGGGACTTCGATGTTGTGGCTAATACGGAGACATGGGTAGAACAGGGACAGGATTGGCTGTTGCAGGTTCCAGGGTTTAAATGTTTTAGTAGGGTCAGAGGTGGGGGTAAAAGAGGGGGAGGTGTGGCATTGCTTGTCAAAGATCGTTTTACAGCGGTGGAAAGGACGATGGATGAAGACTCGCCATCTGAGGTAGTTTGGGCTGAGGTTAGGAATAGGAAAGGTGGGGTCACCCTGTTAGGAGTTTTTTACAGGCCTCCTAATAGTCCTAGAATCATCGAAGAAAGGATTTTGAGGATGATTCAAGAGAAGAGTGAAAGTAATAGGGTGGTTGTTATGGGGGACTTTAACTTTCCTGATATTGATTGGGAAAGCTATAGCTCAAGTTCGTTAGATGGGTCGGTGTTTGTCCAATGTGTGCAGGAGGGTTTCCTGACACAATATGTAGATAGGCCAACAAGAGGTGAGGCCATACTGGATTTGGTTCTGGGTAATGAACCAGGCCAGGTGTTAGAATTAGAGGTAGGTGAGCACTTTGGAGACAGTGACCACAATTCGGTGACTTTTACTCTAGTGATGGAGAGGGATAAGTGTGCACTACAGGGCAAGAGTTATAGCTGGGGGCAGGGAAATTATGATGCTGTGAGGCATGACTTAGGATGTGTGGCTTGGAAAAGTAGGCTTCAAGGCAAGGGTGTAATTGATATGTGGAGCTTGTTCAAGGAGCAACTATTGAGTGTCCTTGATAAGTATGTACCTGTCAGGCAGGGAGGAAAGGGTCATGTGAGGGAGCCGTGGTTTAATAAGGAATTGGAATCTCTTGTTAAATGGAAGAGGGCGGCCTATGTAAAGATGAGGCGTGAAGGTTCAATTGGGGCGATTGAGAGTTATAAGGTAGCCAGGAAGGACCTGAAGAGAGAGCTAAGAGCAGCAAGGAGGGGACATGAAAGGTCTTTAGTTGGTAGGATTAGGGAAAACCCTAAGGCTTTCTATAGGTATGTCAGGAATAAAAGAATGACTAGGGTAGGAATAGGTCCTTCCTGAAGGTCATTCCTGAAGAAGGGCCTGTGCCCGAAACGTCGAATCTCCTGTTCCCTGGATGCTGCCTGACCTGCTGTGCTGTTCCAGCAATAAAGTTTCAACTAGGAATAGGTCCAGTCAAGGATAGTAGTGGGAAGTTGCGTGTGGAGGCTGAAGAGATTGGGGAGACACCGAATGAATACTTTTCGTCAGTATTCAATCAGGAACAGGACATTGTTGTCAATGTGAGTACTGAGTCACAATTAAGTAGAATGGATGGCTTTGAGGTATGTAGAGAAGAGGTGTTGGAAATTCTGGAAAGGGTGAAAATAGATAAGTCCCCTGGGCCTGATGGCATTTATCCTAGGATTGTCTGGGAAGCAAGGGAGGAGATTGCAGAGCCATTGGCCTTGATTTTTATGTCCTCGTTGTCTACAGGAGTAGTGCCAGAAGACTGGAGGATAGCAAATATGGTTCCCTTGTTCAAGAAGGGGAGTAGGGATAACCCTAGTAACTATAGGCCGGTGAGTCTCACTTCTGTTGTGGGCAAAATCTTAGAGAGGATTGTAAGGGATAGGATTTATGAACATCTGGATAGGAATAATGTGATCAAGGATAGTCAGCATGCTTTTGTGAAGGGCAGGTCGTGCCTCACAAACCTTATTGAATTCTTTGAGAAGGTGACTAAGGAGGTGGACGAGGGGAAAGCAGTAGATGTGGTGTATATGGATTTTAGTAAGGCGTTTGATAAGGTTCCCCATGGTAGACTACTGCAAAAAATACGGAGGTATGGCATTGAGGGCGAGTTGGAGGTTTGGATTAGGAGTTGGCTGGCTGGAAGAAGACAGAGGGTAGTAGTTGATGGCAAAGGTTCATCTTGGAGTGCCGTCACTAGCGGTGTTCCGCAAGGATGTTTTGGGACCATTGCTGTTTGTCATTTTTATAAATGACCTGGAGGAGGGGTTAGAAGGTTGGGTGAGCAAGTTTGCGGATGATACGAAAGTCGGAGGAGTTGTAGACAGTGAGGAAGGATGTGGCAGGTTACAGCGGGATATAGATAAGCTGCAGAACTGGGCAGAAAGGTGGCAAATGGAGTTCAATGTAGCTAAGTGTGAGGTGATTCACTTTGGTAAGAGTAATAAAAAGATGGGGTACTGGGCTAACGGTCGGTTACTTGGTAGTGTGGATGAGCAGAGGGATCTTGGTGTCCATGTACACAAATCTTTGAAAGTTGCCACCCAGGTAAATAGTGCGGTAAAGAAGGCATATGGCGTACTGGCTTTTATTGGTAGAGGAATTGAGTTCCGGAGTACTGAGGTCATGTTGCAGTTGTATAAGACTCTGGTGCGGCCGCATCTGGAATATTGTGTGCAGTTTTGGTCGCCATACTATAGGAAGGATGTGGAGGCACTGGAACGGGTGCAGAGGAGGTTTACCAGGATGTTGCCTGGTATGGTAGAAAGATCGTATGAGGAAAGGCTGAGGCACTTGGGGTTGTTTTCATTAGAGAAAAGAAGGTTTAGGGGTGACTTGATAGAGGTGTATAAGATGATTAGGGGTTTAGATAGGGTTGACAGTGAGAATCTTTTTCCACGTATGGAGTCAGCTATTACAAGGGGGCATAGCCTTAAATTAAGGGGAGGTCGGTATAGGACAGATGTTAGGGGTAGGTTCTTTACTCAGCGAGTCGTGAGTTCATGGAATGCCCTGCCAGTAGCAGTGGTGGACTCTCCCTCATTATGGGCATTTAAGCGGGCATTGGATAGGCATATGGAGGATAGTGGGCTAGTGTAGGTTAGGTGGGCTTGGATCGGCGCAACATCGAGGGCCGAAGGGCCTGTACTGCGCTGTATTCTTCTATGTTCTATAAAATCATGAGGGGCACGGAGAGGGTAAATAAGCAAAGTCTTTTCCCTGGGGGTGGGGGAGTCCAGAACTAGAGGGCATAGGTTTAGGGTGAGAAGGGAAAGATATAAAAGAGACCTAAGGGGCAACTTTTTCACGCAGAGGGTGCTACGTGTATGGAATGAGCTGCCAGAGGATGTGGTGGAGGCTGGTACAATTGCAACATTTAAGAGGCATTTGGATGGGTATATGAAAAGGAAGGGTTTAGAGGGATGTGGGCCAGATGCTGGCAGGTGGGACCAGATTGGGTTGGGATATCTGGTCGGCATGGACGGGTTGGGCCGAAGGGTCTGTTTCCATGCTGTACATCTCGATGACAGGACTCACCGTGCGGTTAACCCAACTTGAATAGGAAGTGGCATTGGTCACCTCGTTTAGTTAACTAGCACACGCAGCCTAGCCTGGGTGCTGAGCACAAGTTACCTGGTTAACTAGTTAACCGAAGGGGACTGGTGCTATAGCTTGTGTCTCAATGTCCTGCAGCTAAGGAGTATGAACATTGGGAATCAAGAACAGAAATCACATGACACCAGGTTATAGTCCAACAGGTTTATTTGAAATCTCAAACTGTCAGAGCGCTGATCCTTTGTCAGGTGAAGTGGGGAGAAAAACATGGGCACAGAATTTATAGACAGAGGAATCACTGCAAGATTACTCAGGTATTTCAGAATGTTAAAGGATAGTACAAATGGTATGAGTGGAATGTCGATGGACTGAATAATAGCTCTCTGCAGGTGATCGAGAGTGTCAGCCTGTGTGAGTAAAGTGTCAACAGCTGAATAACACACAAAGGGATGGTCTATAATCCGATTAATTGAGGTAGGGAGACAGTTACAAAAAAATCAAAAAGACGAAATCGATCCAAAGTCACAGGTAAACCAAAACTGTGCAAAGTAATTAAGGGAGAGAGATCATACCAAGTTATCGAGGCGATGGTGTCAAAACAAGACAGTAAGGAAGAGTTTACAGACACTAAGACAACGGAAGAATGGACACTGTGCATCAAATGCCAGACCGGAATGTTCCCTCCCAGTCAGGGAAAACTCAGTAGTCAGGGCCATTCAGCCTCTGATCTTCAGGTAAGTGTCCTCCAACAATTGTAAGCCACCAAGCAGAAACCGATAGCCAAGATCCGTACTCATGAAGACAGTCTCAACCGTGATCTTTGGTTCATGTTGTGCGACATGTGACCCCACCAGACTGTTCTGTACAAGCTTCCTTACTGTCCTGTTTTGACACCATCACCTCGATAACTTGGTATGATCTTTCTCCCTTAATTAGTTTGTACAGTTTTGGATTACTTGTTACTTTGGTTAGACCCTCGACATGCAACTCTTTTATGTAGCATGTTATTCCAGTCATTTGGCTTGTCTCCAGCAACACCTTAACTTTAATTTTTTTATAATTGTCTCTCTATCTCAATTAATTGGATTATAGGTTATTCCCTTCACTTGTTATTTAGCTGTTGACACTTTACTCACACCATCTGACACTCTCGATCATCTGCAAAGACATATTCTTCAGCCTGTCGGCACTCCACTCACACCATTTGTACTATTTTTTTGACACTCTTAAATACCTGGAATTATCTTGCAATGGTCCCTCTGCCTCTGAGTTCTCTGCCTGTGTGCTTCCCTCCACTTCACCTGACTAAGGGGCAGGTGATTTCCAATAAACCTGTTGGACTATAACCTGGTGTTGGAGAAAGTGAGGACTGCAGATGCTGGAGACTCAGAGTCAAAATGTGGGACAGCATCCGAGGAGCAGCAGAATTGACATTCCTGACAAAGGGCGTTTGCCCAAAATGTCAACTCTCCTGCTCCTCAGATGCTGCCTGACCTGCTGTGCTTTTCCAGCATCACACGTTTCAACCATAACCTGGTGTTATGTGACATCCGATTCAGTCCACCCAAGAACATCATCAGCACCTCCACCTCACCTTGAAACAGTGACCTCTGCCCCCAGTGCTGGTGAATGGAATCATTAACCAGGTTACCACGGTAACTGAGCTGTCATGGAGAAACTGTAATCCTTGACAAGATAAGGTCAACAGGCGTTCACACAGTTTCACATGAAGTGAGTTTCTGAAAAAAGAGCCATCTCTGTCCCTCTCCCCTCGGACCGGAGGATTTAAATAGATCCCGAGGAACATTCCTTCGAGGGCCCACCATCTCCCATCGATTGTAACTCCCTCAAACACCCTCCCACCGCCCCCCCCCACACCGACCCCTCACTCCCTGGAGATGACAGAGATCGGGAGGGTTTGTCAGTGACGGTGTGCAGGATGGGAGAAGGAACTGAGGAAGTACTGCTTACTGGTGATAGCGATGGCACTAGTGATGAACAGATCTTCGTACAGAAACTCCCAGTTTCCTAAGTTACTCGAGATCTGAAAATACAGGAGGAGAGAAAGGTTAGAAAGAGAGAGAATTGAGAGATTGGAGACTGCAGTGATACGATACTGGCACTGTAAATATTTCCATTACTCATTAACAACTGTGATCACTGGAGGGCACTGTCGGAGGGTCAGTGCTGAGGGAGTGGGCACTGGCGGAGGGTCAGCACTGTGGAAGTGGGCACTGTCGGAGGGTCAGCACTGAGGGAGTGGGCACTGTCGGAGGGTCAGCACTGAGGGAGTGGGCACTGTCGGAGGGTCAGTGCTGAGGGAGTGGGCACTGTCGGAGGGTCAGCACTGTGGGAGTGGGCACTGTCGGAGGGTCAGTGCTGAGGGAGTGCCGCACTGTCAGAGGGTCAGCACTGTGGGAGTGGGCACTGTCGGAGGGTCAGCACTGAGGGAGTGGGCACTGTCGGAGGGTCAGTGCTGAGGGAGCGCCGCACTGTCGGAGGGCCAGTGCTGAGGGAGTGGGCACTGTCGGAGGGTCAATGCTGAGGGAGTGAGCACTGTCGGAGGGTCAGTGCTGAGGGAGTGCCGCACTGTTGGAGGGTCAGTGCTGAGGGAGCGCCGTACTATCGGAGGGTCAGTGCTGAGGGAGTGGGCACTGTCGGAGGGTCAATGCTGAGGTAGTGGGCACTGTCGGAGGGTCCGTTCCGAGGGCGTGGGCACTGTCGGAGGGTCAGCGCTGAGGGAGCGCCGTACTGTCGGAGGGTCAGCGCTGAGGGAGTGCTGCACTGTCGGAGGGTCAGTACTGAGGGGGCGCCGTACTGTCGGAGGGTCAGTGTTGAGGGAGCGCCGTATTGTGGGAGGGTCAGCGCTGAGGGAGTGCCACACTGTTGGAGGGTCAGTGCTGAGGGGGCGCCGTACTGTTGGAGGGTCAGTGCTGAGGGAGCGCCGTACTGTCGGAGGGTCAGCGCTGAGGGAGTGCCGCACTGTCGGAGGGTTAGTGCTGAGGGAGCACCGCACAGTCGGAGGGTCAGCGCTGAGGGAGCGCTGTACTGTCGGAGGGTCAGTGTTGAGGGAGTGCCGCACTGTCGGACGGTCAGTGGTGAGGGAGCACCGCACTGTCGGAGGGTCAGTGCTGAGGGAGTGCCGTGCTGTCGGAGGGTCAGTGCTGAGGGTGCGCCACACTGTCGGAGGGTCAGTGCTGAGGGAGCGCCGTAGTGTCGGAGGGTCAGCGCTGAGGGAGTGCCACACTGTCGGAGGGTCAGTGCTCAGTGCTGAGGGAGCGCCGCACTGTTGGAGGGCCAGTGCTGAGGGACTGCCGCACTGTCGGAGGATCAGTGCTGAGGGAGTGCGCAGTCTGTGGGAGGGTCAGTGCTGAGGAAGTTGGCACTGTTGGAGGGTCAGTGCTGAGGGACTGCCGCACTGTCGGAGGGTCAGCACAGAGGGAATGCCGCACTGTCAGGGGGTCAGTGCTGAGGGAGTGGGCACTGTCAGAGGGTCAGTGCAGAGGGAGTGCCGCACTGTCAGAGGGTCAGTGCTTAGGGAGTGGACACTGTTGGAGGGTCAGTGCTGAGGGAGCGCCACACTGTCAGAGGGTCAGTGCTGAGGGAGTGCCGCACTGTCAGAGGGTCAGTGCTGAGGGAGTGGGCACTGTCGGAGGGTCAGTGCTGAGGGAGCGCCACACTGTCGGAGGGTCAGTGCTGAGGGAGTGCCGCACTGTCGGAGGGTCAGTGCTGAGGGAGTGGGCACTGTCGGAGGGTCAGTGCTGAGGGAGCGGGCACTTTCGGAGGGTCAGTGCAGAGGGAATGCCGCACTGTCAGAGGGTCAGTGCTGAGGGAGTGGGCACTGTCGGAGGGTCAGTGCAGAGGGAGTGCCGCACTGTCCGAGGGTCAGTGCTGAGGGAGTGGGCACTGTCGGAGGGTCAGTGCTGAGGGAGCGCCACACTGTCGGAGGGTCAGTGCTGAGGGAGTGCCGCACTGTCGGAGGGTCAGTGCTGAGGGAGTGGGCACTGTCGGAGGGTCAGTGCTGAGGGAGCGGGCACTTTCGGAGGGTCAGTGCTGAGAGAGTGCCGCACTGTCGGAGGGTCAGTGCTGAGGGAGGTCCGCACTGTCGGAGGGTCAGTGCTGAGGGAGTGAGCACTGTCGGAGGGTCAGTGCTGAGGGAGGTCCGCACTGTCGGAGGGTCAGTGCTGAGGGAGTGCCGCACTGTCGGAGGGTCAGTGCTGAGGGAGCGCTGCAGTGAGTGAGTGAGCCCACTGTGTTACTCACGTAGTAGAGAATGAGGACACTGACATATTGGATCATGCTGTACAGGGCCATGTACTTAAACGCACAGAATGAGGTGACCAAGGCAGCGCGACCCTCCCTGTAACACAGAGATACAGCGGGCAGGTTAGAACCACCCAAGCACACAGTCCCCCACCACCATTCAACACCGCCACAGTACAGGGACAGCATAGGGTTAGATCCAGAGGAAAGCTCCCTCTACACTGTCCCCATTCAACACCGCCACAGCCCAGGGACAGCACCGGCTTAGATACAGAGGAAAGCTCCCTCTACACTGTCTCATCCATACAACACCACCATAGGACAGGGACAGTACTGGGTTAGACACAGAGGAAAGCTCCCTCTACAGTACCCTCCCATCATACCCTCCCAGGACAGGGACAGCCCAGGGTGAGATACAGAGTAAAGCTCCCTCTACACTGTCCCCCCATCACACCCTCCCAGGACAGGGACAGCCCTGGGTTAGAGACAGAGTAAAGCTCCCTCTACACTCTCCCCCCATCACACCCTCCCAGGACAGGGACAGCCCAGGCTTAGATACAGAGTAAAGCCTCCTCTACACTGTCCCCCCCATCACACCCTCCTAGGACAGGGACAGCCCAGGGTTAGATAGCGAGTGAGGTGGAGGTTGTGGTACCTACTTGATGAGGATGGGGACACACTCGATGGTCGGCTGTTTGGAGGTGAACGGAGAGGCGACAGAGGCTTCGAGCTGTGACAGTGAGATTCCCACGTGGGCTGTCTTCAGGGCCTGTGGGGGGAGGGAAACAGCCCGATTGTCACTCTGGCCTGAATGTGGAGAAACAGGACAGTGGGCACTGGAATCTGTGGGCACACAGGGCCACAGCACCCCGGTCAGCCAAAGCACGAGTGATCGGGCCAGATGCATGCCATTTGGCCCATTCAAGCCGGTCTCACCCTCATGGCTGATTGTCCATTCCTCTCTGTGTGCCCACTCTCCCCCATCTGTCTAACTGAGACTCTCTGACAGTGGGAGCAGGGTCAGTCTGAACCAAGTCCCATCACCATCACCTATCTCAGACGTGCTGCGGCAATAGCAGGAGGCTATTCAGCCCCTCGGGAGCCCAATCTCCCCCCCTCCCTTAGATTTGGGGAACGTGAGGTATCTGTGTACACGGAGACTCTGAGCCCCACATTCCCAACTCCTATCGAACCCGGCCTTGCTACAGGCCAGCAGCATCTCCTGACACCACACGGAGTGCGCTGTGATGCCAAATGTGACTGAATAGTGGCCAAGCAAACTGGGCACAGAGTGGAAGAACTCACCCCGCAGTCGTTGGCTCCATCACCACACATTCCCACCACGTAACTGTACCAACAGAAAGTGAAAGGAAATATGACTGGGTATATGCATTGGAAAAGCAAGATCCAGCCAGCATCCAATCAGCGACCAATCCCCATCCAAACAGCATTCACTCAGCGACCAATCCCCATCCAGCCAGCATTCACTCAGGGACCAATCCCCATCCAACCAGCATTCACTCAGCGACCAATCCCCATCCATCATCATTCAGTCAGGGACCAATCCCCATCCATCAGCATTCACGCAGGGACCAATCCGCATCCAACCAGCATCCACTCAGCGACCAATCCCCATCCAACCAGCATTCACTCAGGGACCAATCCCCATCCAACCAGCATCCACTCAGCGACCAATCCCCATCCAACCAGCATTCACTCATGGACCAATCCCCATCCAACCAGCATCCACTCAGGGACCAATCCCCATCCAACCAGCATTCACTCAGGGACCAATCCCCATCCAACCAGCATCCACTCAGGGACCAATCCCCATCCAACCAGCATTCACTCAGGGACCAATCCCCATCCAACCAGCATTCACTCAGGGACCAATCCCCAAGCAACCAGCATTCACTCAGGGACCAATCCCCATCCAACCAGCATTCACTCATTGACAACTCCCCATCCAACCAGCATTCACTCAGTGACCAATCCCCATCCAACCAGCATTCACTCAGGGAGCAATCCCCATCCAACCAGCATCCACTCATTGACGAAACCCCAGCCAACCAGCATTCACTCATGGACCAATCCCCATCCAACCTGCATTCACTCAGCGACCAATCGCCATCCAACCAGCATCCACTCACTGACCAATCCCATCCAACCAGCATTCACTCATGGACCAATCCCCATCCAAACAGCATCCACTCAGCGACCAACCCCATCCAACCAGCATTCACTCATTGACCAATCTCCATCCAACCAGCATTCATTCAGGGACCAAGCCCCATCCAACGAGCATCCACTCAGCGACCAAACCCCATCCAACCAGCATCTACTCAGGGACCAATCCTCATCCAAACACCATTCACTCAGGGACCAATCCCCATCCAACCAGCATCCACTCAGCGACCAATGCCCATCAAACCAGCATTCCCTCAGGGACCAATCCCCATTCAACCAGCATTCCCTCAGGGACCAATCCCCATCCAACGAGCATTCACTCAGGGACCAAACCCCATCCAAACAGCATTCACTCATGGACAAATCCCCATCCAACCAGCATCCACTCAGCGACCAATCCTCATCCAAACAGCATTCACTCATGGACCAATCCCCATCAAACCAGCATTTACTCACGGACCAATCCCCATCCAACCAGCATTCACTCACAGACCAATCCCCATCCAACCAGCATTCACACAGGGACCAATCCCCATCCAAACAGCATTCACTCATGGACCAATCCCCATCCAACCAGCATCCATTCAGCGACCAATCCTCATCCAAACAGCATTCACTAATGGACCAATCCCCATCAAAACAGCATTCACTCACGGACCAATCCCCATCCAACCAGCATTCACTCAGCGACCAATCCTCATCCAAACAGCATTCACTAATGGACCAATCCCCATCAAAACAGCATTCACTCATGGACCAATCCCCATCCAACCAGCATTCACTCCGGGACCAATCCCCATCCAACCAGCATTCACTCAGGGACCAATCCCCATCCAACCAGCAGTCACTCAGGGACCAATCCCCATCCAACTAGCATTCACTCATTGACGAAACCCCAGCCAACCAGCATTCACTCATGGACCAATCCCCATCCAACCAGCATTCACTGAGCGACCAATCGCCATCCAACCAGCATTCACTCAGGGACCAATCCCCATCCAACCAGCATTCACTCATGGACCAATCCCCATCCAACCAGCATTCACACATGGACCAATCCCCATCCAACCAGCATTCACTCAGGGACCAATCCCCATCCAACCAGCATTCACTCATGGACAAATCCCCATCCAACCAGCATTCACTCAGGGACCAATCCCCATCCAACCAGCATTCACTCAGCGACCTACCCCCATCCAACCAGCATTCACTAAGTTTCCAATCCCCATCCAACCAGCATTCACTCATGGACCAATCCCCATCCAACCAGCATTCACTCAGGGACCAATCCCCATCCAACCAGCATTCACTCAGGGACCAATGCCCATCCAACCAGCATCCACTCATTGACAAATCCCCATCCAACCAGCATTCACTCAGGGACCAATCCTCATCCAACTAGCATCCACTCATTGACCAATCCACATCCAACCAGCATCCACACAGAGACCAATCCCCATCCAACCAGCATTCACTCATTGACCAATCGCCATCAAACCAGCATTCACTCATTGACCAATCCCCACCTAACTAGCATTCACTCAGGAACCAATCCACATCCAACCAGCATTCACTCATTGACGAATCCCCATCCAACCAGCATTCACTCATTGACGAATCGCCATCCAACCAGCATTCACTCAGGGACCAATCCCCATCCAACCCGCATTCACTCATTGACAAATCCCCATCCAACCAGCATTCACTCAGGGATCATTCCCCATCCAACCAGCATTCACTCTGGGACCGATCCCCATCCAATCAGCATCCACTCATGGACCAATCCCCATCCAACCAGCATCCACTCATGGACCAATCCCCATCCAAGCAGCATCCACTCATTGACAAATACCCATCCAAGCAGCATTCACTCAGGGACCAATCCTCATCCAACTCGCATCCACTCATTGACCAATCCACATCCAACCAGTATCCACTCAGAGACCAATCCCCATCCAACCAGCATTCACTCAGGGACCAATCCCCATCCAACCAGCATTAACGCAGGGACCAATCGCCATCCAACCAGTATTCACTCATTGACCAATCGCCATCAAACCAGCATTCCCTCATTGACCAATCCCCACCTAACTAGCATTCACTCAGGAACCAATCCACATCCAACCGGCATCCACTCATTGACGAATCCGCATCCAACCAGCATTCACTCAGCGACCAATCCCCATCCAACCAGCATTCACTCAGGGACTAATCCCCATCCAACCCGCATTCACTCATCGACAAATCCCCATCCAACCAGCATTCACTCAGGGACCAATCCCCATCCAACCAGCATTCACTCTGGGACCGATCCCCATCCAATCAGCATCCACTCATGGACCAATCCCCATCCAACCAGCATCCACACATGGACCAATCCCCATCCCACCAGCATCCATTCATTGACAAATACCCATCCAAGCAGCATTCACTCAGGGACCAATCCCCATCCAACCAGCATCCACTCATGGACCAATCCCCATCCAACCAGCATCCACTCATTGACAAATACCCATCCAACCAGCATTCACTCAGGGACCAATCCCCATCCAACCAGCATTAACGCAGTGACCAATCGCCATCCAACCAGCTTTCACTCAGGGACTAATCCCCATCCAACCAGCATTCACTCAGGAATCAATCCCCATCCAACCAACACTCACTCATGTACCACTCCCCATCCAACCAGCATCCACTCATGGACCAATCCCCATCCAACCAGCATTCACTCAGGGACCAATCCCCATCCAACCAGCATTCACTCAGCGACCAATCCCCATCCAACCAGCATTCACTAAGGGACCAATCCCCGTCCAACCAGCATTCACTCAGGGACCAATCCCCATCCAACCAACATTCACTCAGGGACCAATCCCCATCCAACCAGCATTCACTCCGCGACCAATCCCCATCCAACCAGCATTCACTAAGGGACCAATCCCCATCCAACCAGCATTCACTCAGGGACCAATCCCCATCAAACCAGCATTCACTCAGGGACCAATCCCCATCCAACCAGCATTCACTCAGGGACCAATCCCCATCCAACCAGCATCCACTCATTGACAAATCCCCATCCAACCAGCATTCACTCAGGGACCAATCCTCATCCAACTAGCATCCACTCATTGACCAATCCACATCCAACCAGCATCCACTCAGAGACCAATCCCCATCCAACCAGCATTCACTCATTGACCAATCGCCATCAAACCAGCATGCACTCATTGACCAATCCCCACCTAACTAGCATTCACTCAGGAACCAATCCCCATCCAACCAGCATCCACTCATTGACGAATCCCCATCCAACCAGCATTCACTCATTGACCAATCCCCATCCAACCAGCATTCACTCAGGGACCAATCCCCATGCAACCCGCATTCACTCATTGACAAATCCCAATCCATACAGCATTCACTCAGGGACCAATCCCCATCCAACCAGCATTCACTCATTGACCAATCCCCATCCAATCAGCATCCACTCATGGACCAATCCCCATCCAACCAGCATTCACTCATGGACCAATCCCCATCCAACCAGCATTAACGCAGGGACCAATCCCCATCCAACCAGCATTCACTCAGGGACCAATCCCCATCAAACCAGCATTCACTCAGGGACCAATCCCCATCCAACCAGCATTCACGCATGGACCAATCCCCATCCAACCAGCATCCACTCATGGTCTAATCCCCATCCAACCAGCATTCACTCATGGACCAATCCCAATCCAACCAGCATTCACTCAGGGACCAATCCCCATCCAACCAGCATTCACTCATTGACCAATCGCCAACAAACCAGCATTCACTCATTGACCAATCCCCACCTAACTACCATTCACTCAGCGACCAATCCCCATCCAACCAGCATTCACTCAGGGACCAATCCCCATCCAACCCGCATTCACTCATCGACAAATCCCCATCCAACCAGCATTCACTCAGGGACCAATCCCCATCCAACCAGCATTCACTCTGGGACCGATCCCCATCCAATCAGCATCCACTCATGGACCAATCCCCATCCAACCAGCATCCACACATGGACCAATCCCCATCCCACCAGCATCCATTCATTGACAAATACCCATCCAAGCAGCATTCACTCAGGGACCAATCCCCATCCAACCAGCATCCACTCATGGACCAATCCCCATCCAACCAGCATCCACTCATTGACAAATACCCATCCAACCAGCATTCACTCAGGGACCAATCCCCATCCAACCAGCATTAACGCAGTGACCAATCGCCATCCAACCAGCTTTCACTCAGGGACTAATCCCCATCCAACCAGCATTCACTCAGGAATCAATCCCCATCCAACCAACACTCACTCATGTACCACTCCCCATCCAACCAGCATCCACTCATGGACCAATCCCCATCCAACCAGCATTCACTCAGGGACCAATCCCCATCCAACCAGCATTCACTCAGCGACCAATCCCCATCCAACCAGCATTCACTAAGGGACCAATCCCCGTCCAACCAGCATTCACTCAGGGACCAATCCCCATCCAACCAACATTCACTCAGGGACCAATCCCCATCCAACCAGCATTCACTCAGGGACCAATCCCCATCCAACCAGCATTCACTCAGGGACCAATCCCCATCCAACCAGCATTCACTCAGGGACCAATCCCCATCCAACCAGCATTCACTCCGCGACCAATCCCCATCCAACCAGCATTCACTAAGGGACCAATCCCCATCCAACCAGCATTCACTCAGGGACCAATCCCCATCAAACCAGCATTCACTCAGGGACCAATCCCCATCCAACCAGCATTCACTCAGGGACCAATCCCCATCCAACCAGCATCCACTCATTGACAAATCCCCATCCAACCAGCATTCACTCAGGGACCAATCCTCATCCAACTAGCATCCACTCATTGACCAATCCACATCCAACCAGCATCCACTCAGAGACCAATCCCCATCCAACCAGCATTCACTCATTGACCAATCGCCATCAAACCAGCATGCACTCATTGACCAATCCCCACCTAACTAGCATTCACTCAGGAACCAATCCCCATCCAACCAGCATCCACTCATTGACGAATCCCCATCCAACCAGCATTCACTCATTGACCAATCCCCATCCAACCAGCATTCACTCAGGGACCAATCCCCATGCAACCCGCATTCACTCATTGACAAATCCCAATCCATACAGCATTCACTCAGGGACCAATCCCCATCCAACCAGCATTCACTCATTGACCAATCCCCATCCAATCAGCATCCACTCATGGACCAATCCCCATCCAACCAGCATTCACTCATGGACCAATCCCCATCCAACCAGCATTAACGCAGGGACCAATCCCCATCCAACCAGCATTCACTCAGGGACCAATCCCCATCAAACCAGCATTCACTCAGGGACCAATCCCCATCCAACCAGCATTCACGCATGGACCAATCCCCATCCAACCAGCATCCACTCATGGTCTAATCCCCATCCAACCAGCATTCACTCATGGACCAATCCCAATCCAACCAGCATTCACTCAGGGACCAATCCCCATCCAACCAGCATTCACTCATTGACCAATCGCCAACAAACCAGCATTCACTCATTGACCAATCCCCACCTAACTACCATTCACTCAGCGACCAATCCCCATCCAACCAGCATTCACTCAGGGACCAATCCCCATCCAACCCGCATTCACTCATCGACAAATCCCCATCCAACCAGCATTCACTCAGGGACCAATCCCCATCCAACCAGCATTCACTCTGGGACCGATCCCCATCCAATCAGCATCCACTCATGGACCAATCCCCATCCAACCAGCATCCACACATGGACCAATCCCCATCCCACCAGCATCCATTCATTGACAAATACCCATCCAAGCAGCATTCACTCAGGGACCAATCCCCATCCAACCAGCATCCACTCATGGACCAATCCCCATCCAACCAGCATCCACTCATTGACAAATACCCATCCAACCAGCATTCACTCAGGGACCAATCCCCATCCAACCAGCATTAACGCAGTGACCAATCGCCATCCAACCAGCTTTCACTCAGGGACTAATCCCCATCCAACCAACACTCACTCATGTACCACTCCCCATCCAACCAGCATCCACTCATGGACCAATCCCCATCCAACCAGCATTCACTCAGGGACCAATCCCCATCCAACCAGCATTCACTCAGCGACCAATCCCCATCCAACCAGCATTCACTAAGGGACCAATCCCCGTCCAACCAGCATTCACTCAGGGACCAATCCCCATCAAACCAGCATTCACTCAGGGACCAATCCCCATCCAACCAGCATTCACTCAGGGACCAATCCCCATCCAACCAGCATCCACTCATTGACAAATCCCCATCCAACCAGCATTCACTCAGGGACCAATCCTCATCCAACTAGCATCCACTCATTGACCAATCCACATCCAACCAGCATCCACTCAGAGACCAATCCCCATCCAACCAGCATTCACTCATTGACCAATCGCCATCAAACCAGCATGCACTCATTGACCAATCCCCACCTAACTAGCATTCACTCAGGAACCAATCCCCATCCAACCAGCATCCACTCATTGACGAATCCCCATCCAACCAGCATTCACTCATTGACCAATCCCCATCCAACCAGCATTCACTCAGGGACCAATCCCCATGCAACCCGCATTCACTCATTGACAAATCCCAATCCATACAGCATTCACTCAGGGACCAATCCCCATCCAACCAGCATTCACTCATTGACCAATCCCCATCCAATCAGCATCCACTCATGGACCAATCCCCATCCAACCAGCATTCACTCAGGGACCAATCTCCATCCAACCAGCATCCACTCATTGACGAATCCCCATCCAACCAGCATTCACTCAGGGACCAATCCCCATCAAACCAGCATTCACTCAGGGACCAATCCCCATCCAACCAGCATTCACGCATGGACCAATCCCCATCCAACCAGCATCCACTCATGGTCTAATCCCCATCCAACCAGCATTCACTCATGGACCAATCCCAATCCAACCAGCATTCACTCAGGGACCAATCCCCATCCAACCAGCATTCACTCATTGACCAATCGCCAACAAACCAGCATTCACTCATTGACCAATCCCCACCTAACTACCATTCACTCAGGGACCAATCCCCATCCAACCAGCATTCACTCATTGACGAATCCCCATCCAACCAGCATTCACTCATGGACCAATCCCCATCTAACCAGCATTAACGCATGGTCCAATCCCCATCCAACCCGCATTCACTCAGAGACCAATCCCCATCCAACCAGCATTCACTCAGGGACCAATCCCCATCCAACCCGCATTCACTCATTGACAAATCCCCATCCAACCAGCATTCACTCAGGGACCAATCCCCATCCAACCAGCATTCACTCATTGACCAATCGCCAACAAACCAGCATTCACTCATTGACCAATCCCCACCTAACTACCATTCACTCATTGACGAATCCCCATCCAACCAGCATCCACTCAGCGACCAATTTACCCTAGGATTCTCTGGGAAGCAAGGGAGGAGATTGCAGAGCCATTGGCCTTGATTTTTATGTCCTCTTTGTCTACAGGAGTAGTGCCAGAAGACTGGAGGATAGCAAATGTGGTTCTCTTGTTCAAAAAGGGGAGTAGGGATAACCCTAGTAACTATAGGCTGGTGAGTCTCACTTCTGTTGTGGGCAAAGTCTTAGAGAGAATTGTAAGGGATAGGATTTATGCACATCTGGATAGGAATAATGTGATCAAGGATAGTCAGCCTGGTTTTGTGAAGGGCAGGTCGTGCCTCACAAACCTTATTGAATTCTTTGAAAAGGTGACGAAGGAGGTTGATGAGGGGAAAGCGGTAGATGTGGTATATATGGATTTTAGTAAGGCGTTTGATAAGGTTCCCCATGGTAGGCTACTGCAGAAAATACGGAGATATGGCATTGAGGGTGAGTTGGAGGTTTGGATTAGGAATTGGCTGGATGGAAGAAGACAGAGGGTAGTAGTTGATGGCAAAGTTTCTTCATGGAGTGCCGTCACTAGCGGTGTTCCGCAAGGATCTGTTTTGGGACCATTGCTGTTTGTCATTTTTATAAATGACCTGGAAGAGGGGTTAGAAGGTTGGGTGAGCAAGTTTGCGGATGATACGAACGTCGGAGGAGTTGTTGACAGTGAGGAAGGATGTGGCAGGTTACAGCAAGATATAGAGAAGCTGCAGAGCTGGGCAGAAAGGTGGCAAATGGAATTCAATGTAGCTAAGTGTGAGGTGATTCACTTTGGGAAGAATAACAAAAAGATGGGGTACTGGGCTAATGGTCGGATACTTGGTAGTGTGGATGAGCAGAGGGATCTTGGTGTCCATGTACACAGATCTCTGAAAGTTGCCACCCAGGTAAATAGTGCGGTGAGGAAGGCATATGGCGTACTGGTTTTTATTGGTAGAGGAATTGAGTTCCGGAGTCCTGAGGTCATGATGCAGTTGTATAAGACTCTGGTGCGGCCGCATCTGGAATATTGTGTGCAGTTTTGGTCGCCAGACGATAGGAAGGATGTGGAGGCACTGGAACGGGTGCAGAGGAGGTTTACCAGGATGTTGCCTGGTATGGAAAGAAGATCGTATGAGGAAAGACTGAGACACTTGGGGCTGTTTTCATTAGAGAAAAGAAGGTTTAGGGGTGACTTGATTGAGGTGTACTTGATGATTAGGGGGTTAGATAGGGTTGACAGTGTGAACCTTTTCCCGCGTATGGAGTCGGGTATTACAAGGGGGCATAGCTTTAAATTAAGGGGGGGTAGATATAGGACTGAAGTTAGGGGTAGGTTCTTCACTCAGCGAGTCGTAAGTTCATGGAATGCCCTGCCAGTAGCAGTGGTGGACTCTCCCTCTTTATGGGCATTTAAGCGGGCATTGGATAGGTATATGGAGGATAGTGGGTTAGTATAGGTTAGGTGGGCTTGGATCGGCGCAACATCGAGGGCCAAAGGGCCTGTACTGCGCTGTATTCTTCTATGTTCTATGTTCTATGTAATCCCCATCCAACCAGCATTCACTCATGGACCAATCCCCATCCAACCAGCATTCACTCATGGACCAATCCCCATCCAACCAGCACTCACTCAGGGACCAATCCCCATCCAACCAGCATTCACTCAGGGACCAATCCCCATCCAACCAGCACTCACTCAGGGACCAATCCCCATCCAACCAGCATTCACTCAGGGACCAATCTCCATCCAACCAGCATCCACTCATTGACGAATCCCCATCCAACCAGCATTCACTCATGGACCAATCCCCATCCAACCAGCATTCACTCAGGGACCAATCCCCATCCAACCAGCATTCACTCAGGGACCAATCCTCATCCAACCAGCAACCACTCATTGACGAATCCCCATCCAACCAGCATTCACTCATGGACCAATCCCCATCCAACCAGCATTCACTCAGGGACCAATCCCCATCCAACCAGCATTCACTCATTGACCAATCGCCAACAAACCAGCATTCACTCATTGACCAATCCTCATCCAACTAGCATCCACTCATTGACCAATCCACATCCAACCAGCATCCACACAGAGACCAATCCCCATCCAACCAGCATTCACTCATTGACGAATCCCCATCCAACCAGCATTCACTCAGGGACCAATCCCCATCCAACCAGCATTCACTCAGCGACCAATTGCCATCTAACCAGCATCCACTCAGGGACAATCACAGAAAGTGACAGGCCACAGAGCCACACAATTACAGGCACAGAGACAGACAGGCACAGACACACACAGTTTCAGAGACACACAGGCACAGAGAGAGACTGAGACACACAGGTTCAGAGACAGACAGGCACAGAGACAGACAGGTACAGAGACACACAGGCACACAGACAGACAGGTACAGGGACAACCAGGCACAGAGACAGACAGGTACAGAGACAGACAGGTACAGATGCACACAGGCACACAGACAGACAGGTACAGAGACACACAGGCACACAGACAGACAGGTACAGAGACAGACAGGTACAGAGACTCACAGGTACAGAGACGTACAGGCACACAGACAGACACGTACAGAGACAGATAGGTACAGAGACACACAGGCACACAGACAGACAGGTACAGGGACAACCAGGTACAGAGACAGACAGGTACAGAGACACACAGGCACACAGACAGATAGGTACAGAGACACACAGGCACACAGACAGACAGGTACAGAGACAGACAGGTACAGAGACGTACAGGCACACAGACAGACACGTACAGAGACAGATAGGTACAGAGACACACAGGCACACAGACAGACAGGTACAGAGACAGACAGGTACAGAGACACACAGGCACACAGGCAGACAGGTCAGAGACACACAGGTACAAAGACAGACAGGTACAGGGACTCGCAGGTACAGAGACATACAGGCACAGGGACCGACAGGCACAGAGACAGACAGGGACAGAAACAGACAGGTACAGAGACAGACAGGGACAGAAACAGACAGGTACAGAGACACACAGGCACAGGGACTGACAGGCACAGGGACACACAGGCACAGAGACAGACAGTCACAGGGACAGAAACAGACAGGTACAGAGACACTCAGGCACAGGGACACACAGGTACAGAGTCAAACAGCTCTAGAGACAGACAGCTACAGAGACACACAGGCACAGAAACAGACAGGTACAAAGACAGACAGCTACATACACAGACAGGCACAGAAACAGACTGATACAGAGACACACAGGCACAGAGACAAAGAAGCACAAAGACACACAGGTACAGGGACACACAGGCACAGAGATAGACAGGTACAGAGACAGACAGGCACAGAGACCGACAGTTACAGAGACTGACAGGTACAGAGACACACAGCCACAGAGACAGACAGGTGTGGAGAGATACAGATACAGAGACAGATAGTTACAAAGACACACAGGCACACAGACACTGAGACAGACAGGTACAGCGACACACAGGCACAGATACACACCGGCACAGATACACAGAGGTACAGAGATACACAGGCACAGAGACAGACAGGTAGAGAGACACACAAGCACAGAGACACACAGGCACAGAGACACACAGGCAAAAAGACTCACAGGTACATATACTCACAGGTAAAGAGACAGACAGGTACAGAGACATAGGCACAGAGACAGACGGGCACAGAGACACATAGTCACAGAGAAAGACATGTACAGGGACAAACAAGCACAGAGACACACAGGCACAGAGACAGACAGGTACAGAGACACACAGATACAGAAACAGACAGGCACAGTGACAAACAAGCACAGAGACAGACAGGCACAGAGACACACAGGCACAGAGACTCACAAGCGCAGAGACAGACAGGTACAGAGACACACAGATACAGAAACAGACAGGCACAGAGACACACAGGTACAGGGACAGACAGGCATAGACACGGACAGGCACAGAGACACACAGGTACAGACACAGACAAGCACAGTGACAGACAGGCACAGAGACACGCAGGCACAGAGACAGACAGGCACAGATAGACAGGCAGGCACAGGGAAACACAGGCACAGAGACAGACAGATACAGAAACAGACAGGCACAAAGACAGACAAGCACAGAGACAGACAAGCACATTGACACACAGGCACAGAGACTCACAGGTACAGACACAGACAAGTACAGTGACAGACAGGCACAAAGATACTCAGGCACAGAAACACACAGGCACAGAGACTCACAGGTAGAGGGACAGACAGGCACAGAGACAGACAGGTACAGAGACACACAGGCACAGAGAAGACAGGGACAGAAACAGATAGGTACAGAGACAGACAGCTACAGAGACAGACAGGTACAGAGACACACAGGTACAAAGACAAACAAGCACAAAGACGCACAGGTACAGAGATACACAGGCATAGAGACAGACAGGTATGGAGAGACACATGTATAGAGACAGACAGGTACAGCGACACGCAGGCACAGAGACACACACGTACATATACACACAGGCACAGAGACACACAGGCACAAAGACAAACAAGCACAAAGACGCACAGGTACAGAGATACACAGGCATAGAGACAGACAGGTATGGAGAGACACATGTATAGAGACAGACAGGTACAGCGACACGCAGGCACAGAGACACACACGTACATATACACACAGGCACAGAGACACACAGGCACAAAGACAGACAGGTACAGTGACAGACAGGCACAGAGACCGACAGGTACAGAGACCGACAGGCACACAGACACACAGACACCGAGACAGACAGGTACAGCGACACGCAGGCATAGAGACACACAGGCACAGATACACACAAGGACAGAGACACACAGGCACAGAGACCGACAGGCACACAGACACTGAGACAGACAGGTACAGCGACACGATTGCACAGAGACAGACAGGTAGAGAGACACAAAGGTACAGAGACACACAAGCACAGAGACACACAGGCACAGACTCACAAGCACAGAGACACACAGGTACAGACACTCACAGGTACAGAGACAGACAGGTACAGAGACACAGGCACAGAGACACACAGGTACAGAGACAGACAGGCACAGAGACAGACAGGCCCAGAGGCACTCAAGTACAGAAACACACAGGAACCGAGACACACGGGCACAGACAGGTACAGAGACAGACAGATACAGAAACAGACAGGTACAGAGAAAGACAGGTACAGAGACACACAGGCACAGAGTACACAGGCACAGAGACAGACAGATACAGAAATAGACAGGTACAGAGACAGCCAAGCACAGAGACAGACAGGTACAGAACCAGACAGGCACAGAGACTCACAGGTACAGAGACACACAGGCACAGAGACGGACAAGTACAGAGAAGACAGGTACAGAGACAGACAGGCACAGAGACACACAGGTACAGAAAAACAGGTACAGAGACACGCAGGCACAGAGACAGACAGGTACAGAGACACACAGATACAGAAACAGACAGGCACAGAGACTCACAGTTACAGGGACAGACAGGCACAGACACGGACAGGCACAGAGACACACAGGCACAGAGACTCACAGTGACAGACAGGCACAGAGACAGACAGGCACAGAGACAGACAGGCACAGGTAGACAGGCAGGCGCAGAGAAACACAGGCACAGGAAACACAGGCACAGAGACAGACAGTTACAGAAACAGACAGGCACAAAGACAGACAAGCACAGAGACAGACAGGCACAGTGACACACAGGCACAGAGACTCACAGGTACAGACACAGACAAGTACAGTGACAGACAGGCACAGAAACACACAGGCACACAGGCAGACAGGTCAGAGACACACAGGTACAAAGACAGACAGGTACAGGGACTCGCAGGTACAGAGACATACAGGCACAGGGACCGACAGGCACAGAGACAGACAGGGACAGAAACAGACAGGTACAGAGACAGACAGGGACAGAAACAGACAGGTACAGAGACACACAGGCACAGGGACTGACAGGCACAGGGACACACAGGCACAGAGACAGACAGTCACAGGGACAGAAACAGACAGGTACAGAGACACTCAGGCACAGGGACACACAGGTACAGAGTCAAACAGCTCTAGAGACAGACAGCTACAGAGACACACAGGCACAGAAACAGACAGGTACAAAGACAGACAGCTACATACACAGACAGGCACAGAAACAGACTGATACAGAGACACACAGGCACAGAGACAAAGAAGCACAAAGACACACAGGTACAGGGACACACAGGCACAGAGATAGACAGGTACAGAGACAGACAGGCACAGAGACCGACAGTTACAGAGACTGACAGGTACAGAGACACACAGCCACAGAGACAGACAGGTGTGGAGAGATACAGATACAGAGACAGATAGTTACAAAGACACACAGGCACACAGACACTGAGACAGACAGGTACAGCGACACACAGGCACAGATACACACCGGCACAGATACACAGAGGTACAGAGATACACAGGCACAGAGACAGACAGGTAGAGAGACACACAAGCACAGAGACACACAGGCACAGAGACACACAGGCAAAAAGACTCACAGGTACATATACTCACAGGTAAAGAGACAGACAGGTACAGAGACATAGGCACAGAGACAGACGGGCACAGAGACACATAGTCACAGAGAAAGACATGTACAGGGACAAACAAGCACAGAGACACACAGGCACAGAGACAGACAGGTACAGAGACACACAGATACAGAAACAGACAGGCACAGTGACAAACAAGCACAGAGACAGACAGGCACAGAGACACACAGGCACAGAGACTCACAAGCGCAGAGACAGACAGGTACAGAGACACACAGATACAGAAACAGACAGGCACAGAGACACACAGGTACAGGGACAGACAGGCATAGACACGGACAGGCACAGAGACACACAGGTACAGACACAGACAAGCACAGTGACAGACAGGCACAGAGACACGCAGGCACAGAGACAGACAGGCACAGATAGACAGGCAGGCACAGAGACAGACAGATACAGAAACAGACAGGCACAAAGACAGACAAGCACAGAGACAGACAAGCACATTGACACACAGGCACAGAGACTCACAGGTACAGACACAGACAAGTACAGTGACAGACAGGCACAAAGATACTCAGGCACAGAAACACACAGGCACAGAGACTCACAGGTAGAGGGACAGACAGGCACAGAGACAGACAGGTACAGAGACACACAGGCACAGAGAAGACAGGGACAGAAACAGATAGGTACAGAGACAGACAGCTACAGAGACAGACAGGTACAGAGACACACAGGTACAAAGACAAACAAGCACAAAGACGCACAGGTACAGAGATACACAGGCATAGAGACAGACAGGTATGGAGAGACACATGTATAGAGACAGACAGGTACAGCGACACGCAGGCACAGAGACACACACGTACATATACACACAGGCACAGAGACACATAGGCACAAAGACAAACAAGCACAAAGACGCACAGGTACAGAGATACACAGGCATAGAGACAGACAGGTATGGAGAGACACATGTATAGAGACAGACAGGTACAGCGACACGCAGGCACAGAGACACACACGTACATATACACACAGGCACAGAGACACACAGGCACAAAGACAGACAGGTACAGTGACAGACAGGCACAGAGACCGACAGGTACAGAGACCGACAGGCACACAGACACACAGACACCGAGACAGACAGGTACAGCGACACGCAGGCATAGAGACACACAGGCACAGATACACACAAGGACAGAGACACACAGGCACAGAGACCGACAGGTACAGAGACCGACAGGCACACAGACACTGAGACAGACAGGTACAGCGACACGATTGCACAGAGACAGACAGGTAGAGAGACACAAAGGTACAGAGACACACAAGCACAGAGACACACAGGCACAGACTCACAAGCACAGAGACACACAGGTACAGACACTCACAGGTACAGAGACAGACAGGTACAGAGACACAGGCACAGAGACACACAGGTACAGAGACAGACAGGCACAGAGACAGACAGGCCCAGAGGCACTCAAGTACAGAAACACACAGGAACCGAGACACACGGGCACAGACAGGTACAGAGACAGACAGATACAGAAACAGACAGGTACAGAGAAAGACAGGTACAGAGACACACAGGCACAGAGTACACAGGCACAGAGACAGACAGATACAGAAATAGACAGGTACAGAGACAGCCAAGCACAGAGACAGACAGGTACAGAACCAGACAGGCACAGAGACTCACAGGTACAGAGACACACAGGCACAGAGACGGACAAGTACAGAGAAGACAGGTACAGAGACAGACAGGCACAGAGACACACAGGTACAGAAAAACAGGTACAGAGACATGCAGGCACAGAGACAGACAGGTACAGAGACACACAGATACAGAAACAGACAGGCACAGAGACTCACAGTTACAGGGACAGACAGGCACAGACACGGACAGGCACAGAGACACACAGGCACAGAGACTCACAGTGACAGACAGGCACAGAGACAGACAGGCACAGAGACAGACAGGCACAGGTAGACAGGCAGGCGCAGAGAAACACAGGCACAGGAAACACAGGCACAGAGACAGACAGTTACAGAAACAGACAGGCACAAAGACAGACAAGCACAGAGACAGACAGGCACAGTGACACACAGGCACAGAGACTCACAGGTACAGACACAGACAAGTACAGTGACAGACAGGCACAGAAACACACAGGCACACAGGCAGACAGGTCAGAGACACACAGGTACAAAGACAGACAGGTACAGGGACTCGCAGGTACAGAGACATACAGGCACAGGGACCGACAGGCACAGATACAGACAGGGACAGAAACAGACAGGTACAGAGACAGACAGGGACAGAAACAGACAGGTACAGAGACACACAGGCACAGGGACTGACAGGCACAGGGACACACAGGCACAGAGACAGACAGTCACAGGGACAGAAACAGACAGGTACAGAGACACTCAGGCACAGGGACACACAGGTACAGAGTCAAACAGCTCTAGAGACAGACAGCTACAGAGACACACAGGCACAGAAACAGACAGGTACAAAGACAGACAGCTACATACACAGACAGGCACAGAAACAGACTGATACAGAGACACACAGGCACAGAGACAAAGAAGCACAAAGACACACAGGTACAGGGACACACAGGCACAGAGATAGACAGGTACAGAGACAGACAGGCACAGAGACCGACAGTTACAGAGACTGACAGGTACAGAGACACACAGCCACAGAGACAGACAGGTGTGGAGAGATACAGATACAGAGACAGATAGTTACAAAGACACACAGGCACACAGACACTGAGACAGACAGGTACAGCGACACACAGGCACAGATACACACCGGCACAGATACACAGAGGTACAGAGATACACAGGCACAGAGACAGACAGGTAGAGAGACACACAAGCACAGAGACACACAGGCACAGAGACACACAGGCAAAAAGACTCACAGGTACATATACTCACAGGTAAAGAGACAGACAGGTACAGAGACATAGGCACAGAGACAGACGGGCACAGAGACACATAGTCACAGAGAAAGACATGTACAGGGACAAACAAGCACAGAGACACACAGGCACAGAGACAGACAGGTACAGAGACACACAGATACAGAAACAGACAGGCACAGTGACAAACAAGCACAGAGACAGACAGGCACAGAGACACACAGGCACAGAGACTCACAAGCGCAGAGACAGACAGGTACAGAGACACACAGATACAGAAACAGACAGGCACAGAGACACACAGGTACAGGGACAGACAGGCATAGACACGGACAGGCACAGAGACACACAGGTACAGACACAGACAAGCACAGTGACAGACAGGCACAGAGACACGCAGGCACAGAGACAGACAGGCACAGATAGACAGGCAGGCACAGGGAAACACAGGCACAGAGACAGACAGATACAGAAACGGACAGGCACAAAGACAGACAAGCACAGAGACAGACAAGCACATTGACACACAGGCACAGAGACTCACAGGTACAGACACAGACAAGTACAGTGACAGACAGGCACAAAGATACTCAGGCACAGAAACACACAGGCACAGAGACTCACAGGTAGAGGGACAGACAGGCACAGAGACAGACAGGTACAGAGACACACAGGCACAGAGAAGACAGGGACAGAAACAGATAGGTACAGAGACAGACAGCTACAGAGACAGACAGGTACAGAGACACACAGGTACAAAGACAAACAAGCACAAAGACGCACAGGTACAGAGATACACAGGCATAGAGACAGACAGGTATGGAGAGACACATGTATAGAGACAGACAGGTACAGCGACACGCAGGCACAGAGACACACACGTACATATACACACAGGCACAGAGACACACAGGCACAAAGACAAACAAGCACAAAGACGCACAGGTACAGAGATACACAGGCATAGAGACAGACAGGTATGGAGAGACACATGTATAGAGACAGACAGGTACAGCGACACGCAGGCACAGAGACACACACGTACATATACACACAGGCACAGAGACACACAGGCACAAAGACAGACAGGTACAGTGACAGACAGGCACAGAGACCGACAGGTACAGAGACCGACAGGCACACAGACACACAGACACTGAGACAGACAGGTACAGCGACACGCAGGCATAGAGACACACAGGCACAGATACACACAAGGACAGAGACACACAGGCACAGAGACCGACAGGTACAGAGACCGACAGGCACACAGACACTGAGACAGACAGGTACAGCGACACGATTGCACAGAGACAGACAGGTAGAGAGACACAAAGGTACAGAGACACACAAGCACAGAGACACACAGGCACAGACTCACAAGCACAGAGACACACAGGTACAGACACTCACAGGTACAGAGACACAGGCACAGAGACACACAGGTACAGAGACAGACAGGCACAGAGACAGACAGGCCCAGAGGCACTCAAGTACAGAAACACACAGGAACCGAGACACACGGGCACAGACAGGTACAGAGACAGACAGATACAGAAACAGACAGGTACAGAGAAAGACAGGTACAGAGACACACAGGCACAGAGTACACAGGCACAGAGACAGACAGATACAGAAATAGACAGGTACAGAGACAGCCAAGCACAGAGACAGACAGGTACAGAACCAGACAGGCACAGAGACTCACAGGTACAGAGACACACAGGCACAGAGACGGACAAGTACAGAGAAGACAGGTACAGAGACAGACAGGCACAGAGACACACAGGTACAGAAAAACAGGTACAGAGACATGCAGGCACAGAGACAGACAGGTACAGAGACACACAGATTCAGAAACAGACAGGCACAGAGACTCACAGTTACAGGGACAGACAGGCACAGACACGGACAGGCACAGAGACACACAGGCACAGAGACTCACAGTGACAGACAGGCACAGAGACAGACAGGCACAGAGACAGACAGGCACAGGTAGACAGGCAGGCGCAGAGAAACACAGGCACAGGAAACACAGGCACAGAGACAGACAGTTACAGAAACAGACAGGCACAAAGACAGACAAGCACAGAGACAGACAGGCACAGTGACACACAGGCACAGAGACTCACAGGTACAGACACAGACAAGTACAGTGACAGACAGGCACAGAAACACACAGGCACACAGGCAGACAGGTCAGAGACACACAGGTACAAAGACAGACAGGTACAGGGACTCGCAGGTACAGAGACATACAGGCACAGGGACCGACAGGCACAGATACAGACAGGGACAGAAACAGACAGGTACAGAGACAGACAGGGACAGAAACAGACAGGTACAGAGACACACAGGCACAGGGACTGACAGGCACAGGGACACACAGGCACAGAGACAGACAGTCACAGGGACAGAAACAGACAGGTACAGAGACACTCAGGCACAGGGACACACAGGTACAGAGTCAAACAGCTCTAGAGACAGACAGCTACAGAGACACACAGGCACAGAAACAGACAGGTACAAAGACAGACAGCTACATACACAGACAGGCACAGAAACAGACTGATACAGAGACACACAGGCACAGAGACAAAGAAGCACAAAGACACACAGGTACAGGGACACACAGGCACAGAGATAGACAGGTACAGAGACAGACAGGCACAGAGACCGACAGTTACAGAGACTGACAGGTACAGAGACACACAGCCACAGAGACAGACAGGTGTGGAGAGATACAGATACAGAGACAGATAGTTACAAAGACACACAGGCACACAGACACTGAGACAGACAGGTACAGCGACACACAGGCACAGATACACACCGGCACAGATACACAGAGGTACAGAGATACACAGGCACAGAGACAGACAGGTAGAGAGACACACAAGCACAGAGACACACAGGCACAGAGACACACAGGCAAAAAGACTCACAGGTACATATACTCACAGGTAAAGAGACAGACAGGTACAGAGACATAGGCACAGAGACAGACGGGCACAGAGACACATAGTCACAGAGAAAGACATGTACAGGGACAAACAAGCACAGAGACACACAGGCACAGAGACAGACAGGTACAGAGACACACAGATACAGAAACAGACAGGCACAGTGACAAACAAGCACAGAGACAGACAGGCACAGAGACACACAGGCACAGAGACTCACAAGCGCAGAGACAGACAGGTACAGAGACACACAGATACAGAAACAGACAGGCACAGAGACACACAGGTACAGGGACAGACAGGCATAGACACGGACAGGCACAGAGACACACAGGTACAGACACAGACAAGCACAGTGACAGACAGGCACAGAGACACGCAGGCACAGAGACAGACAGGCACAGATAGACAGGCAGGCACAGGGAAACACAGGCACAGAGACAGACAGATACAGAAACGGACAGGCACAAAGACAGACAAGCACAGAGACAGACAAGCACATTGACACACAGGCACAGAGACTCACAGGTACAGACACAGACAAGTACAGTGACAGACAGGCACAAAGATACTCAGGCACAGAAACACACAGGCACAGAGACTCACAGGTAGAGGGACAGACAGGCACAGAGACAGACAGGTACAGAGACACACAGGCACAGAGAAGACAGGGACAGAAACAGATAGGTACAGAGACAGACAGCTACAGAGACAGACAGGTACAGAGACACACAGGTACAAAGACAAACAAGCACAAAGACGCACAGGTACAGAGATACACAGGCATAGAGACAGACAGGTATGGAGAGACACATGTATAGAGACAGACAGGTACAGCGACACGCAGGCACAGAGACACACACGTACATATACACACAGGCACAGAGACACACAGGCACAAAGACAAACAAGCACAAAGACGCACAGGTACAGAGATACACAGGCATAGAGACAGACAGGTATGGAGAGACACATGTATAGAGACAGACAGGTACAGCGACACGCAGGCACAGAGACACACACGTACATATACACACAGGCACAGAGACACACAGGCACAAAGACAGACAGGTACAGTGACAGACAGGCACAGAGACCGACAGGTACAGAGACCGACAGGCACACAGACACACAGACACCGAGACAGACAGGTACAGCGACACGCAGGCATAGAGACACACAGGCACAGATACACACAAGGACAGAGACACACAGGCACAGAGACCGACAGGTACAGAGACCGACAGGCACACAGACACTGAGACAGACAGGTACAGCGACACGATTGCACAGAGACAGACAGGTAGAGAGACACAAAGGTACAGAGACACACAAGCACAGAGACACACAGGCACAGACTCACAAGCACAGAGACACACAGGTACAGACACTCACAGGTACAGAGACAGACAGGTACAGAGACACAGGCACAGAGACACACAGGTACAGAGACAGACAGGCACAGAGACAGACAGGCCCAGAGGCACTCAAGTACAGAAACACACAGGAACCGAGACACACGGGCACAGACAGGTACAGAGACAGACAGATACAGAAACAGACAGGTACAGAGAAAGACAGGTACAGAGACACACAGGCACAGAGTACACAGGCACAGAGACAGACAGATACAGAAATAGACAGGTACAGAGACAGCCAAGCACAGAGACAGACAGGTACAGAACCAGACAGGCACAGAGACTCACAGGTACAGAGACACACAGGCACAGAGACGGACAAGTACAGAGAAGACAGGTACAGAGACAGACAGGCACAGAGACACACAGGTACAGAAAAACAGGTACAGAGACACGCAGGCACAGAGACAGACAGGTACAGAGACACACAGATACAGAAACAGACAGGCACAGAGACTCACAGTTACAGGGACAGACAGGCACAGACACGGACAGGCACAGAGACACACAGGCACAGAGACTCACAGTGACAGACAGGCACAGAGACAGACAGGCACAGAGACAGACAGGCACAGGTAGACAGGCAGGCGCAGAGAAACACAGGCACAGGAAACACAGGCACAGAGACAGACAGTTACAGAAACAGACAGGCACAAAGACAGACAAGCACAGAGACAGACAGGCACAGTGACACACAGGCACAGAGACTCACAGGTACAGACACAGACAAGTACAGTGACAGACAGGCACAGAAACACACAGGCACAGAGACTCACAGGTAGAGGGGCAGACAGGCACAGAGACAGACAGGTACAGAGACACACAGGCACAGAGACAGACAGGGACAGAAACAGATAGGTACAGAGACAGACAGCTACAGAGACAGACAGGTACAGAGACACACAGGTACAAAGACAAACAAGCACAAAGACGCACAGGTACAGAGATACACAGGCATAGAGACAGACAGGTATGGAGAGACACGTGTATAGAGACAGACAGGTACAGAGACAGACAGACACTAAGACAGACAGGTACAGCGACACGCAGGCACAGAGATTCACAGGCACATATACACACAGGCACAGAGACACACAGATACAGAGATACACAGGCACAGAGAGAGACAGGTACAGAGACAGACAGGTACAGAGACACACAGGCACAGAGACACACAGGTACAGAGACACACAGGCACAGAGACACACGGGCAAAGAGAGAGACAGGTACGGAGACAGACTGGTACAGAGACAGACAGGCACAGAGACACTCAGGTACAGAGACACACAGGCACAGAGACACACAGGTACAGAGACACACAGGTACAGAGACAGACAGGTATAGAGACAGACAGGTACAGAGACACACAGGCACAGAGACAGACAGGTACAGAGACAGACAGGTACAGAGACACACAGGCACAGAGACAGACAGGTACAGAGACAGACAGGTACAGAGACACACAGGCACAGAGAGAGACAGGTACAGAGACAGACTGGTACAGAGACAGACAGGCACACAGACACTCAGGTACAGAGACGCACAGGCACAGAGAGAGACAGGTACAGAGACAGACAGGTACAGAGACACACAGGCACAGAGACACACAGGTACAGAGACACACAGGCACAGAGACACACGGGCAAAGAGAGAGACAGGTACGGAGACAGACTGGTACAGAGACAGACAGGCACAGAGACACTCAGGTACAGAGACACACAGGCACAGGGACACACAGGTACAGAGACACACAGGTACAGAGACAGACAGGTATAGAGACAGACAGGTACAGAGACACTCAGGTACAGAGACACACAGGCACAGAGACAGACAGGTACAGAGACAGACAGGTACAGAGACACACAGGCACAGAGACAGACAGGTACAGAGACAGACAGGTACAGAGACACACAGGCACAGAGAGAGACAGGTACAGAGACAGACAGGTACAGAGACACACAGGCACAGAGAGAGACAGGTACAGAGACAGACTGGTACAGAGACAGACAGGCACACAGACACTCAGGTACAGAGACGCACAGGCACAGAGAGAGACAGGTACAGAGACACACAGGCACAGAGACACACAGGTACAGAGAGACACAGGTAAAGAGACAGACAGGTACAGAGACACACAGGTACAGAGACACACAGGCACAGTGACAGACAGGTACAGAGACAGACAGGCACAGAGACAGACAGGCAAAGGGACACACAGGTACAGAGACAGACAGGCACAGGCACAGACAGGTGCAGAGACACACAGGTACAGATACAGACAAGCACAGAGACAGGTACAGAGACACACAGGCACACAGACAGAAAAGTACAGGGACAGACAAGCACAGAGACAGACAGGCACAGAGACACACAGGTACAGAGACAGACAAGCACAGAGACAGACAGGCAGAGACATACAGGTACAGAGACACACAGGTACAGAGACACTCGGGTACAGAGACACTCGGGTACAGAGACACACAGGCACAGAGAGAGACAGGTACAGAGACACACAGGTACAGAGACACACAGGCACAGAGAGAGACAGGTACAGAGACAGACTGGTACAGAGACAGACAGGCACAGAGACACACAGGCACAGAGACACACAGGCACAGAGAGAGACAGGTACAGAGACAGACAGGCACAGAGACACACAGGTACAGAGACACACAGGCACAGAGACACACAGGTACAGAGACACACAAACACAGAGACAGACAGGCACAGAGACACACAGGTACAGAGACACACAGGTACAGAGACACTCGGGTACAGAGACACACAGGCACAGAGAGAGACAGGTACAGAGACACACAGGTACAGAGACACACAGGCACAGAGAGAGACAGGTACAGAGACAGACAGGTACAGAGACACACAGGCAAAGAGAGAGACAGGTACAGAGACAGACTGGTACAGAGACAGACAGGCACAGAGACACACAGGTACAGAGACACACAGGCACAGAGAGAGACAGGTACAGAGACAGACAGGCACAGAGACACACAGGTACAGAGACACACAGGCACAGAGACACACAGGTACAGAGACAGACAGGCACAGAGAGAGACAGGTACAGAGACACACAGGTACAGAGACAGACAGGTACAGAGACACACAGGAACAGAGAGAGACAGGTACAGAGACACTCGGGTACAGAGACACACAGGCACAGAGAAAGACAGGTACAGAGACACACAGGTACAGAGAGAGACAGGTACAGAGACACTCGGGTACAGAGACACACAGGTACAGAGACACACAGGCACAGAGAGAGACAGGTACAGAGACAGACAGGCACAGAGACACACAGGTACAGAGACACACAGGCACAGAGACACACAGGTACAGAGACAGACAGGCACAGAGAGAGACAGGTACAGAGACACACAGGTACAGAGACAGACAGGTACAGAGACACACAGGAACAGAGAGAGACAGGTACAGAGACACTCGGGTACAGAGACACACAGGCACAGAGAAAGACAGGTACAGAGACACACAGGTACAGAGAGAGACAGGTACAGAGACAGACAGGTACAGAGACACACAGGTACAGAGACACTCGGGTACACAGACACACAGGCACAGAGAGAGACAGGTACAGAGACACACAGGTACAGAGACACACAGGCACAGAGAGAGACAGGTACAGAGACAGACAGGTACAGAGACACACAGGCAAAGAGAGAGACAGGTACAGAGACAGACTGGTACAGAGACAGACAGGCACAGAGACACACAGGTACAGAGACACACAGGCACAGAGAGAGACAGGTACAGAGACAGACAGGCACAGAGACACACAGGTACAGAGACACACAGGCACAGAGACACACAGGTACAGAGACAGACAGGCACAGAGAGAGACAGGTACAGAGACACACAGGCACAGAGACACACAGGTACAGAGACAGACAGGTACAGAGACACACAGGTACAGAGTCAGACAGGTACAGAGACACACAAGTACAGAGACACACAGGCACAGAGACAGACAGGTACAGAGACACACAGGCAAAGAGAGAGACAGGTACAGAGACAGACTGGTACAGAGACAGACAGGCACAGAGACACACAGGTACAGAGACACACAGGCACAGAGAGAGACAGGTACAGAGACACACAGGTACAGAGACAGACAGGTACAGAGACACACAGGTACAGAGACACTCGGGTACAGAGACACTCGGGTACAGAGACACACAGGCACAGAGAGAGACAGGTACAGAGACAGACAGGTACAGAGACACACAGGCACAGAGAGAGACAGGTACAGAGACAGACAGGTACAGAGACACACAGGCACAGAGAGAGACAGGTACAGAGACAGACTGGTACAGAGACAGACAGGCAAAGAGACACACAGGTACAGAGACAGACAAGCACAGAGGCACAAGGGGAAAGAGACACACAGGCACAGAGACACACAGGCACAGAGACAGACCGGCTCAGAGACACACAGATACAGAAAAACAGGTACAGAGACACGGAGGCACAGAGACACACGGGCACAGAGACAGGCAGTAACACAGACACACAGGTACAGAGACCACAGGCACAGAGACAGACAGGTACAGAGAGACACAGGTAAAGAGACAGACAGGTACAGAGGCACACAGGCACAGTGACAGACAGGTACAGAGACACACAGGCACAGAGATAGACAGGCACAGAGAGAGACAGGCAAAGAGACACACTGGTACAGAGACAGACAGGCACAGACACAGACAGGCACAGAGACACTCAGGTACAGAGACAAACAGGTACAGAGACACACAGGCACAGAGAGAGACAGGTAAAGAGACACACAGGCACAGCGAGAGAGAGGTAAAGAGACACACAGGCACAGAGAGACACAGGCACAGAGACACACAGGCACAGAGACACACAGGTACAGAGACAGACAGGTACAGAGACACACAGGTACAGAGACACGCAGGTACAGAGTCAGACAGGTACAGAGACACACAGTTACAGAGACACTCCGGTACAGAGACACTTGGGTACAGAGACACACAGGCACAGAGAGAGACAGGTACAGAGACACACAAGTACAGAGACACACAGGCACAGAGACAGATAGGTACAGAGACACACAGGCAAAGAGAGAGACAGGTACAGAGACAGACTGGTACAGAGACAGACAGGCACAGAGACACACAGGTACAGAGACACACAGGCACAGAGAGAGACAGGTACAGAGACACACAGGTACAGAGACACACAGGTACAGAGACACTCGGGTACAGAGACACTCGGGTACAGAGACACACAGGCACAGAGAGAGACAGGTACAGAGACAGACAGGTACAGAGACACACAGGCACAGAGAGAGACAGGTACAGAGACAGACAGGTACAGAGACACACAGGAACAGAGAGAGACAGGTACAGAGACACTCGGGTACAGAGACACACAGGCACAGAGAGAGACAGGTACAGAGACACACAGGTACAGAGAGAGACAGGTACAGAGACAGACAGGTACAGAGACACACAGGTACAGAGAGACACGGGTACAGAGACACACAGGCACAGAGAGAGACAGGTACAGAGACACACAGGTACAGAGACACACAGGCACAGAGAGAGACAGGTACAGAGACAGACAGGTACAGAGACACACAGGCAAAGAGAGAGACAGGTACAGAGACAGACTGGTACAGAGACAGACAGGCACAGAGACACACAGGTACAGAGACACACAGGCACAGAGAGAGACAGGTACAGAGACAGACAGGCACAGAGACACACAGGTACAGAGACACACAGGCACAGAGACACACAGGTACAGAGACAGACAGGCACAGAGAGAGACAGGTACAGAGACACACAGGCACAGAGACACACAGGTACAGAGACAGACAGGTACAGAGACACACAGGTACAGAGTCAGACAGGTACAGAGACACACAAGTACAGAGACACACAGGCACAGAGACAGACAGGTACAGAGACACACAGGCAAAGAGAGAGACAGGTACAGAGACAGACTGGTACAGAGACAGACAGGCACAGAGACACACAGGTACAGAGACACACAGGCACAGAGAGAGACAGGTACAGAGACACACAGGTACAGAGACAGACAGGTACAGAGACACACAGGTACAGAGACAGTCGGGTACAGAGACACTCGGGTACAGAGACACACAGGCACAGAGAGAGACAGGTACAGAGACAGACAGGTACAGAGACACACAGGCACAGAGAGAGACAGGTACAGAGACAGACAGGTACAGAGACACACAGGCACAGAGAGAGACAGGTACAGAGACAGACTGGTACAGAGACAGACAGGCAAAGAGACACACAGGTACAGAGACAGACAAGCACAGAGGCACAAGGGGAAAGAGACACACTGGCACAGAGACACACAGGCACAGAGACAGACCGGCTCAGAGACACACAGATACAGAAAAACAGGTACAGAGACACGGAGGCACAGAGACACACGGGCACAGAGACAGGCAGTAACACAGACACACAGGTACAGAGACCACAGGCACAGAGACAGACAGGTACAGAGAGACACAGGTAAAGAGACAGACAGGTACAGAGGCACACAGGCACAGTGACAGACAGGTACAGAGACACACAGGCACAGAGATAGACAGGCACAGAGAGAGACAGGCAAAGAGACACACTGGTACAGAGACAGACAGGCACAGACACAGACAGGCACAAAGACACTCAGGTACAGAGACAAACAGGTACAGAGACACACAGGCACAGAGAGAGACAGGTAAAGAGACACACAGGCACAGCGAGAGAGAGGTAAAGAGACACACAGGCACAGAGACACACAGGTACAGAGACACACAGGCACAGAGACACACAGGTACAGAGACAGACAGGTACAGAGACACACAGGTACAGAGACACACAGGTACAGAGTCAGACAGGTACAGAGACACACAGTTACAGAGACACTCCGGTACAGAGACACTTGGGTACAGAGACACACAGGCACAGAGAGAGACAGGTACAGAGACACACAAGTACAGAGACACACAGGCACAGAGACAGACAGGTACAGAGACACACAGGCAAAGAGAGAGACAGGTACAGAGACAGACTGGTACAGAGACAGACAGGCACAGAGACACACAGGTACAGAGACACACAGGCACAGAGAGAGACAGGTACAGAGACACACAGGTACAGAGACACACAGGTACAGAGACACTCGGGTACAGAGACACTCGGGTACAGAGACACACAGGCACAGAGAGAGACAGGTACAGAGACAGACAGGTACAGAGACACACAGGCACAGAGAGAGACAGGTACAGAGACACACAGGTACAGAGACACACAGGCACAGAGAGAGACAGGTACAGAAACAGACAGGTACAGAGACACACAGGCACAGAGAGAGACAGGTACAGAGACAGACTGGTACAGAGACAGACAGGCACAGAGATACACAGGTACAGAGACACACAGGCACAGAGAGAGACAGTTACAGAGACAGACAGGTACAGAGACACACAGGCACAGAGAGAGACAGGTACAGAGACACACAGGTACAGAGACAGAGAGGCACAGAGACACACAGGTACAGAGACACACAGGTACAGAGAGAGATAGGTATAGAGACAGACAGGTACAGAGACACACAGGCACAGAGAGAGACAAGCACAGAGACAGACAGGCACAGAGACATACAGGAACAGAGACACACAGGCACAGAGACATACAGGTACAGAGACACACGGGCACAGAGACACACAGGCACAGAGACACACAGGCACAGAGACAGACTGGCACAGAGACACACAGGTACAGAAAAACAGGTACAGAGATACGCAGGCACAGAGACACACGGGCACAGAGACAGGCAGTAACACAGACACACAGGCACAGAGACAGCCAGGTACAGAGACTAACAGGCACAGTGCCAGTCAGGCACAGAGACGCACAGGTACTGAAACACCTAGGCACAGAGACACACAGGTACAGAGACACACAGGTACAGAGACACACAGGCACAGAGACTCACAGGTACTGAGAACACAGGTACAGTGACAGACAGGCACAGAGACACACAGGTACAGAGACACACAGGTACAGAGACACTCAGGTACAGAGACACACAGGCACAGAGAGAAACAGGTACAGAGACACACAGGTACAGAGACACATAGGCACAGAGAGAGACAGGTACAGAAACACACAGGCAAAGAGAGAGACAGGTACAGAGACAGACTGGTACAGAGACAGACAGGCACAGAAACACACTGGTACAGAGACACACAGGCACAGAGACTCACAGGTACTGAGAACACAGGTACAGTGACAGACAGGCACAGAGACACACAGGTACAGAGACACACAGGTACAGAGACACTCAGGTACAGAGACACACAGGCACAGAGAGAAACAGGTACAGAGACAGACAGGTACAGAGACACACAGGCACAGAGACTCACAGGTACTGAGAACACAGGTACAGTGACAGACAGGCAGAGACACACAGGTACAGAGACACACAGGTACAGAGACACTCAGGTACAGAGACACACAGGCACAGAGAGAAACAGGTACAGAGACAGACAGGTACAGAGACACACAGGCACAGAGAGACACAGGTACACAGACACACAGACAGACAGGTACAGGGACAGACAAGCACAGAGACAGACACGCAAAGAGACACACAGGTACAGAGACAGACAAGCACAGAGACACAAGGGGAAAGAGACACACAGGCACAGAGACACACAGGCACAGAGACAGACCGGCTCAGAGACACACAGATACAGAAAAACAGGTACAGAGACACGGAGGCGCAGAGACACACGGGCACAGAGACAGGCAGTAACACAGACACACAGGTACAGAGAGAGACAGGTACAGAGACAGACAGGTACAGAGACACACAGGCACAGAGACAGACAGGTACAGAGACACACAGGTACAGAGACACACAGGCCAAGAGGGAGACAGGTACAGAGACAGACTGGTACAGAGACAGACAGGCAAAGAGACACACAGGTACAGAGACAGACAAGCACAGAGGCACAAGGGGAAAGAGACACACAGGCACAGAGACACACAGGCACAGAGACAGACCGGCTCAGAGACACACAGATACAGAAAAACAGGTACAGAGACACGGAGGCACAGAGACACACGGGCACAGAGACAGGCAGTAACACAGACACACAGGTACAGAGACCACAGGCACAGAGACAGACAGGTACAGAGAGACACAGGTAAAGAGACAGACAGGTACAGAGGCACACAGGTACAGAGACACACAGGCACAGTGACAGACAGGTACAGAGACACACAGGCACAGAGATAGACAGGCACAGAGAGAGACAGGCAAAGAGACACACTGGTACAGAGACAGACAGGCACAGACACAGACAGGCACAGAGACACTCAGGTACAGAGACAAACAGGTACAGAGACACACAGGCACAGAGAGAGACAGGTAAAGAGACACACAGGCACAGCGAGAGAGAGGTAAAGAGACACACAGGCACAGAGACAGACAGGTACAGAGACACACAGGTACAGAGACCACAGGCACAGAGACCACAGGCACAGAGACAGACTGTCACAGAGACACACAGGTACAGAAAAATAGGTACAGAGATACGCAGGCACAGAGACACACGGGCACAGAGACAGGCAGTAACACAGACACACAGGCACAGAGACAGCCAGGTACAGAGACTAACAGGCACAGCGCCAGTCAGGCACAGAGACGCACAGGTACTGAAACACCCAGGCACAGAGACACACAGGTACAGAGACACACAGGCACAGAGACACACAGGCACAGAGACTCACAGGTACTGAGAACACAGGTACAGTGACAGACAGGCACAGAGACACACAGGCACAGAGACACACAGGTACAGAGACACACAGGTACAGAGACACTCAGGTACAGGGACACCCAGGCACAGAGAGAGACAGGTACAGAGACACACAGGTACAGAGACACACAGGCAAAGAGAGAGACAGGTACAGAGACAGACTGGTACAGAGACAGACAGGCACAGAAACACACTGGTACAGGAACACACAGGCACACAGAGTGACAGGTACAGAGACAGACAGGTACAGAGACACACAGGCACAGAGAGACACAGGTACAGAGACACACAGGCACACAGACAGACAGGTACAGGGACAGACAGGCACAGAGACATACAGGCAAAGAGACACACAGGTACAGAGACAGACTGGTACAGAGACAGGCAGTAACACAGACACACAGGCACAGAGAGAGACAGGTACAGAGACAGACAGGTACAGAGACACACAGGCACAGAGACAGATAGGTACAGAGACACACAGGTACAGAGACCCACAGGCAAAAAGAGAGACAGGTACAGAGACAGACTGGTACAGAGACAGACAAGCACAGAGACACACAGGTACAGAGACGCACAGGCACAGAGACAGCCAGGTACAGAGACACACAGGCACAGAGACACACAGTTACAGAGACAGACAGGCACAGAGACACACAGACACAGAGACACACAGGTACAGAGACACTCAGGCACAGAGACACACAGGCACAAAGACACACAGGCACAGAGAGAGACAGGTACAGAGACAGACAGGCACAGAGACACACAGGTACAGAGACACACAGGCACAGAGACACACAGGTACAGAGACAGACAGGCACAGAGACACACAGGTACAGAGACACTCAGGCACAGAGACACACAGGTACAGAGACAGAGAGGCACAGAGACACACAGGTACAGAGACACACAGGCACAGAGACACACAGGTACAGAGACAGACAGGTACAGAGACACACAGGTACAGAGACACACAGGCACACAGACAGACAGGCACAGAGACATACAGGCAAAGAGACACACAGGTACAGAGACAGACAAGCACAGAGACACACAGGCAGAGACATACAGGTACAGCGACACACAGGCACAGAGACATACAGGCACAGAGACACAAGGGGAAAGAGACACACAGGCACAGAGACACACAGGCATAGAGGCAGACCGGCTCAGAGACACACAGATACAGAAAAACAGGTAGAGACACGGAGGCACAGAGACAGGCAGTAACACAGACACACAGGCACAGAGACACACAGGTACAGAGACAGACAGGCACAGAGACACACAGGTACAGAGACACTCAGGCACAGAGACACACAGGTACAGAGACAGAGAGGCACAGAGACACACAGGTACAGAGACACACAGGCACAGAGAGAGACAGGTACAGAGACACACAGGCACACAGACAGACAGGTACAGGGACAGACAGGCACAGAGACATACAGGCAAAGAGACACACAGGTACAGAGACAGACAAGCACAGAGACACACAGGCAGAGACATACAGGTACAGCGACACACAGGCACAGAGACATACAGGCACAGAGACACAAGGGGAAAGAGACACACAGGCACAGAGACACACAGGCATAGAGGCAGACCGGCTCAGAGACACACAGATACAGAAGAACAGGTAGAGACACGGAGGCACAGAGACAGGCAGTAACACAGACACACAGGCACAGAGAGAGACAGGTACAGAGACAGACAGGTACAGAGACACACAGGCACAGAGACAGATAGGCACAGAGACACACAGGCACAAAGACACACAGGCACAGAGAGAGACAGGTACAGAGACAGACAGGCACAGAGACACACAGGTACAGAGACACACAGGCACAGAGACACACAGGTACAGAGACAGACAGGCACAGAGACACACAGGCACAGAGACAGACAGGTACAGAGACACACAGGCAAAGAGAGAGACAGGTACAGAGACAGACTGGTACAGAGACAGACAGGCACAGAGACACACAGGTACAGAGACACACAGGCACAGAGAGAGACAGGTACAGAGACACACAGGTACAGAGACACACAGGTACAGAGACACTCGGGTACAGAGACACTCGGGTACAGAGACACACAGGCACAGAGAGAGACAGGTACAGAGACAGACAGGTACAGAGACACACAGGCACAGAGAGAGACAGGTACAGAGACAGACAGGTACAGAGACACACAGGCACAGAGAGAGACAGGTACAGAAACAGACAGGTACAGAGACACACAGGCACAGAGAGAGACAGGTACAGAGACAGACTGGTACAGAGACAGACAGGCACAGAGGCACACAGGTACAGAGACACACAGGTACAGAGACAGACAGGCACAGAGAGAGACAGGCACAGAGAGAGACAGTTACAGAGACAGATAGGTACAGAGACACACAGGCACAGAGAGAGACAGGTACAGAGACACACAGGTACAGAGACAGAGAGGCACAGAGACACACGGGTACAGAGACACACAGGCACAGAGAGAGACAGGTATAGAGACAGACAGGTACAGAGACACACAGGCACATAGAAAGGCAGGTACGGAGACAGACAGGCACAGAGACAGCCAGGCACAGAGACAGACAGGTACAGAGACAGACAGGCACAGAGACACACAGGCACAGAGACACTCAGGTACAGAGAGAGACAGGCCAAGAGACACACAGGTACAGAGACACTCAGGTACAGAGACACACAGGCACAGAGAGAGACAGGCACAGAGACACACAGGTACAGAGACACACAGGCACAGAGGCACACAGGCATAGAGACAGACAGGCACAGGGACACACAGGCACAGATAGTGACAGGTACAGAGACAGACAGGTACAGAGACACACGGGCAAAGAGAGAGACAGGTACAGAAACAGACAGGCACAGAGACAGGCACAGAGACACACAGGTACAGAGACACACAGGCACAGAGAGAGAGACAGGCACAGAGACACACAGGCACAGAGACAGACAGGTACAGAGACACACAGGCACAGAGAGAGAGAGACAGGCACAGAGACACACAGGCACAGAGACACACAGGCAGAGAGACAGACAGATACAGGGACACACAGGCACAGAGACAGACAGGTACAGAGACACACAGGCACAGAGAGAGACAGATACAGGGACACACAGGCACAGAGAGAGACAGTACAGTTCCCACGTACTCAAGGTTCTGCAGTGACTTGATGAGTTTGGTTTTCATATCTGGAGACATTCTCGTAAAGACCGTTCCATACAATGTCACCTGTAGGACCAAGGGTGGGATAGCAGGAGTGGGGGGAAGTGAGGGAGAGAGACCAAGTGAGGGAGGGGGAGTGGGAGCAGGACGGAGGAGGAGAGGGACCGAGGGAGGGCGGAGGAGCGAGACAGAGTGAGGGAGGGAGGGGGAGAGGGACCGACCGAGTGAGTGAGGGAGGGGGAGAGGGACCGAGGGAGGGAGGGGGCAAGGGACGGAGTGAGTGAGAGAGGGGGAGAGGGAACAAATGAGGGAGGGAGCGGGAGAGGGACCGAGGGACGTAGAGATGGGGAGCGGGATGGAGGTGGAGCAGGACCGAAGGAGGGACGGAGGAGGAGGAGGGAGACCGAGTGAGGGAGGGAATGAGAGGGAGAGGGACCGAGGGAGGAGGAGGAGGGAGGCCAAGTGAGGGGGAGGGGGACCGAGGAACGGAGAGAGGGGGAGCGGGACGGAGGGGGAGAGGAACGGAGGGAGGGAGGGAGGAGGAGGAGGGAGACCGAGTGAGGGAGAGAGGGACCGAGGAAGGGAGAGAGGGGGACCGGGACCAAGGGAGTGAGGGAGGGGGAGAGGGACCGAGGGAGG